>NC_079412.1:2921812-3207284 GCF_026213295.1 Gadus chalcogrammus | reverse complement strand
AACACGTTGTTGGTCGAAAAGTGATTCTAGCGCTCTGAAAAGCATTTTGCAGGCATAAAAACAAGAAATGTAGATATCTCTGTCAATTTCAATTCAAACGTGTTACTAAGCTTACCAAATGGTTATTGGGCCATACTAAACCATTTGGAAGTGGAATACATTAGTTTTGAGCGAAATCAACAATGTAAGGTGAAAAACACATTGTTGTTTGAAAAGTGATTCTAGCGCTCTGAAAAGCATTTTGCAGGCATAAAAACAGGAAATGTTGATATCTCTATCAATTTAGATGCAAACGTGTTACTAAGCTTACCAAAGGGTTATTGGGCCATACTAAACCATTTGGAAGTGGAATACATTAGTTTTGAGCGAAATCAACAATGTAAGGTCAAAAACACGTTGTTGGTCGAAAAGTGATTCTCGCGTTCTGAAAAGCATTTTGCAGGCATGAAAACAAGAAATGTTGATATCTGTCAATTTCAATTCAAACGTGTTACTAAGCTTACCAAAGGGTTATTGGGCCATACTAAACCATTTGGAAGTGGAATACATTCGTTTTGAGCGAAATCAAGAATGTAAGGTGAAAAACACATTGTTGGTTGAAAAGTGATTCTAGCGCTCTGAAAAGCATTTTGCAGGCATAAAAACAAGAAATGTTGATATCTGTCATTTCAATTCAAATGTGTTACTAAGCTTACCAAAGGGTTATTGGGGCATACTAAACCATTTGGAAGTGGAATACATTAGTTTTGAGCGAAATCAACAATGTAAGGTGAAAAACACATTGTTGTTTGAAAAGTGATTCTAGCGCTCTGAAAAGCATTTTGCAGGCATAAAAACAAGAAATGTTGATATCTCTGTCAATTTCAATTCAGACGTGTTACTAAGCTTACCAAAGGGTTATTGGGCCATACTAAACCATTTGGAAGTGGAATACATTCGTTTTGAGCGAAATCAACAATGTAAGGTCAAAAACACGTTGTTGGTCGAAAAGTGATTCTCGCGTTCTGAAAAGCATTTTGCAGGCATGAAAACAAGAAATGTTGATATCTGTCAATTTCAATTCAAACGTGTTACTAAGCTTACCAAAGGGTTATTGGGCCATACTAAACCATTTGGAAGTGGAATACATTCGTTTTGAGCGAAATCAAGAATGTAAGGTGAAAAACACATTGTTGGTTGAAAAGTGATTCTAGCGCTCTGAAACGCATTTTGCAGGCATAAAAACAAGAAATGTTGATATCTGTCATTTTCAATTCAAATGTGTTACTAAGCTTACCAAAGGGTTATTGGGGCATACTAAACCATTTGGAAGTGGAATACATTAGTTTTGAGCGAAATCAACAATGTAAGGTCAAAAACACATTGTTGTTCGAAAAGTGATTCTAGCGCTCTGAAAAGCATTTTGCAGGCATAAAAACAAGAAATGTTGATATTCTGTCAATTTCAATTCAGACGTGTTACTAAGCTTACCAAAGGGTTATTGGGCCATACTAAACCATTTGGAAGTGGAATACATTCGTTTTGAGCGAAATCAACAATGTAAGGTGAAAAACACATTGTTGTTTGAAAAGTGATTCTGGCGCTCTGAAAAGCATTTTGCAGGCATAAAATATATCTCTATCAATTTAGTTGCAAACGTGTTACTAATCTTACCAAAGGGTTATTAGGCCATACTAAACCATTTGGAAGTGGAATACATTCGTTTTGAGCGAAATCAGCAATGTAAGGTCAAAAACAATTTGTTGGTCGAAAAGTGATTCTAGCGCTCTGAAAAGCATTTTGCAGGCATAAAAACATGAAATGTTGATATCTCTGTCAATTTCAATTCAAACGTGTTACTAAGCTTACCAAAGGGTTATTGGGCCATACTAAACGATTTGGAAGTGGAATACATTCGTTTTGAGCGAAATCAACAATGTAAGGTCAAAAACACGTTGTTGGTCGAAAAGTGATTCTAGCGCTCTGAAAAGCATTTTGCAGGCATAAAAACAAGAAATGTAGATATCTCTGTCAATTTCAATTCAAACGTGTTACTAAGCTTACCAAAGGGTTATTGGGCCATACTAAACCATTTGGAAGTGGAATACATTCGTTTTGAGCAAAATCAACAATGTAAGGTCAAAAACACGTTGTTGGTCGAAAAGTGATTCTAGCGCTCTGAAAAGCATTTTGCAGGCATAAAAAAACAAGAAATGTTGAAATCTGTCAATTTCAATTCAAACGTGTTACTAAGCTTACCAAATGGTTATTGGGCCATACTAAACCATTTGGAAGTGGAATACATTAGTTTTGAGCGAAATCAACAATGTAAGGTGAAAAACACATTGTTGGTTGAAAAGTGATTCTGGCGCTCTGAAAAGCATTTTGCAGGCATAAAATATATCTCTATCAATTTAGTTGTAAACGTGTTACTAATCTTACCAAAGGGTTATTGGGCCATACTAAACCATTTGGAAGTGGAATACATTCGTTTTGAGCGAAATCAACAATGTAAGGTGAAAAACACATTGTTGGTTGAAAAGTGATTCTAGCGCTCTGAAAAGCATTTTGCAGGCATAAAAACAAGAAATGTAGATATCTCTGTCAATTTCAATTCAAACGTGTTACTAAGCTTACCAAAGGGTTATTGGGCCATACTAAACCATTTGGAAGTGGAATACATTAGTTTTGAGCGAAATCAACAATGTAAGGTGAAAAACACATTGTTGTTTGAAAAGTGATTCTGGCGCTCTGAAAAGCATTTTGCAGGCATAAAATATATCTCTATCAATTTAGTTGCAAACGTGTTACTAATCTTACCAAAGGGTTATTGGGCCACACTAAACCATTTTGAAGTGAAATACATTAGATTTGAGCGAAATCAACAATGTAAGGTCAAAAACACGTTGTTGGTCGAAAAGTGATTCTAGCGCTCTGAAAAGCATTTTGCAGGCATAAAAACAAGAAATGTTGATATCTGTCAATTTCGATTCAAACGTGTTACTAAGCTTACCAAAGGGTTATTGGGCCATTCTAAACCATTTGGAAGTGGAATACATTCGTTTTGAGCGAAATCAACAATGTAAGGTCAAAAACACGTTGTTTGTCGAAAAGTGATTCTAGCGTTCTGAAAAGCATTTTGCAGGCATGAAAACAAGAAATGTTGATATCTGTCAATTTCAATTCAAACGTGTTACTAAGCTTACCAAAGGGTTATTGGGCCATACTAAACCATTTGGAAGTGGAATACATTAGTTTTGAGCGAAATCAACAATGTAAGGTCGAAAACACGTTGTTGGTCAAAAAGTGATTCTAGCGCTCTGAAAAGCATTTTGCAGGCATAAAAACAAGAAATGTAGATATCTCTGTCAATTTCAATTCAAACGTGTTACTAAGCTTACCAAATGGTTATTGGGCCATACTAAACCATTTGGAAGTGGAATACATTAGTTTTGAGCGAAATCAACAATGTAAGGTGAAAAACACATTGTTGTTTGAAAAGTGATTCTGGCGCTCTGAAAAGCATTTTGCAGGCATAAAATATAACTCTATCAATTTAGTTGCAAACGTGTTACTAATCTTACCAAAGGGTTATTGGGCCACACTAAACCATTTGGAAGTGAAATACATTAGATTTGAGCGAAATCAACAATGTACGGTCAAAAACACGTTGTTGGTCGAAAAGTGATTCTGGCGCTCTGAAAAGCATTTTGCAGGCATAAAAACAAGAAATGTTGATATCTGTCAATTTCGATTCAAACGTGTTACTAAGCGTACCAAAGGGTTATTGGGCCATTCTAAACCATTTGGAAGTGGAATACATTCGTTTTGAGCGAAATCAACAATGTAAGGTCAAAAACACGTTGTTGGTCGAAAAGCGATTCTAGCGTTCTGAAAAGCATTTTGCAGGCATGAAAACAAGAAATGTTGATATCTGTCAATTTCAATTCAAACGTGTTACTAAGCTTACCAAAGGGTTATTGGGCCATTCTAAACCATTTGGAAGTGGAATACATTCGTTTTGAGCGAAATCAACAATGTAAGGTCAAAAACACGTTGTTGGTCGAAAAGCGATTCTAGCGTTCTGAAAAGCATTTTGCAGGCATGAAAACAAGAAATGTTGATATCTGTCAATTTCAATTCAAACGTGTTACTAAGCTTACCAAAGGGTTATTGGGCCATTCTAAACCATTTGGAAGTGGAATACATTCGTTTTGAGCGAAATCAACAATGTAAGGTCAAAAACACGTTGTTGGTCGAAAAGTGATTCTGGCGTTCTGAAAAGCATTTTGCAGGCATGAAAACAAGAAATGTTGATATCTGTCAATTTCAATTCAAACGTGTTACTAAGCTTACCAAAGCGTTATTGGGCCATACTAAACCATTTGGAAGTGGAATACATTCGTTTTGAGCGAAATCAAGAATGTAAGGTGAAAAACACATTGTTGGTTGAAAAGTGATTCTAGCGCTCTGAAACGCATTTTGCAGGCATAAAAACAAGAAATGTTGATATCTGTCAATTTCAATTCAAATGTGTTACTAAGCTTACCAAAGGGTTATTGGGCCATACTAAACCATTTGGAAGTGGAATACATTAGTTTTGAGCGAAATCAACAATGTAAGGTGAAAAACACATTGTTGTTTGAAAAGTGATTCTAGCGCTCTGAAAAGCATTTTGCAGGCATAAAAACAAGAAATGTTGATATCTCTATCAATTTAGATGCAAACGTGTTACTAATCTTACCAAAGGGTTATTGGGCCATACTAAACCATTTGGAAGTGGAATACATTCGTTTTGAGCGAAATCAACAATGTAAGGTGAAAAACACATTGTTGGTTGAAAAGTGATTCTAGCGCTCTGAGAAGCATTTTGCAGGCATAAAAACAAGAAATGTAGATATCTCTGTCAATTTCAATTCAGACGTGTTACTAAGCTTACCAAAGGGTTATTGGGCCATACTAAACCATTTGGAAGTGGAATACATTAGTTTTGAGCGAAATCAACAATGTAAGGTCAAAAACACGTTGTTGGTCGAAAAGTGATTCTAGCGCTCTGAAAAGCATTTTGCAGGCATAAAAACAAGAGATGTAGATATCTCTGTCAATTTCAATTCAAACGTGTTACTAAGCTTACCAAATGGTTATTGGGCCATACTAAACCATTTGGAAGTGGAATACATTAGTTTTGAGCGAAATCAACAATGTAAGGTGAAAAACACATTGTTGTTTGAAAAGTGATTCTGGCGCTCTGAAAAGCATTTTGCAGGCATAAAATATATCTCTATCAATTTAGTTGCAAACGTGTTACTAATCTTACCAAAGGGTTATTGGGCCATACTAAACCATTTGGAAGTGGAATACATTAGTTTTGAGCGAAATCAACAATGTAAGGTCAAAAACACGTTGTTGGTCGAAAAGTGATTCTAGCGCTCTGTAAAGCATTTTGCAGGCATAAAAACAAGAAATGTTGATATTTGTCAATTTCGATTCAAACGTGTTACTAAGCTTACCAAAGGGTTATTGGGCCATACTAAACCATTTGGAAGTGGAATACATTAGTTTTGAGCGAAATCAACAATGTAAGGTCAAAAACACGTTGTTGGTCGAAAAGTGATTCTAGCGCTCTGAAAAGCATTTTGCAGGCATAAAAACAAGAAATGTTGATATCTGTCAATTTCAATTCAAACGTGTTACTAAGCTTACCAAAGGGTTATTGGGCCATACTAAACCATTTGGAAGTGGAATACATTAGTTTTGAGCGAAATCAACAATGTAAGGTGAAAAACACATTGTTGGTTGAAAAGTGATTCTAGCGCTCTGAAAAGCATTTTGCAGGCATAAAACAAGAAATGTAGATATCTCTGTCAATTTCAATTCAAACGTGTTACTAAGCTTACCAAAGGGTTATTGGGCCATACTAAACCATTTGGAAGTGGAATACATTAGTTTTGAGCGAAATCAACAATGTAAGGTGCAAAAACACATTGTTGGTCGAAAAGTGATTCTAGCGCTCTTAAAAGCATTTTGCAGGCATAAAAACAAGAAATGTTGATATCTGTCAATTTCTATTCAAACGTGTTACTAATCTTACCAAAGGGTTATTGGGCCATACTAAACCATTTGGAAGTGGAATACATTCGTTTTGAGCGAAATCAACAATGTAAGGTCAAAAACACGTTGTAGGTCGAAAAGTGATTCTAGCGCTCTGAAAAGCATTTTGCAGGCATAAAAACATGAAATGTTGATATCTCTGTCAATTTCAATTCAAACGTGTTACTAAGCTTACCAAAGGGTTATTGGGCCATACTAAACGATTTGGAAGTGGAATACATTAGTTTTGAGCGAAATCAACAATGTAAGGTGAAAAACATATTGTTGGTTGAAAAGTGATTCTAGCGCTCTGAAAAGCATTTTGCAGGCATAAAAACAAGAAATGTAGATATCTCTGTCAATTTCAATTCAAACGTGTTACTAAGCTTACCAAAGGGTTATTGGGCCATACTAAACCATTTGGAAGTGGAATACATTCGTTTTGAGCAAAATCAACAATGTAAGGTCAAAAACACGTTGTTGGTCGAAAAGTGATTCTAGCGCTCTGAAAAGCATTTTGCAGGCATAAAAACAAGAAATGTTGATATTTGTCAATTTCGATTCAAACGTGTTACTAAGCTTACCAAAGGGTTATTGGGCCATTCTAAACCATTTGGAAGTGGAATACATTCGTTTTGAGCGAAATCAACAATGTAAGGTGAAAAACACATTGTTGTTTGAAAAGTGATTCTGGCGCTCTGAAAAGCATTTTGCAGGCATAAAATATATCTCTATCAATTTAGTTTCAAACGTGTTACTAATCTTACCAAAGGGTTATTAGGCCATACTAAACCATTTGGAAGTGGAATACATTCGTTTTGAGCGAAATCAACAATGTAAGGTCAAAAACAATTTGTTGGTCGAAAAGTGATTCTAGCGCTCTGAAAAGCATTTTGCAGGCATAAAAACAAGAAATGTTGATATCTCTGTCAATTTCAATTCAAACGTGTTACTAAGCTTACCAAAGGGTTATTGGTCCATACTAAACGATTTGGAAGTGGAATACATTCGTTTTGAGCGAAATCAACAATGTAAGGTCAAAAACACGTTGTTGGTCGAAAAGTGATTCTAGCGCTCTGAAAAGCATTTTGCAGGCATAAAAACAAGAAATGTAGATATCTCTGTCAATTTCAATTCAAACGTGTTACTAAGCTTACCAAAGGGTTATTGGGCCATACTAAACCATTTGGAAGTGGAATACATTCGTTTTGAGCAAAATCAACAATGTAAGGTCAAAAACACGTTGTTGGTCGAAAAGTGATTCTAGCGCTCTGAAAAGCATTTTGCAGGCATAAAAAAACAAGAAATGTTGAAATCTGTCAATTTCAATTCAAACGTGTTACTAAGCTTACCAAATGGTTATTGGGCCATACTAAACCATTTGGAAGTGGAATACATTAGTTTTGAGCGAAATCAACAATGTAAGGTGAAAAACACATTGTTGTTTGAAAAGTGATTCTGGCGCTCTGAAAAGCATTTTGCAGGCATAAAATATATCTCTATCAATTTAGTTGTAAACGTGTTACTAATCTTACCAAAGGGTTATTGGGCCATACTAAACCATTTGGAAGTGGAATACATTCGTTTTGAGCGAAATCAACAATGTAAGGTCAAAAACACGTTGTTTGTCGAAAAGTGATTCTAGCGTTCTGAAAAGCATTTTGCAGGCATGAAAACAAGAAATGTTGATATCTGTCAATTTCAATTCAAACGTGTTACTAAGCTTACCAAAGGGTTATTGGGCCATACTAAACCATTTGGAAGTGGAATACATTAGTTTTGAGCGAAATCAACAATGTAAGGTCGAAAACACGTTGTTGGTCGAAAAGTGATTCTAGCGCTCTGAAAAGCATTTTGCAGGCATAAAAACAAGAAATGTAGATATCTCTGTCAATTTACATTCAAACGTGTTACTAAGCTTACCAAATGGTTATTGGGCCATACTAAACCATTTGGAAGTGGAATACATTAGTTTTGAGCGAAATCAACAATGTAAGGTGAAAAACACATTGTTGTTTGAAAAGTGATTCTGGCGCTCTGAAAAGCATTTTGCAGGCATAAAATATAACTCTATCAATTTAGTTGCAAACGTGTTACTAATCTTACCAAAGGGTTATTGGGCCACACTAAACCATTTGGAAGTGAAATACATTAGATTTGAGCGAAATCAACAATGTACGGTCAAAAACACGTTGTTGGTCGAAAAGTGATTCTGGCGCTCTGAAAAGCATTTTGCAGGCATAAAAACAAGAAATGTTGATATCTGTCAATTTCGATTCAAACGTGTTACTAAGCGTACCAAAGGGTTATTGGGCCATTCTAAACCATTTGGAAGTGGAATACATTCGTTTTGAGCGAAATCAACAATGTAAGGTCAAAAACACGTTGTTGGTCGAAAAGCGATTCTAGCGTTCTGAAAAGCATTTTGCAGGCATGAAAACAAGAAATGTTGATATCTGTCAATTTCAATTCAAACGTGTTACTAAGCTTACCAAAGGGTTATTGGGCCATTCTAAACCATTTGGAAGTGGAATACATTCGTTTTGAGCGAAATCAACAATGTAAGGTCAAAAACACGTTGTTGGTCGAAAAGCGATTCTAGCGTTCTGAAAAGCATTTTGCAGGCATGAAAACAAGAAATGTTGATATCTGTCAATTTCAATTCAAACGTGTTACTAAGCTTACCAAAGGGTTATTGGGCCATTCTAAACCATTTGGAAGTGGAATACATTCGTTTTGAGCGAAATCAACAATGTAAGGTCAAAAACACGTTGTTGGTCGAAAAGTGATTCTGGCGTTCTGAAAAGCATTTTGCAGGCATGAAAACAAGAAATGTTGATATCTGTCAATTTCAATTCAAACGTGTTACTAAGCTTACCAAAGAGTTATAGGGCCATACTAAACCATTTGGAAGTGGAATACATTCGTTTTGAGCGAAATCAAGAATGTAAGGTGAAAAACACATTGTTGGTTGAAAAGTGATTCTAGCGCTCTGAAACGCATTTTGCAGGCATAAAAACAAGAAATGTTGATATCTGTCATTTTCAATTCAAATGTGTTACTAAGCTTACCAAAGGGTTATTGGGCCATACTAAACCATTTGGAAGTGGAATACATTAGTTTTGAGCGAAATCAACAATGTAAGGTGAAAAACACATTGTTGTTTGAAAAGTGATTCTAGCGCTCTGAAAAGCATTTTGCAGGCATAAAAACAAGAAATGTTGATATCTCTATCAATTTAGATGCAAACGTGTTACTAATCTTACCAAAGGGTTATTGGGCCATACTAAACCATTTGGAAGTGGAATACATTCGTTTTGAGCAAAATCAACAATGTAAGGTCAAAAACACAGTTGTTGGTCGAAAAGTGATTCTAGCGCTCTGAAAAGCATTTTGCAGGCATAAAAACAAGAAATGTTGATATCTCTGTCAATTTCAATTCAAACGTGTTACTAAGCTTACCAAAGGGTTATTGGGCCATACTAAACCATTTGGAAGTGGAATACATTAGTTTTGAGCGAAATCAACAATGTAAGGTCAAAAACACGTTGTTGGTCGAAAAGTGATTCTAGCGCTCTGAAAAGCATTTTGCAGGCATAAAAACAAGAGATGTAGATATCTCTGTCAATTTCAATTCAAACGTGTTACTAAGCTTACCAAATGGTTATTGGGCCATACTAAACCATTTGGAAGTGGAATACATTAGTTTTGAGCGAAATCAACAATGTAAGGTGAAAAACACATTGTTGTTTGAAAAGTGATTCTGGCGCTCTGAAAAGCATTTTGCAGGCATAAAATATCTCTCTATCAATTTAGTTGCAAACGTGTTACTAATCTTACCAAAGGGTTATTGGGCCATTTGGTAAGATTAAAAACCATTTGGAAGTAAAATACATTAGATTTGAGCGAAATCAACAATGTAAGGTCAAAAACACGTTGTTGGTCGAAAGTGATTCTAGCGCTCTTAAAAGCATTTTGCAGGCATAAAAACAAGAAATCTTGATATCTGTCAATTTCGATTCAAACGTGTTACTAATCTTACCAAAGGGTTATTGGGCCACACTAAACCATTTTGAAGTGAAATACATTAGATTTGAGCGAAATCAACAATGTAAGGTCAAAAACACGTTGTTGGTCGAAAAGTGATTCTAGCGCTCTGAAAAGCATTTTGCAGGCATAAAAACAAGAAATGTTGATATCTGTCAATTTCGATTCAAACGTGTTACTAAGCTTACCAAAGGGTTATTGGGCCATTCTAAACTGGAAGTGGAATACATTCGTTTTGAGCGAAATCAACAATGTAGGGTCAAAAACACGTTGTTGGTCGAAAAGTGATTCTAGCGCTCTGAAAAGCATTTTGCAGGCATAAAAACATGAAATGTTGATATCTCTGTCAATTTCAATTCAAACGTGTTACTAAGCTTACCAAAGGGTTATTGGGCCATACTAAACGATTTGGAAGTGGAATACATTAGTTTTGAGCGAAATCAACAATGTAAGGTGAAAAACATATTGTTGGTTGAAAAGTGATTCTAGCGCTCTGAAAAGCATTTTGCAGGCATAAAAACAAGAAATGTAGATATCTCTGTCAATTTCAATTCAAACGTGTTACTAAGCTTACCAAAGGGTTATTGGGCCATACTAAACCATTTGGAAGTGGAATACATTCGTTTTGAGCAAAATCAACAATGTAAGGTCAAAAACACGTTGTTGGTCGAAAAGTGATTCTAGCGCTCTGAAAAGCATTTTGCAGGCATAAAAAAACAAGAAATGTTGAAATCTGTCAATTTCAATTCAAACGTGTTACTAAGCTTACCAAATGGTTATTGGGCCATACTAAACCATTTGGAAGTGGAATACATTAGTTTTGAGCGAAATCAACAATGTAAGGTGAAAAACACATTGTTGTTTGAAAAGTGATTCTGGCGCTCTGAAAAGCATTTTGCAGGCATAAAATATATCTTTATCAATTTAGTTGCAAACGTGTTACAAATCTTACCAAAGGGTTATTGGGCCATACTAAACCATTTGGAAGTGGAATACATTCGTTTTGAGCGAAATCAACAATGTAAGGTGAAAAACACATTGTTGGTTGAAAAGTGATTCTAGCGCTCTGAAAAGCATTTTGCAGGCATAAAAACAAGAAATGTAGATATCTCTGTCAATTTCAATTCAAACGTGTTACTAAGCTTACCAAAGGGTTATTGGGACATACTAAACCATTTGGAAGTGGAATACATTAGTTTTGAGCGAAATCAACAATGTAAGGTCAAAAACACGTTGTTGGTCGAAAAGTGATTATAGCTCTCTGAAAAGCATTTTGCAGGCATGAAAACAAGAAATGTTGATATCTGTCATTTTCAATTCAAACGTGTTACTAAGCTTACCAAAGGGTTATTGGGCCATACTAAACCATTTGGAAGTGGAATACATTAGTTTGGAGCGAAATCAACAATGTAAGGTGAAAAACACATTGTTGTTTGAAAAGTGATTCTAGCGCTCTGAAAAGCATTTTGCACGCATAAAAACAAGAAATGTTGATATCCGACAATTTCAATGCAATCGTGTTACTAAGCTTACCAAAGGGTTATAGGGCCATGCTCCACTATTTGGAAGTGGAATACAATAGTTTTGAGCAAAATCAACAATGTAAGGTCAAAAACACAGTGTTGGTCAAAAAGTGATTCTAGCGCTCTGAAAAGCATTTTGCACACATAAATACAAGAAATGTTGATATCTCTATCAATTTCAATGCAAACGTGTTACTAAGCTTACCAAAGGGTTATAGGGCCATACTCCACCATTTGGAAGTGGAATACATTAGTTTTGAGCAAAATCAACAATACAAGGTCAAAAACACATTGTTGGTCAATAAGTGATTCTAGTGCTCTGAAAAGCATTTTGCACGCATAAAAACCAGAAATGTTGATATTTCTGTTAATTTCAGGCAAACAAGTCAAAAACACATTGTTGGTCAAACAGTGATTCTAGCGCTCTGAAAAGAATTTTGCACGCATAAAAACAAGAAATGTTGCACTGGAAAAAGGGTTTTAAGCCGTACTTCATCTGATTATTATTTTGTAATTCAATTCAAATAAACATTTTTTGTTTTATTTTTAAAATAACTTTTTTTTATTTCAAAATACTGTGAAATATAGATATTTTTAATTAGGAGCTCAATTAAGAAATATCCATTTTGACAAATGTAAAATTTTAAGGTTGTGTATTAAACTGATTAATAATTTTGTCATTCAATCCAAATATTTTTTTTGTTTTCTTCCTAAAACACTGTTATACTTGATTAGGAGCTCAATTTAGAAATATTTGTTCAGACAAATGTACAATTTCAAGGTTACGTACAAGCCTGCGCATGCGCATTAAATACAAAGACGCTTACGACTACTGGACCAAACCGCAGTGTTGCCAACTTAGCGATTTTGTCGCTATATTTAGCTACATTTCAGACCCCTTTGGCGACTTTTTTTCAAAACAGCGACAAGCGACAAATCTAGCTTCTTTTTCAGCTGCTATTGGTGACTTTTGGCGACTTTTTGAGGTGAAAGCACTAGCCTTGACCAGAGTGACGATGACTCACTGGTTCTGTGAGCTAGGACAGTCTGTCTGTGTCTGGAGGGAGGTCTGGAGTTGGTCTAACTCTGCCATTTATATTGTTAATATATATTGTATATTGTGTGGCGGCAGTAGCTCAGGTGGTAGAGCGGGTTGGCTGGTAATCTGAAGGTTGTTGGTTCGATCCCCGGCTTCACCAAGCAGTGTATCGAGGTGTCTTTGGCAAAGCACCTAACCCTGACTGATGTCGCGATGTCATGTCGAATCCAGACAGAAGCACCTCAAGGCCATGAAGCGGTGAGAGCCAACGGGAAAAGATGATGATGATGTATACAATAATGAGAAACAATTATTTGATTAAATTGTAATATTTTTGATTGGATAAACCAAATTATTTCTGATAGATATTTCTTAAATGAGAAGCAATTGTTGGAGTGAATCAATATTTTTTTGTTTAGGATTTAACATACGATTTAAATGTATTAACTTCATTCAAAGAATAGAATTATACTTGGTGCCAAGTTGTATTATTTTGTTTTTATGAACATAGGAAATATTGTTTGAGGCAAGCTATATATTTGTCATTGGCTCAAGTTATGTAATATAGATGTGAACCATTACCCATGTTTTTTTTAATTGGTTCAACAGAAGGCTTTTTCCAGTGTGGTATCTCTGTCAATTTCAATGCAAAAGTGTTACTAAGCTTACCAAAGGGTTATAGGGCCATACTCCACCATTTGGAAGGGGAATACATTAGTTTTGAGCAAAATCAACAATGTACGGTCAAAAACACATTGTTGGTCAAAAAGTGATTCTAGTGCTCTGAAAAGCATTTTGCATGCGTAAAAACAAGAAATGTTGATTTTTCTGTTCATTTCAGAAAACAAGTAGAAAACACATTGTTGGTCAAAAAGTGATTCTAGCGCTCTGAAAAGCATTTTGCATTCGTAAAAACAAAAAATGTTGATATCTCTGTCAATTTCAATGCAAACGTGTTACTAAGCTTTCCAAAGGGTTATAGGGCCATGCTCCACTATTTGGAAGTGGAATACATTAGTTTTGAGCAAAATCAACAATGTAAGGTTAAAAACACACTGTTGGTCAAAAATTGATTCTAGCGCTCTGAAAAATATTTGGCACACATAAAAACAAGAAATGTTTTTATTTCTGTTCATTTCAGAAAAACAAGCCAAAAACACATTGTTTGACAAAAAGTGATTCTAGCGCTCTGAAAAGCATTTTGCACGCATAAAAACAAGAAATGTTGATATCTGTCAATTTCAATGCAAACGTCTTACTTAGCTTACCAAATGGTTATGGGGCCATGCTCCACTATTTGGAAGTGGAATACAATAGTTTTGAGCAAAATAAACAATGTAAGGTCAAAAACACATTGTTGGTCAAAAATTGATTCTAGCGCTCTGAAAAGCATTTTGCATCCGTAAAAACAAGAAATGTTGATTTTTCTGTTCATTTCAGAAAACAAGTAGAAAACACATTGTTGGTCAAAAAGTGATTCTAGCGCTCTGAAAAGCATTTTGCACGCATAAAAACAAGAAATGTTGATATCTGTCAATTTCAATGCAAACGTGTTACTTAGCTTACCAAATGGTTATAGGGCCATGCTCCACTATTTGGAAGTGGAATACAATAGTTTTGAGCAAAATAAACAATGTAAGGTCAAAAACACATTGTTGGTCAAAAAGTGATTCTAGCGCTCTGAAAAGCATTTTCATCTCATTTTCGTCCGCTTATCCGGGGTCGGGTCGCGGGGGGAGCAGCTCAAGCAGGGGGCCCCAGACTTCCCTTTCCCGGGCCACATTGACCAACTCTGACGGGGGGATCCCGAGGCGTTCCCAGGCCAGTGTTGAGATATAATCTCTCCACCTAGTCCTGGGTCTTCCCCGAGGTCTCCTCCCCACTGGACGTGCCTGAAACACCTCCCAAGGAAGGCGCCCAGTGGGCATCCTTACCAGATGCCCGAACCACCTCAGCTGACTCCTTTCTAAGTAAAGGAGCAGCGGCTCTAATCCGAGTTCCTCACGGATGGCTGAGCTTCTCACCCTATCCCTAAGGGAGACGCCAGCCACCCTTCTGAGAATACTCATCTCGGCCGCTTGTACCCGCGATCTCGTCCTTTCGGTCATCACCCATCCCTCATGACCATAGGTGAGGATAGGAACGAAGATCGACCAGTAGATCGAGAGCTTTGCCTTGCGGCTCAGCTCTCTTTTCGTTACAACGGTGCGGTAAAGCGAACGCAATACCGCCCCCGCTGCTCCGATTCTCCGGCCAATCTCACGCTCCATAGTACCCTCACTCGCGAACAAGACCCCGAGGTACTTGAACTCCTTCACTTGGGCTAAGGACTCATTTCCTACCCGGAGTAAGCAATCCATTGGTTTCCTGCTAAGAGTCATGGCCTCAGATTTAGCGGTGCTGATCCTCATCCCAGCCGCTTCACACTCGGCCGCCAGCCGATCCAGTGAGTGCTGAAGGTCACAGGCCGATGATCCAATGAGGACCACATCATCTGCAAAAAGCAGTGACGAGATCCTCACCCAGATAGCAAAATTCAGTTGAATCAATGTTTAAATATGGTTTGGCAGAAATGTTGAAACTACGTTGAAGCCTGACATTGAAACGATGTGGAAAGTGTCCCCTCTACTTTTCGTTGAATCAACATTGGATCTTCAACCATATCGATATTGAATCAATGGTGATTCAACCATCATCTAAATGAGAATCAACGTTTAAATTTCAGTTGATTTAATGTTGAAATAATGTCACTTAATCAATAGTGAATCAACCATCATCTAAATGAGAATCTAAATGTAAATTTCAGTTGATTTTATGTTGAAATAATGTTATTTAATCAATGGTGAATCAACCATCATCTAAATGAGAATCTACATTTCAATTTCAGTTGATTTTATGTTGAAATAATGTTACTGAATCAATATTGGTTCAACCATTATCTAAAATGTATACTAAATATTAATTGATATGAATGAATGAGTATAATATATATATAAGTATTACAATGAGTGATGGCCATTTTAGCTTGCAGAACAATCAACATCAACCTCCATTGAAATACACTCTATTTAGCAGTAAGACTATGCCGCCAACAATAGGACTAACTCTATAATAACAACAGACACATTTTGGATTCATTTAGATTCTATGGATAAAAACATTTATTAGAAAAAACAAATTAAATAATCAAATTGTTCAAGGTACTGAAAGAATCTTAGGCTTGCCTTCACCACAAAAGATACCAACAAGAAAAGGTGAATTAGTGTAATCACATGTTCTTGTATCTTTGGGAAGGGTGGGATGAAACACCCTTAACAAAAAACTGCAACCAGGGCCAACAAGGGCCATAGCCCATATGAAGAGGACACTGGGAGAGAAGCAGAGACAACATGTCAGCACTCATGATGAAACACTTTGCAGAGCAACTTCTGCAACAGCTTTTTAGGAATATTAGGAATATCAAATTCACCTACATCTTTTCTTGATGCCTCCTGCACGCCAAGGGGCATAACGTAGCCAATTTTTTACAATGTCACTGAAGGCCTGCTGTGTGAGTTTGCGATCACACTGCCGAGAAGCAACTGAAAGACATGAATACAAAATGGTTGTTTAAGGAATGAGAAGATACTCATTGCATCAGTTGGGTTTAAATAAGTTGTTGCCAGCTGAAAGATAATGTTCCATGCAGTAATGGCCCAATACCTTTTGCTCAGGTGGCGACTTTCTTTTGGCCGGGCAGTGTAAAAATAATAACCCAAAGTGCAATAGTGCTAATGCAGTTAAAATGTCAACAGTCCAGTTACACTTACGATGTGTAGAGAGACCGAAAATGCTTTTGTTTGGCCTTAAATACAGATTACTGTTACTGTGTCAAAACAGCACAAGGAATATTTAGATAAACTCACCAACCATGCAGTCTTGCAGGGCTGTGTCTTTGAAGGGCTGCTTGGCATCCCTTTGTGTGTAGGTTTTTCCTGCCCAATTGAACTTGCAGGCCAGGCCGTTGGTCAAAACCGTTGCAAGCATCCTCCTTACCATACATGTGGAGCTAGTGCCTCCCACCAAGGCCAAGCGGGCAATCTATTGAGATGAGAGGAAAAATGGATTTAAATACAATGCCAGTTTGCCTGTTGATGTGACTCAATTGGAACACCGGTGTTAAAGGTCCGACCATGCGGAACATGGATAAAAAATTTAACAGTGAAAATGTTGGGTTGCACTACATGTTTCATTGGAATACATTGGAAATGCATTGGAAATGCATTACAGGAACATGACTCTCCATGAGCTAGGGGCAGGTGTGACATCTGTCTTTGCATGTTTAATAACATCTAGACGACACAAGCTTACAGAAAATGTATGGTTTAAGAGGTATATTGGCTTTCCCTAAATAGTAGAGACCAAAATGTAAAGTCTTTCTACTTGAATCACAAGGCAAATCCCGATAATGAGCAAGAGGGCGAGCTTGATCTCATTGGACTCAGCTTAACGTGTAGATGCTAAATAACATGTAATTTGTCAGAAATCTCCATCGGGAAGCAAATCTATAGCTGGTCATTATTGATAAAGGCCTCCAAAATCGACAGCTAATTACTACCCGAAACATATTCAAATATGATCATGTGTGGCACTGTTGCAATCGCCTCGAAACGTAGATGTCAAAGCACACCTTGTTTGCCCCGTTACGCCACCAGGAAGATATTTTCATATTTCTAATGGATTGATTCATATTTTAAGGTTCTCGGAGTGAGACTTTAAGCGGCTGCAGCAGAAGTGTTGAAACGAAAGATGATATCAAGACATTTATAGAATATTCCCATTCACATTATGATTCTTCGTCATAACATCCGACCAAACATCCTTCACATTCACCAAGCGAAGATTATGAAAAGTCCAGGCCCCACCTTCCTGCACTCGGGGTCCGACTGGGCCAAGTTTCAGGCAGGAAGGGCCCCCCCTTCCTGCCCTCGGGGTCCGACCGGGCCGAGTTTCGGTGCGGGGGTCCCAGTTAGGCCCTAGAATAAGATATTCAAATGTCAGGGCGGTAGGACCTTCCTATCTCAAAAACTGTTTTTCCACCACATTCTGAACCATTAGGTCTTGCAGGCAACACTTCTGAGGGGCTTTGTCCAAATGACAGTCCATTGGGGAAAACTTTTTTTCTCTAAGGGCTAGAACTCCAAATCTCGGATATGTCGTTCTCGGGGTCCCGGGAAATGTGTGTAAACATTTAAGTATCCCTGGCTATCTCGAAAAGGCCGGAAAAGGGGCGTGACCTCCAACAGTACAGTAAATGTAGATAGGACAGAGGTTAGTTTCTAGCAGTGGTGGGCAGAGTAGCTTAAAAATGTACTCAAGTAAAAGTACTGATACTTTAAGATTATAATTACTCAAGTAGAAGTAAAAGTACTCGTAAAAATAATTACTCAAGTGTGAGAAGGTGAAATCCTCCCCCTTCTCACTGTCTCGCATTAGAGCTTTTATTATTATTATTATTACTATTATTATTATATTGTGTGTGTGTGTATTAGATTGGGCTGGTGGAAGTTAGTCTTCCGTCCCGGTAGGGGGCAGTATAGTAATGTAGCTTTAGGTGAAGAATGTTCCCCCCCAACTAATGGTCTGGCCCATACGGCCTTGATTGGGCCAATTGGCATTTCCCTATTTAAGGGCCGCCTCATTTGGTGTTTGGAGGCGGAGGGTAGGTGCTGGCTTGATGTGAGGCCAGTGCTAGTAACCCTATGCTAGATTCATGTTAGGCTATGCTATGTTATATTTTCTTAGTTTATGTTTCCTGACGGATGCAGTCATTTCCTTTTCGTTTGAAACGTTGCTCTATTCTTTGTGAATGTTTTGGAGACATTAAAACTTCACTTTTTCTTAGACCTCAGTCCATTGCCCTCATTTTTTGCCCACACTCGGAATTCCCAGTTGGCCGTATCCCAGATACGTGGGGCGACCACGCCGGTCCCTCACATCAAGTAAGAGTAAGAAAGTATGCAGTGAAAAGACTACTCAAGTACTCAAGAGTACAACTACTGAGTTTCTCCGATTTATTTTTTAAATAAACAGAGCAACACAAACGGTACAAAATAGACACCAACAAAATATAAAACAGCAATGTTCAAACAAAGATAATGTAAATAACATCCTTTTAAATAAGGTCTTTAAAAATAAAATGCATAACCCTTGAACTAAAACAATCCCAAATTAAATCTTTGCAAAATTAAATACATCAACCTTTAAATAAAATTAAAATAAATTCGTTTTATCCAAAATTATATTAATTAAAACCAATACACGTATAACTGTTAACTAACATTAACAAAGTACATCCATGGAATCAGCTGTTCAAAACCAGTCTGCATGAATCGTATGACAACTGGATGGCAGGGGATGCGGACAAGGAATACACCGCAGGGGAGAACATGAGAGCCCCAGCTCGCCGCATAGTAGCCTGGGTGCTTTAAGCATGGAATAAGCTGGATACGGAGTGGGTGAAAAACTGTGTGTCACTCTGTTCGAGCCTGCATGAGAGTTCAATGTTGTCATTAGCTGTAATGTCTTTCTGACCAATCGCAGTTCAAGGCCGACCTGGGCTGTGCCACTTTGGGAGGGGGCGCTCAGTTACTCCCCTCTAGAAAAAACCGAATTGGTTGCGACGTTGACCCGGCGCCCCCCGAAACGTTAACGGGCCACAGGGAATTTTCCCAACTCTCCCGATTACCACTCTGTGTTGTCCGTGCGTGCGTGCCTCTGTGTGTGTGCAGGCGTTATTCAATTGCCTCTCGGCCGCTTGTACCCGCGATCTCGTCCTTTCGGCCATCACCCAACCCTCATGACCATAGGTGAGGATAGGAACAAAGATCGACCGGTAGATCGAGAGCTTTGCCCTGCGACTCAGCTCTCTTTTCGTAACAGCGTAATAAAAGAAAAGGTCTAAAAAAACAAAGTAACGACCGTCACGTAGCCAAATGGAACGGCGTAAAAGTACCGTTCTTTCTTCAAATATTTACTCAAGTATGTTGCAATAAAACTACTCCTAAAATGACAATTTATCCCAAAAGTATTTGTAACAGAGTAAATGTAGCGCGTTCCTACCCACCTCTGGTTTCTAGTCCCCATTTTTTGTGGGATGGAGGTGTACATTTGTGGCTTAAGGTGTGTAGACACAGCTGGCCTGTGGCCAAGTTTTTGAAGTCTGGGGTCAAAAGGTCAAAAGGAGCCGGCACCACGCCGCTTATGAGATAGCAAAAAGTTCATGTGTATTTCTCTCGTAACTTTTTGGCATTATTAAAGAGAGGCCTGATTCTTAGATATGCATGTTGGATGGCTAGGGTGTAGGTCTGGGAAGAACTTCAGGCCAAAATCTTGCAAGCGAGCCGCTGGGTGCAGGTGCAACGAGATGGAGCACTTGCTGAGTCATTTCCTATAGGGCTGGAGCCACAGGTTGAAGCGTATGCGTCCTTTGAGACCCCCTTTGATAAAAGGGGGTCTCAAATGTTGACCCTCAGTCACCTATTGCATCACTTCCTTTAGGGCTTCGGCCTCCTAATTGATCATTATAGTATAATCGAATGCCCTCTTTCATATATATGATACCTCAGCCACTGGGACGTGGCAACAATTCTCCAAATCCATATGGGGAGGGGGGGGGGATGCTTGTGGACAGTAGGGGTGTTTTATTTATTTATTATTGCTTATGTTTATTTATTTTTTTATTTTTTCCACAATGTCTTGTTTTTTAAAAAATGTATGATGACTATATGCTCTGTAAGGTGACCTTGGGTGTTTTGAAAGGCGCCTCTAAATTAAATGTATTATTATTATTATTATACTCGACATAAATAGGAAGCAAACTCAGGAGAAGTAATGACATCTCACAAATATTTATTTAATAAATTGTTTCAAATGACCCTGCCTCGTTAAATCAGTGAGCTTGGTGTTTTGCTTTCCAAAATAGGTTATAGTAGAATTCTAAACTGCAGAAAATAAAAACATCCAAGCTGCCTTTTAAGGATACCTTGGAATATCTGCCTATTTTCTAACCATCGGACCCTAGTTTACGACAAAAAAAACAACATTTCCGCGTGGTTTTTAGAGCCATGTAAGGATTAAAGGGGGCGGTCGATAGCAACCACCATAGCAACCATAACGGTCAAGTGACGTAGGCGTAGCCCTGTTGAAAAAAATAGAATACCACCCTACACACTCATTAATTAATGACACACATATTAATGATATTCAAATTATTATGACCATGAAGTCTTTATTTGCATGGGTTTAAATTTCGTTCTGTGTAGCATGGAAAAATCTGAGAAACACTCCCATTCAGAATGCATTGGTTTACATTTCGTTCTTTGGAGCACGGTTATTTTTATATATTTATTTATTTTCAGTTTTTGAGGAGGTGCTTCAAAGATGCAAATGTTTCTGCAATAATCCAAAATCCAATGGCAAAACCCGTTGGCTTTTTGTCGAGGGAATCCAGGGCGACGCTCACTTCCGGGTTGGCCAACATACGTCATCCCTCCACCACTCTACTGTAAAAACACATGTTCAAGTTGAATGAGAATAATAATAATAATAATAATTATGCCATAGTATTTATTTAAAAGGGGAGGGGGGGGACACAAGTCTTTTGGCCACTCGTAGTGTTGATCAGCAGAGAAATAATTTGTCCGCAAAGACGGTGACGTCGCTTAGCAACGGAAGACGCTGGGGTAGACAAGTCACCGGACTACTACCCATGCAAGTGAACGGACCGTTCCACGGCATTGAGAAGACCCGTGTAATAAAGGCCTATAATATTTCTGTTTATGGCATAGATTTCTCCTCAGATTAGGCCAATAAACCAATGGTAAAATAAAAATAAAAACGCTCGATCAAAGGCCCGGCCCGAGTATAGTGGTGGGAAATATCGGCCCGACCCGGCCCGCGTCGGGCTTGGGCTCGGGCAGAGAATCTAAACACTGACTGGAACTACTTAGCAGGTGTCTGTAGGGCTATATCAGGAGTTAATGCACGCACTGCAGCCAATCAGAATCAGAGTATTCCCCCAGACCGTGGTCTAAACAATATTATTCACGAGTTATAGTCAACCCCTACACATCAATATTAATGATAACCCTGTGGAAATTGCCATAAGTGAGAGATACAATTTCGCACGTTGAGCACACAGTTGTGTGACTCGTTTATTTAGTAAGAGAGAAACAGGAAATCAAAACGTGCTGAAAGTAAACAAATCCCGCATGGGTTCTGACGTCATGAGACGCTCGTAATCCTTAAAGGGACAGCGATCCCTGAACCACCAAGACAGTAAACGACATGCCTAACACAATTGAAAGAACAACACATAACAAAATACTGTAGGTGAATTATGTTACACTCACTACAACCCATTAAATACGGTGTGATTTCTAGATGTCATGGCAACGTCCGCTCGCGACACTGGACCTGCGATCGAGGCATCGACGAGGACGTTCATTCACATAGCCAAAAACAAGAGAATAGATGGCTAGATAAAATAAACATCAAGACATACAATTCTAAAAAGAACAGATGAAGCACCTACCCTGTTTTCCTTCGCGGTTTGCCTACAGAGCAGCGCACCTGCATTTAATATATCCGTGTATTGTCACAATTTCTCAGTATCAAAGGTGAAAGTAGAAACGGGTGGCCAAAAGCTGTCATATTGTTAGTTATCACAGACAATTTTAAGTAGAAACGGGTGGCCAAAAGCTGTCATTTGTTAGTCATCACAGACAATTTTCAACAATGAATGATCTGTACGGAGCTCCATAAGGGACATTAGGGAGAACGCTCCCGGACAGAACCTTAGTTTGGAAGTCATGCTTAGTGACACGACAAAAAGCCTACTTCCAATTGAAATACAAAATTTAGAAAATAGGCCTACGTGTCCCTGATCACGTTTCAATAGATTAAATAACGTGACAGTGTCACGTATTTTCGTGAGACCAGGTTCGAGCGTGTGCATGGGTTGAATTGCGTGTGTCTCACGCCGAATGCATGAGACATGAGAGCCCTGCAATTACGTGACACAAACCACGCAAAAGTTCTCTCCCGCTTGAGATGACGTCTTTCTTTATAGGTTCATGGGTCTGATTCGCCGATTTCCCATGCAGATATCCCCAGAGATTCTCGGGCATCTTCGACAATTTGGCTATAGATTGTCTCATTACTAGCTAAATAATATAATTATAGCCTAATTATATATATAGCCTATACATATATATAGGCAATATATATAATTAGGCATTATATATATATACATATACAACCCGGTATCACGCAATTGCGTGCTCCTGCGCACGAACGTTAATCTATTGAAGCGTGTTCCCGAGCACGATAGTCCGACTTTTTGCGTGTTACACAAAACGAAATGTAAACCAATGCATTCTGAATGGGAGTGTTCTAAGACAATTAACGTGCTCCACAAAACGGTACGAGAGAGAGAGAAAGAGAGAGCGGGAGGGACAGAGAGAGAGAGAGAGCGAGAGAGAGGCTTCAGAAAGGGTGTGCGCAGATAGTACAGTGCACCCTAGTTATGTTTATGCCAAAACCTATATATATAATTAGGCTGTGGAAATTGCAATAAGTTAAGAACACAACTTCGCACGTTGAGCACACAGCCGTGTGACTCGTTTATTTTGTAAAAAAGAAAACCAGAAATCAAAGCGTGCTGAAGGTAAACAAATCCAGCATGGTCTGTGACGTCATGAGACGCACGTAATCCTTAAAGGGACCGCGATCCCTGAACCACCAAGAACGTAATTGACATGCAGTAAACAACAACACAATTGAAAGAACAACACATAACGAAATACTGTAGGTGAATTATGTTACGGTCACTACAAGGCTATAATTATATTATTTAGCGTGTAATGAGACAATCTATAGCCAAATTGTCGAAGATGCCCGAGAATCTTCGGGGATATCAGCATGGGAAATCGGCGGGGGGGGGACACGTTAGTTGAAGAGGGGGGGGGGGGGGACACGTTTGTTGAGGGGGGGGGAGACACGTTTGTAGGGGGGGGGCACGCTCGACAACGAGAGTTGTTTTTTATTGAACGCTCGACAACGAGAGTTGGTTTTTATTGAACAAGACTTCAACACGGAACAGCTGCACGAAACGATGGTCACGTCACTCTCGGTGACGGTGTCGACAATAATGAACACACAAACAATGTTAATAGAACAACACACAACCACATTACATCCCGAACCCATTAACCCCACTTAATCCTAACAACAAAACAAGTTAACAAAAGCCCCATTTTTCAACTGAGAACCCCAATTCCCAGAATCCCCCGCGGCTCCGGAACACGGCGTAGCTTATTAATCTTTATTATCTGAATGGGAAATGCAATATTTTAGGACATATACACCATTAAACGCGTTTCTAATGACATTTCTAGCGAGAAATGTACATTTTCCTTACATAATCTTCAGTCAGTGAATGTGTATGATCTTTATTAATCTTTATTATCTGCATGGGAAATGCAATATTTTAGGACAGATACACCATTAAACGCGTTTCTAATGACTTTTCTAGCGAGAAATGTACATTTTCCTTACATAATCTTCAGTCAGTGAATGTGTATGATCTTTATTAATCTTTATTATCTGAATGGGAAATGCAATATTTTAGGACCGATTCACCGTTAAACGTGTTTCTAATAACATTTCTAGCGAGAAATATACTTTTTACTTGCATAATCTTCAGTCAGTGATTGTGTCTGATCTTTAGTTTTATAGTTATTAGGATTTGATCGGCTCGCTTGCATGTTTCAACGACGTCAGGTTGCTTTCGCTAAGCTAGCAGCTCACGTGCTTCCTGCGTTTGTGTTATTAAACTGTTACTTTATGTAACTTTTAATGATATCATCTTGTTAGAAACACGTATATCTGAGAGCCAACCAAGTCGCCAAAAGCATACGTTGACAGTGTACTTTTCGTGAACACTGGATTACGTCGCATTTCAACATAAAATAGCGTGTTATACACACACACACACACGCACGCACACGCACAGACACACACACACACGCACGCACAGACACACAGACACACAGACACAGACACACACACACACACGCACACACGCACACGGTGCATTTCGCTGCTAAAACAACAACAAAAAAATATTCCCTCAAATATTATTACTTTCAAAACGTTGGCCAAAATGGCCAATAATATCATTTTTTATTTGGGATGCTTCTAGGACATTTTGGGTGGATTTTGAACGGTATGTGGGGGGCACGTTTTTTGCAGGACCTGGCAACCCTGCGCTGTTGCCCGAGATCTGGATCCACCCCGGCGTGGTGCCGTCTCCTTTTGACCTTTTGACCCCAGACTTCTGGGGGAATAGCTGAATCAATTCATTAGTCAATCAGAAGCATGTAAATATCTTCCCGGTGGCGTAAGAGGACGAACAAGGTGTCCTTCAACATCTACGCTTCCAGGAGATTGCAACGGTGCCACACATGAGCATATTCGAACATGTTTAATGGTAGTAATTAGCTGTCGAAATTTGAGGCCTTAATCAATACTGAGCAGCTATTGATTTGCTTCCCGATAAAGATTTGTCACAAATGACATGTTATTTAGCATCTACACGTTGAGCTGAGTCCAATGACACCAATAACGACACTCTAGCTAATGGTAACAAGTATTTTACATGGTACACCTAGGTCTAGGACATGATCTCGGTGTAGCAAGAGGCCGAGCTTGATCTCATTGGACTCAGCTTAACGTGTAGATGCTAATTAACATGTAATTTGTCAAAAATCTCCATCGGGAAGCAAATCTATAGCTGGTCATTATTGATAAAGGCCTCCAAAATCGACAGCTAATTACTACCCCGAAACATATTCAAATATGATCATGTGTGGCACTGTTGCAATCGTCTCGAAACGTAGATGTCAAAGGACACCTTGTTTGCTCTGTTGCACCATGGATTGATTCATATTTTAAGGTTCTCGGAGTGAGACTTTAAGTGGCTGCAGCAGAAGTGTTGAGACGAAAGATGATATCAAGAGATTTATAGAATATTCCCATTCACATTATGATTCTTCGTCGTAACATCCGACCAAACATCCTTTACATTCACAGAGCGAAGATTATGAAAGTCCAGGCTCAGGAAGTGCTCCATCTCGTTGAACCTGCACCCAGCGGCTCGCTTGCAAGATTTTGGCCTGAAGTTCTTCCCAGACCTACACCCTAGCCATCCAACATGCATATCTGAGAATCAGGCCTCTCTTTAATAATGACAAAAAGTTATGAGAGAAACACACATTAACTTTTTGTTATCTCATAAGCGGCGTGGTGCCGCAAATTACATGTTAATTAGCATCTACACGTTAAGCTGAGTCCAATGAGATCAAGCTCGGCCTCTTGCTACACCGAGATCATGTCCTAGACCTAGGTGTACCATGTAAAATACATGTTACCATTAGCTAGAGTGTCGTTCTTGGTGTCATTGGACTCAGCTCAACGTGTAGATGCTAAATAACATGTAATTTGTGACAAATCTTTATCGGGAAGCAAATCAATAGCTGCTCAGTATTGATTAAGGCCTCCAATTTCGACAGCTAATTACTACCATTAAACATGTTCGAATATGCTCATGTGTGGCACCGTTGCAATCTCCTGGAAGCGTAGATGTTGAAGGACACCTTGTTCGTCCTCTTACGCCACCGGGAAGATATTTACATGCTTCTGATTGACTAATGAATTGATTCAGCTATTCCCCCAGAAGTCTGGGGTCAAAAGGTCAAAAGGAGACGGCACCACGCCGGGGTGGATCCAGATCTCGGGCAACAGCGCAGGGTTGCCAGGTCCTGCAAAAAACGTGCCCCCCACATACCGTTCAAAATCCACCCAAAATGTCCTAGAAGCATCCCAAATAAAAAATGATATTATTGGCCATTTTGGCCAACGTTTTGAAAGTAATAATATTTGAGGGAATATTTTTTTGTTGTTGTTTTAGCAGCGAAATGCACCGTGTGCGTGTGTGCGTGTGTGTGTGTGTCTGTGTCTGTGTGTCTGTGCGTGCGTGTGTGTGTGTGTGTGTGTCTGTGCGTGTGTGTGCGTGTGTGTGTATAACACGCTATTTTATGTTGAAATGCGACGTAATCCAGTGTTCACGAAAAGTACACTGTCAACGTATGCTTTTGGCGACTTGG
The DNA here is from genome assembly GCF_026213295.1 of Gadus chalcogrammus. NCBI lineage: Eukaryota > Metazoa > Chordata > Actinopteri > Gadiformes > Gadidae > Gadus > Gadus chalcogrammus. Next base: position 3,180,399 of record NC_079412.1, on the reverse strand, counting down.
TTGGCTCTCAGATATACGTGTTTCTAACAAGATGATATCATTAAAAGTTACATAAAGTAACAGTTTAATAACACAAACGCAGGAAGCACGTGAGCTGCTAGTTTAGCGAAAGCAACCTGACGTCGTTGAAACATGCGAGCGAGCCGATCAAATCCTAATAACTATAAAACTAAAGATCAGACACAATCACTGACTGAAGATTATGCAAGTAAAAAGTATATTTCTCGCTAGAAATGTTATTAGAAACACGTTTAACGGTGAATCGGTCCAGTGTTTCCCCCAGTAAATGTCTCAGTCAAGGTGGTAAGCAGTCGGTGGTGTTGTCGAAAAATTTTGGGGGTATTTTGCTCAAAGATGCCAGTACGCATGAATGAAATAAACGACTGTTTATTTCCATATAAATAAACAACAGTAGGTACAAATGTTGTGCAAACATGCAGACACTACAAAATAAAATTAAAGAAAAGTGCAAATTAAATACAAATAATGGACAATACACTTAACTTTTGTATGCAAATTCAACTATTTACAGTTCCTTTTTTGGATCTTATTTGCGGCACAGCTGACAAGAGGCATCAGTGCATGCAATTCTGCGTGGCTGTGCAAAGAACAGGTCCAGCGCCCTGCTGTAATTGAACTTTTTTTTTTTTTTTTTTTTTTTTTTTCAATACATTGGTAGTCAAGGCGGGGCCCTAGTCTTGTTAAGGCGGCCGCCTTAACAAGATAGTGCTGGGGGAAACCCTGCGGTCCTAAAATATTGCATTTCCCATTCAGATAATAAAGATTAATAAAGATCATACACATTCACTGACTGAAGATTATGTAAGGAAAATGTACATTTCTCGCGAGAAAAGTCATTAGAAACGCGTTTAATGGTGTATCTGTCCTAAAATATTGCATTTCCCATTCAGATAATAAAGATTAATAAGCTATGCCGTGTTCCGGAGCCGCGGGGGATTCTGGGAATTGGGGTTCTCAGTTGACAAATGGGGCTTTTGTTAACTTGTTTTGTTGTTAGGATTAAGTGGGGTTAATGGGTTCGGGATTTTATGTGGTTGTGTGTTGTTCTATTAACATTGTTTGTGTGTTCATTATTGTCGACACCGTCACCGAGAGTGACGTGACCATCGTTTCGTGCAGCTGTTCCGTGTTGAAGTCTTGTTCAATAAAAACCAACTCTCGTTGTCGAGCGTTCAATAAAAACCAACTCTCGTTGTCGAGCGTGCCCCCCCCCCTTCAACTAACGTGTCCCCCCCCGCCGATTTCCCATGCTGATATCCCCGAAGATTCTCGGGCATCTTCGACAATTTGGCTATAGATTGTCTCATTACACGCTAAATAATATAATTATAGCCTTGTAGTGACCGTAACATAATTCACCTACAGTATTTCGTTATGTGTTGTTCTTTCAATTGTGTTGTTGTTTACTGCATGTCAATTACGTTCTTGGTGGTTCAGGGATCGCGGTCCCTTTAAGGATTACGTGCGTCTCATGACGTCACAGACCGTGCTGGATTTGTTTACCTTCAGCACGCTTTGATTTCCGGTTTTCTTTTTTACAAAATAAACAAGTCACACGGCTGTGTGCTCAACGTGCAAAGTTGTGTTCTTAACTTATTGCAATTTTCACAGCCTAATTATATATATAGGTTTTGGCATAAACATAACTAGGGTGCACTGTACTATCTGCGCACACCCTTTCTGAAGCCTCTCTCGCTCTCTCTCTCTCTCTGTCCCTCCCGCTCTCTCTTTCTCTCTCTCTCGTACCGTTTTGTGGAGCACGTTAATTGTCTTAGAACACTCCCATTCAGAATGCATTGGTTTACATTTCGTTTTGTGTAACACGCAAAAAGTCGGACTATCGTGCTCGGGAACACGCTTCAGTAGATTAACGTTCGTGCGCAGGAGCACGCAATCGCGTGATACCGGGTTGACATATAGCATTTGTGGTTTTGGCATAAACATAACTAGGGTGCACTGTACTATCTGCGCACACCCTTTCTGAAGCCTCTCTCTCGCCCTCTCTGTCCCTCCCTCTCTCTCTTTCTCTCTCTCTCGTACCGTTTTGTGGAGCACGTTAATTGTCTTAGAACACTCCCATTCAGAATGCATTGGTTTACATTTCGTTCTGTGTAGCACGCAAAAAGTCGGACTATCGTGCTCTGGAACACGCTTCAATAGATTAATGTTCGTGCGCAGGAGCACGCAATCGCGTGATACCGGGTTGTTATGTACGGTGGCACTGAGCATTCACCTAATAAAAAAAAGTTTCACAGCTAATGTAGCCGTTAGCACACTCAGGATCTCGTAATTACGAGATAATATCTCGTAATTACGAGAAAAGATCTCGTAATTACGAGTTTACGGATCTCGTAATTATGAGATAAAGATCTCGTAATTACGAGTTAAGATATCATATTTACGACATAAGGATCTCGTTTACGAGAAAAGGATCACGCCTCTCATTCATCAATAACGTTGCTGGCTAGCTGCAGGCCGGCAAAGATGACGCTATCCGACGCTATCGTATTTAATCTCCTGCTCGGGTTGAGGCATTGGGAAATATTGATGTTCCTTAAAAGTGAGGAGGGCATTAAGTATGTCAACATTGCGCAGACATCTGAAGTCATTGGCCGGCAAAGATGACGCTATCCGACGCTATCGTACTTTATTTCCTGCTCGGGTTGAGGCATTGGGAAATATGGATGTTCCTTAAAAGTGAGGAGGGCATTAATATAAGTATGTCAACATTGCGCAGACGAAGTCATTGGGACTTCTCAGGAGAAAAGCCCAGTCGGACCTGCTACAAGTGGCTCTCTTCCTGCAGGAGCAGTTGAACCAGTACGGGATGCTTCACGGATACAAATTGATGCATCTGAAATGCATCCAAGCAGGCTTGGTAGTCACTCAATCTTTAAAGATATTTAAACTTTGACGCGACATTCGCGTGATGACAGCCAATCATTGTTGAACAGCCTGGCCACTGAGTGACATGTGTAACGTAACAGCCAATCAGCGTTCAACCGGCCAACTCAGTGCGGTGCAGTCCGGGGTGAACTGCAGTATGGAGAAGAAAGTGATTGTTGCCGTTGCGACTCACGGAGCTCTTTATATCATATTATACAACGGGGGGCCTAAATCCAGCGATCTGATTGGTTCCTAACTGTTGTATAATGAGCGTATACATAACTGCTATGACGCCCAATCATTTTGTGAAAGTATCACTCCGCGCCTTGAAGTGGAAACCGTTACAACCGTTCTCTCGGAGGGGCGCTAAAGTGTGTTGCATAGCGACCGTCGTGCATTTTGAAGGCAGCCAGGAGGGACTACTTTTTTGTATTCTTTAATAAAACAGCTACTTTGACTTTCTTGTTGTTTTTTTTAAATGTAGTGTGTCTATGACTTTCGTTTTGCCATAATAGTAACCGTTGTATAAAAGCAATAGATCACTTCAGTCAGCGGTATGTGCTCATTATACCACTGTGAAGGTTTTTTTTAAATAATTTAACAACTGACAGGGTTTGCCTTTACTATGAACATAGTATTTTTAATTTGAATACATTAATTATGTGACATACTGTCACAGCCAATATTAAAACAAAATCGAATGTGGGCAGTGGGACAAAAATTCTTATTTCCCCACAAAAACAATATTTTATTGATTTGTATAAAAACAATTTAGCTCATTAATTGGAAAAGAGCTTGAGGTAAGACGTGAACAATAATGCATGGTATAAAGTTAAACACATAATGCACTGCTGTATTCAACTTTTAAGAGCTGCAATGTGAGGGGCCAGCCACATGCCCTTTAAACCACCACAACAACAACATTTCAACTTCTGGGTTCCACTGAACGATTAACGCGTCAATATTCGAGGGGCTTTGGCACATCAAATGATGGAACAAGCATCCCGTACTGGTTCAACTGCTCCTGCAGGAAGAGAGCCACTTGTAGCAGCTCCGACTGGGCTTTTCTCCTGAACAGTCCCAATGATTTCAGATGTCTGCGCAATGTTGACATACTTATATTAATGCCCTCCTCACTTTTAAGGAACATCCATATTTCCCAATGCCTCAACCCGAGCAGGAAATAAAGCACGATAGCGTCGGATAGTGTCATCTTTGCCGGCCAATGACTTCAGATGTCTGCGCAATGTTGACATACCTATATTAATGCCCTCCTCACTTTTAAAGGTCCCATGACATGAAAATCTCACTTTGTGAGGTTTTCTAACATAAATATGAGTTCCCCTAGCCTGCCTATGGTCCCCCAGTGGCTAAAACTTGCGTTTGGTGTAAAACTAGCACTAGCTGTTCTGCTCGCCTTTGAAAAAACGGAGGCTCAAGCGCGCTGATTTGGAATGTCTGTATTCATGACGTCATCAGGAATCTCAGCTCCTCCCCTTACTCTGCCTGGCCCGCCCAGAGACGTTGGCCCGCCAATGAGACTCGACCGTGCGAGCGCCACATGTGTGTGTGTGAATACACACACTGTAACGCAAGTGTTTCTTGTCGGTTCTTTGACGTGTCTTGTATTTCCACAATGAGACTGTCGTGGGGGTTATCTGAGCCATGGTTGAGAAGGAATTGGGGGAAAGGAACTTTGGTTTGACTCGCTGAAGTACATGAACTGCGACATGCCGCCGGTTGCCGCGAGGCACCATCGCCCGGCAGCGGGCAGCCGGCAGCAGGCAGCGCGCGGTTCAGTCGACTTCAGGTTGATGTGAAAGTGGAAGAACCAGAGACGTCGCAGAACCCGACAAAGTCGTTTGTGATTCATAATATCGTCTGGAGGCGCACACAATATGTTATATGATATAGATATCTATGTATTATATGATATTATTTAGATAGAGAGCTCCAGGACTGTAACGCAAGTGTTGTACACTTCCTTGATATTTGGATAACCGTTCTGCTGTTGGTGTGATGGCGCATAACACGTCGGACTCTCGTCTCTGGTATTTCTACAACGAGACTCGTATTGGGGGTTATCTCAGCCAAGGTTGAGAATGAATTGGGGGGAAGGAACTTTGGCTTTGACTCCCTCAAGAACATGAACCACGACAAGGAGGAGAAAGGGATCTTTGCCGGGCAGCGCTTATGCACCTCCGCCTCCGGCGGTGGTCCCTCAGCGGGGCTCAAGCGGGAGACATTCGCCGCCAACAATCCCTTTCTCCTCAATGTCGTGGTTCATGTTCTTGAGGGAGTCATTGTTTTATTTGATATATGTTGGCATGGCAGCGCGCACAGTCGCAGCGGCTCGGAGCTCTACCTCTTGCCGTTTTTTTGTGTTTTTCGTGTTTTTTTTTGTAATGTTTACTTTTTGTTCTATGAGCCTTCCCCTCCAACTGGGAACGAACATAACCTACAGCCGGAATCACATCTTGAATATTCGGGATATAAACTACATTCCACCCCTTCCACCTGCTATACCGGAGGAGCTGCTCCGAACATCGGTGCCTGACTGGTTAACGAGCCGACGCAGCAAGCAGCGCAGACGGAGACGGGAGAGGAAGACAAAGCGGGGCAAGCGGGGCGGCATCCAAGCTAGACTAAGGAGCTCACCGGATAGACCAGCTTTGCCCAGCCTGTTCATAGCGTACGCCCAGTCCATTGTCAACAAGATCGACGAACTCAGACTGAGGCTTCACTCAAACAGGATAAATAGCTGTGCTTTCTTCTTGACCGAAACCTGGCTGAATCCGAACATCCCTGACGCTGCTATTGAGCTGGCAGGCCGGACTGTTTACCGAGCGGACCGAACAGCTGACTCCGGTAAGGATAAAGGGGGCGGTGTCTGCATATACGTGTGCAACTCATGGTGCAACACAACTGACATTGTAGAGACTTTTTGCTCCCCGGATTTGGAGTTTATTACAGTTAAATGCAGACCGTTTTATCTGCCAAGGGAGTTTACAGTGGTGTTCTTAACTGCTGTTTACATACCACCGCAAGACTGGCTAGTCTGCACAACGCTATCCAACAGCTGATAAACAACCACCCAGATGGTGTGTTTATAATAGCAGGCGACTTTAACCACGCCAAGCTGAAGACTGTAATGCCAACATTTCACAAGTTGATTGACTTTCCGACCAGAGGCAATAATATCTTGGATCAGGTCTACTGCAACATTGCTAAAGGCTACAAAGCGTCCCCCTCTCCCCATCTGGGCCGATCCGATCACATCAGTCTGCACTTAACACCTGCATACACACCCCTCATAGCAAGGTCCAAACCAACAGTTCGCACCGTCACTGTCTGACCAGACGGAGCCATGGACAGGCTACAGGACTGCTTTGAGTATACCGATTGGGACATCTTTAAACAGGCTGCCAATGACAACAACCACATAGACCTCAACACCTACACCTCATCAGTATTGGACTACATCACCTTCTGTATGAACAGTGTCACCACACAGAAGTCAATACTAACACTCCCCAACCATAAGCCATGGATGAATGGCGCTGTAACTGGTCTGCTGAAGGCCCGGGATGCAGCTTTCCACTCAGGTGATGCAGAGGCCTACAGAACAGCAAGGTCCATTCTGAGGAAGGGCATCAGGGAAGCAAAGCACCACTACACGAAGCGTATCGAAGAGCATTTCAACAGCTCAGACTCTCGGCGCGTGTGGCAGGGCATCAGAACCGTGACCGGCTACAACAGCAGCAGCTCCACACACGCTCAAAGTCCATCCCTCCCTGACGACCTGAACTGCTTTTTTGCCAGGTTTGACCGCACTGACAACAGTGACAACACGCGGGCACAGCAGGAACCCTCACCACCGGTTCTGACTCTGAGCCCCCACGACGTGAGACGGACCCTGCAGCACATCAACCCCAACAAAGCTACTGGACCTGACGGAGTACCAGGGCGGGTTCTGAAGCACTGTGCAGCGGAGCTGACTGCGGTGCTCACGGACCTGTTTAACACCTCCCTGCTGCAGGCCTCCGTCCCCACATGTCTCAAGACAGCCACAATCATCCCTGTCCCAAAACAATCAGCCATCAGGTCCCTCAATGACTATCGGCCAGTGGCACTGACACCAGTGGTGATGAAGTGCTTTGAACGTCTGGTACTGGGGCACTTGAAGAACAGCATCCCCCCCTCCTTAGACAACCATCAATTTGCCTACAGGGCAAACAGGTCGATGGAGGACGCAGTGTCACTAGCCCTCCACTCTACCCTGACACACATTGACCAGCGTGACAGTTATGTGCGGATGCTATTCATAGACTATAGCTCCGCCTTCAATACCATCCCCCCCCATAAACTTGCCACCAAGCTGGACCACCTGGGCCTCAACACACACCTGAGCAGCTGGGTCCTGGACTTCCTCACCGGCCGACCACAGACTGTGCGAATGGGGAGACAGGTCTCCTCCAGCATCACCCTGAACATCGGTGCACCACAGGGTTGTGTGTTGAGCCCCTTCCTCTTCTCCCTCTACACTCTCGACTGCAAACCCACCCACGAGGCCAACACCATGTTTAAATTTGCAGACGACACCATGGTGGTAGGCAGGATCTCAAGCAACAACGAGGCTGCTTACAGGACAGAGGTAGAGAACCTGGTGAGCTGGAGCCGAGAAAACAACCTGATCCTCAACGCAGCAAAAACAAAGGAGATGATCCTGGACTTCAGGAGGAAGACGAAGCCCTTCGTCCATCACCCCATCACCATCGACGGCAAGACAGTGGAGGTTGTGCAGAACATCAGGTACCTCGGGGTCAACATCAGCCATGACCTGACTTGGACCGTCAACACCACCGCGACGGCCAAGAAAGGACTTCAAAGGCTTTACTTCCTGAGGTGCTTGAAGAGGGCATGTCTACCACAAAAGCTGCTGGTGAGCTTCTACAGGTCAGCCATCGAGTCAGTTCTCAAATACTGCTTCACCGCATGGTACTCTGGCTGCACCACAGATGATAGGAAAGCTCTCCAGCGCATCATTAAGACGGCTGAGAGGATCACCGGCACCCAGCTCCCCAGACTGGAGGACATCTACCAGACCCGCTGTACTCGGAGGGTTACGGGCATCCTCAGAGACAGCACAAACCCTAGACACTGCCTCTTCACTCTCATGCCCTCAGGAAGACGATACAGGACACTGCCCGCCCGCACTACAAGACTGCAGGACAGTTTCTATCATGGAGCTGTGACACTGCTAAACTCCACTCCCACTCTATTGCCACACTGATACTCCCCATCTCATCTCATACACACATGATTGCACTATTGCACTTCAGGACTTTTTAAAACATTTTATTTATATACGTATTTTATTTATGTGTGTATATATATATGTATATATATATGTATGTATGTGTATGTGTGTATATATATATATATATATATTGCTGATACTGATTTATTTATTTATTTTATTTATTTTATTTATAGAACTGTGCAACTGGAGGAGGACTGCTCCATACAAAATTTCGTTGTCTTGTACAATGACAATAAAGATTATTCTTTCTATCCTATTCTATGTACTTTTCCGTTCTAATTCACTATTCTGTCTGTTCTAGCGTGTTGCGGATACTGGACTGGATGCCTGGACTCTCCTCATGGATAACCGGCCAGAACCCCATCACCATTTTATTATGATGTGCATGTATTTACCTGTATGTCAATTGTGGCACCCATTGCACTCCTGACCATCCCTGGAAGAAGGGATCCCCTACTATGCGTTTCTTATCAAGATTTCTTCCTTGCTGATTTCAAGGGAGTTTTTTCTTGCCCGTGTGGGGGCATGGGTAAAGGGGGGTGTCATAAATATTTGGCCTGTTAAGCCCTTTGAGACTGTAATGGTGATTAAGGGCTATACAAATAAAATTGAATTGAATTGAATTGCAGGGGGTGCATTTGTACCCCCTTCTGTTGGGATTTAAATATTACTATTTTCTCAATTATTATTTTGTCAACAATCTAAAATAAAACTATTTTTTTTACCCGTTTTAAACCCCTAAAATCGCCACTGGGTATTGATGATATGGAAATACCATTTAGCACTTGAGGAAAGGTAATACCATTAAATGGCAAAAAATCAAGAAAATACCCAAGGCTGAATTACAACATACCTTGTCATCATCCCCTACGACAAAGAGATTGCGACACTCATTCGGCTTTATCTGCATGACCTTGATCAGGTTGTACACCTCAAGGCCTTCACGCATCTGTTGCAGCATTGGTGTGCGTTTTGTGGTCACATGCAGTACGATAGCCCTTTCAAAAGGAATATAATACATTTTATGACAGCCATTTAAAATGATGATGTCAACTGTAAAATTAGCCATAACACCGATGTTTGTATGATCTAATGATAAAACCCTTTCAAAGCCGTCAAAGATTTTGCAGCGCAAAACCTTGATCGGCTTCAAATTTCCTGCTTAATGAATTAACATTACTGCATGGCTTAAAATACCATTGACCTTTGACATAATTCATCCATGATGTAATATTACTCCTTAGTAGTTAACAAACCTTAATATGCTTTCCTTATGGTCAATGTTGATTTGACCAGTGTAGCCACAATCCAGGATTTCTTCGATGTAGAGGGACAGGTCAGATGCATCTTCAATCTAAAATAATGATTTAGAAGCAAAAATAATTAAGCTTTCATTTGTTATGTATTCACAACTGTTATTTTATACATCTACACTGTCATACATATTCACATATCTCACACATTTACCAATATTGGTTTACAGCTATATCAGATACTTTTTTTAGTGAGGCTAGTCTGTCAGTCGCTTGATGTCAACAGGAAATAAGCTATTGCAAGAAACTAACTTATCGATGAATTGTAATTTAGTAAACCTTAGGATATATTGAGACACTGCCTAACACAGCTGCAACATCGTTGGCAAAGTTTTAAACTTGGATCAGTTTACTTTGAACTTATCCTATGTACCATTAACATCAAAAGAGCGCAAACATTATGGAAAAATATAGGCCTCATTAAGATGGCTTGAAGCGATTTACCCAACGTACCGTTTTGATTAATGGTGACATCTCTGTCTCATGCACACCATCAGTTTTAAGGTTCCCAGTGACGAGGTAGTGGTAACACCACTCCTGCATAAACTGTGGTGCTGGTCCTCCTTGGGCCATGCTCACACCGAATATTTCACCCGCAACTCTGGATGAAAGACAACAAAGAAATTGGCAATTATAAGTACTAATATTGACATAACACCCCAGCTAGAAGACTTATCTCAGGTGCTTACTTCAATTTATGCATAACCTCTATCATCTATTGTCACACATACACTGAAGGAGATTATACCTTTAAAATATGACAGAATATTTAAAATAGCTGGTACATTTCAAGCCCTGTTCTGAATGTTTTTCTAACAATTTGCCATGAACATGAAAGTTTGAAAGAAAAACTGATTGAGGCACTGACTTCCCCTCTAGGCAAACTGTAAAGGACCCCAAGTATCATTACATATTTTATAGGGATGCACAGAATTTTCGGCCCCCGAAGATTTTCGGCCGAAAATGGCCCAAAAGCGCATTTTCGGTTTTCGGCCGAAATACCTTTATCACCGAAACAAGACTCCCGAAACAGAAATTTGTGATGACGCAAACAAAAATCGCGGCCAGCACACGCTTGTCTGGATAAGCTCCAATATGTCTGCGGTGTGGAAGTTTTTCAATGATTCTGAGAAAGACCCACGTATAGCGATTTGCAAAAATTGCAATGCCTTGATTTTAATGAAGTTAGTACACAGTCATACCCATAAATGCAATGGTACTAGGGTTGTATTATCGAGTATAAACTTTGAAACTGGGTAAACCGCCATCGTCTCCGTCCACTCTCCTCTCACACTCGGTGACAGCGTCTGGTAGCGCGCCAATTCTCGGTGACAGCGTCTTATAACGTTCGATATATAATAGTATAATATAATTGTATCTATAATATCACGGCCAAAAGCTCTGTGCGCGTATTTATGAAAATACATGTAACAAGTGTTGTATGTTGTGTTATAGATTCCGCCCCAATTCATTTATTGGTTTAGTTTTATTGTATCACCCGTTGTGGTGTTTTTTTTTTTTTTTTGAAAAGTCTTCGAAGTTCGCGCTGTGTCTGTAACGCCGGTTGACGCAACGTCCGGTTGTCTGACGTCAACCGAATAATTGGTAAGTCGCGCTCCTCGTGGCTCCTGTTTCATATGTTGATATTATTCTGTTTAATTGTACATATTGCCGCCATACTGTCATTGAAATGTGTTTTATACGATGGATGACAATGTACATTGCGAGGGTGGGGGGTAGTGTCAGCTGATGTGTGGGATGCCCGTTGATATATTTCATCCGACCACGTTGTGTTCAGGTTTCCACAAGCTAATCTGACGGCGGTTGCGCCCCCTACTGTTTGTGTGACACAGGTGGGTCACTGTATGTACATTTCCCATTAGGGGTTTCTTTGTATGTTTTATTTCTGTGTTTTTTATTGAGATTTTGTAAACGTTTATATTATAAATGCTTGCGGTGGGCTGACGTCAACCGAATAATTGGTTTCCACAAGCTAATCTGACGGCGGTTGCGCCCCCTACTGTTTGTGTGACACAGAGAAAATAAAAGTGTTTGTGTGGAGATCAACCCTGTGTCCTACTTCTCCGTCGTCACCTAATGGAGGCTGCTTGAATGAGGCCGGTTACATACACATCAAAAATAAAACAGTGAAAAGACAAACTGCCGAACTTTTAAGCTTTTTAACCAAATACCGTATACCGCGGCAACCCTAAATGGTACTAATAATTGTCATAATAATTTCTTTCGGTGATTCGGTTTTCGGTTTTCGGCCTTGGTTTCCTCATTTTCGGTTTTCGGCCAAGAATTTTCATTTCGGTACATCCCTAATATTTTCACTCATGAAAGTATTCTTGCGAAGGTGTCCATCAGATAATAATAATAATCAGTAATTATAAGTGCTAGAAATAAGAATAACATACTTGAACAGTTGTCCAAATTGTTGAGGGAATACTTTGGTACTTTGGCATTCTCACTTTCGCCTTCAAATATTGGCTTCTCGATCCCAGCAGCCATCGCTACAGCCAAAAACAAATGATAAAACAGCAATAGAATAGCTGGGGGAAAACATCTAAAAAACAAGAATTTAGCCACATTTTTCTCAAACTCTGACCACTTTGATACTGTGTCCTGCAGAAGTCCGCAGGCAGTTATTGTTCTATTTTTGGGAAATGGATGGATGCAGCAAAAATACACCTAACAGCAGAGATTTCGTTCCAGTTGTTTGACAATGGTGTAGCAACTGTAAAAAATAATAATTTCAGCTATTCTACAACATACTCTACATATCTGCTAAAGTAATGATGAAAGCATACTACTCACTGGAAAGGAACTCTTTTTTTAGTGCTCCAGTGTCAACCCCTGGTTCTCCCAGGAAGGAGACTTTCAGAAGGGTTCACTGGACCGCCATTCTTTCGACGCTTCCAGAGTTTAAGACCTCTTTCAACCATACCGTCTCTGGCCACACAGATGTTGAAGCTCTTGCTACAGTCTATCTGTTCCTTTACCCAATAAAGAACATCTTCCTAACTGTTGAAAGTTATCAATTATTCAAATGCACTGTATTTTAACAAATTAATGAAATGTTACACGACCAGATTGGTTACCATGATATATGATCCAGATCCAGATATCTTGACTGTGTCAAGCTGGCAAAGATCCTTTCCCATACTACTGTAAAAACAAAAGGAATACATTTATACTTGTCCTTTAAACATACAGTTCTAGATTTTTGTCTATTACCTCACATCTGACCTGTGAGTGTGAATTTTACGTTTATGTAAAAATCCATCATAACCATGATGAACACAGAGCCATCTTGGAACTGCCTAGGAATTCGAGCAACCCTATAAATAAAGATACATAATGTAAGTTGACCCACAATCACCTTTCACCGCAGAAGCTTGCATGTAGTTCTATGTCTGACACTGGAAATGTTCTTGTGCATATTGGACATTGGACCTCACCTGCCTATATACAGGCACATGGAAAATGAAAACAGAATTGTTAAACCTGCAGTGTGGAAGATTACGTCAAGAGTCATAAGGAGGAGCGAATTTTCCAAATAAGCGGTGGATTCAAAACAAAGCTTTCCCCACCCACTCCCTTCCCGCTCACTAAGTCCTAACTCATTTACATTCTTCTTCTTACAGAAAATGTAAGTGTATTTTAACGAAAATAAGTTCAACCAGGCAGCTTTAAGGCATAAATATCGCGGGATAATTTTTAAGTGCAACAAAGACTGACAACTTTGTAAAGAACGTAGAATGTATCCGTTATGTTTATGACACATTTTTTGGGCTGCTGCCCTCCATGCCATCCTCATTGTTTTTTGACTCAGTTGCTGTACCTGCTGAAAGCAATGTTGCTCATTGGACCATGGTGCGTCTGTACAAGGTCCTAGGACTGGGTTAGGAGATGTTGCTTCTTCCAGGAACACCACATCGTCCTCCTGTACATGTACATTGATGCCATTTTACTGATAAGCTGAGGTTGGGGGTGGAGCAGAGGTTGCGCTAGACTTTTTCATTGTCTGTCATTTTGACGGACAGGGTCGTAAAAAATCTGTCATTGTCCATTATTATCTGTCATTTTATTTTAACTTTTAAATGGTAATATAGGCCTAGGCCTAAGCTATAATGCTTATATTCAATAGCCTCACTTGTTTTTATTGACTTATTTTCATTAAAAAAAAAAAACGCAGAACAAGCGTGTTTCAATAATAATGAATCATTTATTTATGCATTTCTTTCTGACTCGATTTTTCCGCTTTTAAAACATTGCGGCTGTTGTGCCTTAACATAGAACGATGTATGGGCTGTAATGGGCTATTTTTAGCTGAACGAAGACAATTATAGTGAAAATGAACAGTCCACTTATAATTCTTGGTAATCTTCTGTAGGCAGCTCAAACTTTCCTTCTTGCCCGCATGGATTTGAAAAGTGTGCTTGCTTGCTTGAAATCAAACGTATCGATGGATACTGCTGCCGAGGCGATTGTCATTAGATGCTGCGTCTTTGCCTCCGACAGACGACTTCTTGTGGCGGTTTTTATGTTATTTTGAAGGCTGAATCCGCGCTCAGCTGCAACACTTGACACTGGGATAACCAGCGCCACTTCAGCCAGCGCTCTAAAATCGGGAAACATTTCCCCTAGCGAAGTGATGAGCAGCCGACAGGAGCCCCTGAACGAGGGATTTCCCGACCATGCCAGCACTCTCTTCATCGGGAGAAAATCCCTCTGCATGCGGTCATTCTCAACCAGTGGTGCAGCTGCACCCCGCGGTGACCCGTAGTGGGCACAGACGCGCTCCAATGCCTCTAGTCCGTGGGTCTTCAACGCGCTGTCAGCTGTAGGATAGCGCGAGGCGCGTTGAGCACGGCCGTAACTTCGGCTCAGTTTGAAAGTTGGTGTCGGCAATGAAGCTTATGTAGAGTAAGAAAACTGTCACAACTTGCCTGTTACTTCAATTGTGATTTTTATTCTTATGTTTATTATTGGTAATGGTCATTGTAAAATCCGTCAAAATGACGGACTGCCTTCAGATTTTTCCGTCATAGTTAAAAAATATCCGTCAATGACGGACATTTGTCGGTTAACGCGACCTCTGGGGTGGAGTGACATCACAACAGATAACCCTGAAGTTAGAACTGGAAGCTGGACTTTTACAGCTTTGATCTCACATGCATAAGTGACATAGGAAACAGTTTTACCTCAGTTTCCGAGTTTGATGTGTTGTTGCAGTGGTCAATGTGCAGAGCCAACATCTGTAATGGCATCACTGTCTTGTATTGTTTGCATGTTGCTGTTGGCATACGTGCAAATTCCGGTGCATCTGCTGGTAGTGGTGTTAAATCTAGCTCATCTTGGAGGGGCACTATATATAACAGCTGTTTTCCTCCACCTGAGACTCTTTTGATGACAGAACCAGTGTATCCCTCTGCCTCTAATGCGATTGCAGACAGTTTTCTCCTGCCATTTCCGCCTTTTAAAGCAAGTAACACAACAATTAAAATGGTGCATAACCCTAAAGCATGCAAGTGTATTTATTTGTTCTCTATTCGATGAATAACTTGCTGTTGGGAAATGTCACTAGTGGTGACTTAAAGTGCACCTGCTGCTTTGAAAAGAAGCCATCTGTCTTGAAGATCATTCATCTTCGGATATGCTGTCCTTGGTGAACTGGATAACTAATAAAAATAGGAAAGAAAAAAAGTCAACAGCTTGAATTTAGACAGTATATTTCTATTGGCACACAATCAATACTGTTGATACACTTTGGGAACAAAATATGTGCGCTTAAGTTCATCAGACATCCCACCTCTGCATGCGTTAAGTCAGATGTGATAGACAACGCCCTCTTTCCCAGCCCTGCTTGCATGAGCTCCAGCTCGGCAGATATGGATGGAGTTGTGTCCGTTTTTGAACCAAGCAAGAAAAATGGTACTTCAAGTGGCTTCCACGTCTTCACAACATTTGCTGGTCTTCTAAAGGGATGACTTCGGTTTTTTCCATTGCGTTTGACAAATCCAGGGAAGGATCTATGATTTTTAGAACAATCTTAATGTCACTAAGAACAGAAGGTCATTCAATCTAATGAATTAATTCAATTTGAAAATCATATGAATATGTAGAAACTGTGTATGGTTATTTTTGGAAGAAACATGTTTGCAGGTGCCTTGAATCACAATGGCAAATGGAAATGTTTCGCAACATTGTGTAACACCTGAACTGGCCCTTATGCTTTTCTACCTGGCCATCTCAAACGCAACAGTAGGTCCCTCCAAACTCGTACTCTGAACCTGTCTACGATCTTCAGGAATTGCTCTGGTGAGCAAGGACATGAAATGCTGAGCAGCTTCAGTTGCTGAACACTGGTCATACTGGAATGGGAGTTAAGGTGCATAACATTGTAATGTGATCATACAGAGCATAGCATAAATATTATTAACAATTGATTCCGGTAAAGCACAAGCTGTTCAAAACTACAGGATAATACTGGAAAACAAGTAATATTTGATCTCTTATTTCCCACAATTACAACACCATGAACAAATATAAATTTGAAAAAATTAGCCAATACCCTACCTGGGCCTGTGATCTGCCAGGTTGGTTTTCCATTCTGGGAAACAGGGAAAGTATTATTAGCGGGGCCTGCCCGTAATTCCGACACCTCATTGTTCCGACGTCTCAATGGTCCGAAATATTTCCCATTAGATCGACATGCCACTATGCCGACGGTTCAATGTCCCTTTTCAAAAAGGAGGCGCATTAGGCCGACGGTTCAATATGCCGAATAGGCCTACACATAAAGAGTTTTATACCTCGCTCGCGCTCTCTCTCGCTCTCTCTCACTCTCTCCCACTCTCTCTCCAAAATACAACCTATATCACGTTCACGATGATTAATGGAGAGCAAAGTGACAACGCTTCACTTCATTTCGACACGGTGTTTCAGCCCCATGGACAGAGAGCGTAGGTCCAATTCTCAACACGGGCACGCACACACACACACACACACACACACACACACACACACACACACACACACACACACACACACACACACACACACACACACACACACACACACACACACACACACACTTGACTAAGTACACGGAATGAGGTTTAAGTTTGACTAAATCAATACCAGCGAAATTATTTAGGCTAAAAGCCCACTGCAAACACAGTAAACAACACATATAGGCCCTAAAGCTACTAAAGATAACAATTTTATTTGTTTTTCACTCACCGTTACAGGCTGATAAAATAGTCCTTGTATAACTTGCGCTTCATAAATTCACCTCTTGGGACCGTTCAAGCACACAGCAACAGTCTGGCTTGGTGAAGTGCACTGCTGGAACTTAAAAGACGATGCACTGAATACATCGTCTTTTATTTTCGGTTTCATAATCACACATGAGGAATTGCGCCTTGGCCTATTCGGCATATTGAACCGTCGGCCTAATGCGCCTCCTTTTTGAAAAGTCGGACAAACGGACCTTCGGACCAATGGGTTCCGTTTTCGGAACATTGAACCGTCGGCATAGTGGCATGTCGATCTAATGGGAAATATTTCGGACCATTGAGACGTCGGAACAATGAGGCGTCGGAATTACGGCATGGCACCTTATTAGCTAGGTGTTTAAGCCATTTTCACCACCAGGCAGTAACACAGATAATACCATGTCACTACACATTCCCATACTTATGCTAAGTAACCATAAAGCCATATTCCCAAAGGTTAATTTCGGTTGGTGGCCCAAAAGTTGGTTCATCGAGATAAGCAGTAGGTGGCGCAGCGCCAATCAAACCTCAAAACGTTGAAAAACGATGAAAATATGACATTGATGTTTGTTTCATGTATTAATTTGAGGAAGGTTACAGTCTCCTCGTCGCTCCACAAAGATCTGATGTTTTCGTCTGCCGCCATTATTAACATTGAAAATGCATGTAAAAACATGTGGATGGAAACCCATACAGCTCAACTAGCGCGACACCTATGACGAGAAAGTGACTAACGCTAACTAAGCTGGCTACAGGCTGATAAAATAATACAGCACATCACAAATATAACATAAACTAACGTTAGATCGTTGAACACAAATAGTCCTGTTAACTAGTAGCTACATGCACAACGTCATGCAGGCTAATAGGCAGCCTAGGCACGTAACGTACCTATAACTAGGTAATTAACCCAATACAACATCCACAGATCGTTAAACAAAAGCAATCTACATGCACCAGTTCAAACATAACATTCTTGCTATTACTATGACGGAAGACATACCTGCGCATTGATTTTCTGTCCTCTGAGGCTCCCGACTCCCGCTCTATCTCAACATGGACTTCAAAACTCCCTCTCTCGTTACTAACTGTGGATGTTGCCAAGCTGTCACTCCGATCGAGACTGGCCAATAGAGAGGTGTCTGACATCTTTCGGCGTAGGTCCCGCCCACGATATTCAACTCAACAGCAGGCAAAGCTTTTGGATTCGCAAGCAAAACTTTTTGATTCGCAAACAAAACTTGTGGATTCGCAAACAAAACTTTTGGATTTTCAAACAAAACTTTTGGATTCCCATTAATATTTTTTTTATAACATTTATTTATCTTGCAATAAAACATTTTTTGATTGCAGTGTTGATAGTTTTGCTCTCAAATCTATTTTTTGATTGCAGTGTGGAAAGTTTTGCTCTCAAACCTATTATTTTTGATTGCATAATAAAGACACAAATCTACCTCCATAGAACCCGGGCCTCCCGCGTGGCAGGCGAGAATTCTACCACTGAATCACCAATGCTTGCGACAGAAGCCTTGAGGCGCATTTCAGTAAGGACGCTACCGGCTCACGAGCTCGAGCCACACCTGTCCCTATCTCAGTTAAGATCGGTACTCGGGCGGTCTACTACTTCTACTCTGCAAACAACCTTTTGGATTTCTGATGCTTCGCACATGTCCGCGTATTAAAAACAATACATGCTGAAGCGTATGGCAAGCCGAATTGTCATTTATTAACTAAGTTTTACTATCCGGAATTTACATTGCAGATATCTGCAATTCAATTTCGCCTAGTAAAAAATAACATTTCGGATATCCGCAACTACATTCCTCCTATCCACAATTGTCATTTCAGATATCCACAAAGACATTCCTCCTAGGCGAAATTACGTCATTTTTGCCATTCATGTCTATGGGGTTTCTCATTACAGATATCTACAATTCAGTTGCGGATATCCACTATGTGAATTACGGATATCTGCAACTGAATTGTAGATATCTGTAATTCCAGTTTGAGATATTTACAATTTGATTCTGACTAGTCATAATTCCAGTTGAAGGTATCTTTAATTCACCTCAATTCAAGATATCTACATGTCCCTTTTCAGATATCTTAAATCAAGTTTTGACTAGGTGAAATTACGTTGTAGATACCTCTAACTGGAGTTATGACTAGTCAAAAGGACGTTGTAAATATCTCTAACTGGAGTTAGGGATAGTCGTAATTGAATTGTAGATATCTATTATCAAGTTGTAGATATCTTGAAATGAATTTTGATTAGAGATATCTACAATTGTAGAATCTTTAACTTTCATTCTGCCTAGGCGAAACTGAATTAAAGATATCTTGAATTCGAGTTTTGACTAGGCGAAATGACGTTTCAGATATCTGTAATGACGTTTCAGATATCTGTAATGACAAATTATAGGACCGTTTACTTTAGGCGGGAGCGGTTCAATCATCATTCACACAATTCACCTGTGTTCACTGATTACATGCATCGCTCCATATAGCACCATGTCAGAGCAGCCGGAGGTCGAGGGAGTCGGGGTTTTTAACCGTCTTTTTAACGCTGCGGCCCGTGCCAGGCAGGAGCTGGAAGCGAGCAATGAGGTTTCCCGATTACTCTCTTCAACAAGAAGACTATTTCGCCGTCAAGTTCCTGGAGTTCGGGGTAAGTTTGGCCATTTTGGGGTAGCTGTGAAGTCCGGGGTAGCTGTTAAATATATTAACCTATCTTGTTTTTCTGGGTTGACTATCGTTCACAGCCTCATACATATGTAAGTCTAACGTTAATTCAGCTTAGAGTTTAGATCGGGCCCAGAAAATCAAGCCCGACCCGGCCCAAGCCCGTGTACGTTCTGTCCGAGCCCGGCCCGGCCCGACACATTAACTGTAATTATGAGCCCGAGCTGTTTGTGATTTTTACCTTGACAGTTATAATAATAATATACTCCAATCAAATGTGTTAACTGTAATGTCTGCCTGTAACTGAAGTTACCCTCTCTGACCTCAGGAAACCTCACCACCCTCAGCCATGTCCCAGAATTCATTCCCACCACTCTCTGCAGCTCCAGCAACATCTAAGTTCACTATGCACTTTGTAGTGATGAGTGTCAAATATAAACAGTGTTTTTTTGTCTTTTTCTAATATGTATTAAAATGTATTTATTTATACTGTGATGTTTGAGCAGCTACATTCCCTAGGCATACAGTTTTTGTACTGATGTATTTTTTTCTACTTGTGGATATTTTCTAATGATGTATTTTGTTTCCACTAAGAGTGTGTGTTGAAGGAGAAATCATTTGGATTTTCTGTGTACTACCAGGTGGCATCCACATCCTCTGCCATATCCATGGATTCATTCCCACCACTCTCAATTGCTCCAGTACAAGATGAGACCGCCCCTTTGGCTGAGAGTAACCAAGCTCAAAGTGTGCTTGCAAATCAGGTAACAAATGTTGACATTATAGAATCTATTCTAAGTATTTGTTCAATGTATGTATATGTATTATTTGATGGTGATTTGTGAGAAATGCCATTTTTGATGTTTTACTTTAGGCTCTTCAAGAATGGCGAGCAATACGTTCCCAGCAAGGAATATAATGAAAATGTGTTGGTGGATCAGGAGAAGGTAATATTTCCAAGTTATTATTTTGTATGTTTTACATGCTATTACAGAATGCATAAATACTTTTAATGTTGTCTTTTAATAGGAGAGGAAGAAACTAGCCTATCAGGCCTGTGAGGAAAGGCGTCAAAAGGTTTGTTTGTAATATTAGTTTGATAAATGAACTAGCCAAAGATTCATTTGATTTTTCTTTTTAATGAGAGCAATAACATTTCAGGCTATTGAAGCAAGACGTCAGCGTCTATCTGCATGTGAGTTACCCTCTGATGGGGTGTGGATCAAATTTAAATATCCAGATGGACACATCAGCATGAGGAAATTCAGCTTGTCTGAGCCAATTCTGTTATGGCTCAAGACGGGGTGAACCCAAACGCACGGCACAAATGACGACAGGACGAGGTTGGTAGCAATTAAACAGTTTATTGCTACACAGAGCAGAGGAGAATGTTCGTGGCGATCCGGAGTTGGTGGGTCGGGTAGATTGCCGGACAGATAGCCACCCTCGACGGTTCGGAGGAACAGGTATTCCGGCAGGAGAGGGGAGTCGAGTGGTGTACGGGACAACGATGACTGAGGAGGGAAACAACAGGATCAGGAATGGCGACTTGAACGTGAATAACGAGAATAACTAGAGAGGTCGGAGGATAACTTAACCAGGTAAGTATAGCTGACGATCTGGCGACGAATGGTTGAATGACTGGGGAAGATATACAGGTGGGCGTGATTGGTGATGATGGTCAGGTGCGGATGATCACCGTGGCTGGGTTGGGGAGTTCAGCAGGCCACGCCCCCGTACATGAAACAGAACATGACAGAGACAGACAAGACTAAAGGCGGCTGCATGCTTCAGCGTTGGTGTTACGTTGTTGCGCAAAATTTACTCAAAGCAATTCATGCTCCCTTTTAGGTTGCGCGTGTTGCGCGTGTTGCCAAGCAATTTACCGCCAGAACAGTAGGTGGAGTAATATGTGGAGTAAAGTTTTTCGTTGAAGACGACCTCGAGAATGACGTCTTTGTCTGTGGGAGTCGTTGGTTTGTTTATGTGCCAGATCGTGTTCTCCCCATACACAGTGAATGGTGGCAACAGACAGAGGAACAGGGGTGATGAAGTTGTTCATCATTGGGGTTGTATAAATGTGCATATCTCTCTACATTTTAAAACGACATAATGTGTTGGCAGCAAAGTTAACTTCACTTCACGTTAATGCTTTTGTGTATGAGCCTGCCGGGTCGTCCTTGCCTTCTGGCTTTTAAAAATGGCGGTATGAAAACAGGAAATGTGATACTCCAGACAGGAAGTAGTAACCAGACCAGCAGACCAATCACAGGCTTGCAGGCTGCGCTGCTCGCGTAAAAGCTTACGTAAAAAATGACGCAAGTCTAGAAAAATCGCCCGACGCACGCAAGACGTGAGAAGTCGCGCAAGAGGTGCGCAAGGGCGCGCAAGGGCCTCTTGCGCTTGCGCTTATGCTTACGTAACTGAGCATAAATCGGCCTTAACAGAGAAAACTAGTGGCAGCTAGGATCCGGTGGGAGAAAACATGACAAATTCAGGTGATGTGTGTTCAGCTTGAGAAAATATCAAGTTTCTTCGCAGTGGGTTGTAAAATGTCACTGGTGTAACACTGTTTCACATCTTTTTAGGCCGTGTTTGACTTTGTGGGACAAGATGATGGTGCGAGTGAAATCTTTGTGGTACAAGAAGCCACATCATCAAGATCAATTGAGAGCAGTTCTGCCGGGTCAATAATCGATCATGGCATAAAACCATCCTCAACGCTATACGTACTTTGGTTTTCAAATCAGCATGTACAGGTAAATGTATATTGCATTGTATTTCCTGTCTCAAACGGAAAAAAAGATTGTGTTTTGTTTTTGCAAGCTCATGCATGTTTGTCTTCAGGAAATTCTCTCGGGTCAATGAATTGATGGTGCTCATGCCCTAAACAATCCTGGTCAGTCGTAGCTGTCTGAGCCCTCCACCCAGCCAAGTCTCTCTGTGTCCTCCACCCACTCACTGCTGTCTGAGCCCTCTCTCCAGCCACTACCATCTGAGAACTCTATCCAGCCATCGCTCACTCTGATCTCACAACCGCAAGAAATCCTGACTGTTGAAGAACCATCACTCCCTCCTTCACCTGCCCAGGAACCAATCATTCATCTTGACGAACAAGAGACAGTTTCATAAAATCAGTCTCCTGTATCAACACATCACCTTGGAGGACCTGTGGATGAGTATGTTTTTCACATTAACTTGACATTGATTTTTTTTTCGCATATAAATATTACATTTTCTATACCATATAAAAGACTAGCACTAAACCAAAGTCAGTGTGATGCTTATATCCTATAACATTTAATCAGGTGGTTAAAACTGTTATAAAATATGGTACATATTTGGCATATGAATAAAATGTATGAACTTCTTTGGTTGCAGGATTGATCTACAGACCATCAGCAAAGTAGATGACAACTTCTCTCCAACAAGCAACCAAATAAATGTGTGCCCGGACAATGTTTTACTATGTAGCCTGCGGGCGTTTAAACTGAAGTCCTTCGACCCTGAAGCAAAACTGGATGTTGTCTTTGTGGATGAAGATGACAATGGTGAAGGGGCAGTTGACGAAGGCGGCCCGACCAGAGAGTACCTAAGGCTGTTGATGAGGGCCGTCCGCCAATCAAACATCTGTGATGGACATGAGAAAGAGCGGCAGTTGCGTCTTGATACTCAAGGTAAGGAATCCCAAATTCTTAGGGCTGTCTTCATTCAACTGGCAGAATTCTAGAAATGTATACACGGAAACCCATTTAAAAATTATTGTGCTCACTTATTTCTCTGGTCTTGATTTATTGTGTTTATTCTGGTTTTTTTTTGTGTTCATTTTAGCTTTACAGAGTAAACTGTACACCTGGGTGGGGAAAATGATTGCTGTGTGCGTCATTCATGGAGGAGTTGGTCCACATTTCTTCTCGGAAAGGCTTTTCCAGCAAATCTGTGGAGTAGAAACGACCCCGGCCACGGTCGATGAAGTTGGCGACCATACTTTGGCGGCAGCAGTTGATGAAAGTAAGCAGGAGAAAGGTGTTATACATCGAATGTACAGTCTACTGTGACACAGCCATCCAGTTGCTTTCTATTAACTTTCTATTTATGAAACGCTTCCTTTCATAGTGTACAACTATTGACATTTAATTTATATAGGGAAGGTGTCCTTATAAGACAATTTTGGATTGTAGACTCCTGCACATTTTAATTATCCTTGTATTTATGTGCCACTCACTATCTTTCATTCTGTATTTTTGTCTTCTTACTGTCTATTTGTCTTTCTTTTCTTTTTAGATACAGTAAGCAACAACAGTCAGAGAGGCAAACAACACAATTACAGAGGCAGCAGATAGTCTCAATATTGTAGGGGCCTTGAGACATGTGTCCAGCCTTGAAGAGAAGGACTCCCTTGTCAAGTCAGCTGCTGACTTCTTTGTAAACGGCAGATTGGCGACTGCCCTGGACCAGTAAGTAATTGCCTCACCTGTCTTATCTGTCTGAAAAATTAAACTGTCAATAGCCCAGGACAACTCACACTATGGCACATGTTTTCATAGGTTTGCTGATGGGTTACAAACCCTTGGATTACTCCAAGAGATTAGGGAGAATCCGGCAGTATTCTTCCACTTCTTTGTAAATGAGGAAATTCCCCTTCAGGCAAAGGACCTGTGCAAGCTATTTGTTGTAGACTTCTCAGTGCAAGGCAGCAACCGGAGAAACCGTGAAAATGCAACCATCTGCTTCTGGCGTGACTGGTTGATTGACGTAGAAGGTATACTAATTATTCTACCAGTTACAATATTGTATGTGAAAACATTTATTTATTTTAAATTAAGAACTTTTCTCCAATTCCATCAAGGTGTGAAAGGCATCACTTAATCACTGTTTCTCACCACTTTCTTGTGTTACAGAAGGAGAATGCAGTCCAGTCACCCTTGAGAGGGTATTGGAATTTTCATCTGGAGCCTCTAAAGTCCCTCCACTGGGATTTCCATACCCTCCTCAAATCCAGTTCATTCATGAAGACAACCGAATCTTCCCTGAAGAAAACACCTGTATTATTATATTACGCCTGCCGCTGCATTCTTCCTATGTATGTTTTAAAAAATACATGATGGAGGGAATTCTGCAAGCGCCGACCTTTGGTCTTGCATAATGTTGTTTGTTTTTCATTCATTGCAGGTTGTTAGAGGGCATGCCTCTATTGTTCCAATTGATCAACTCGTACACACTCATACGCTCTCACTCATACACACTCTCTCTCTCAAACTCATACGCTCTCACTCATACATACTCTCTCACACACTCATACGCTCTCACATACTCATGCACACTCTCTCTCACACTCATACGCTCTCACTCATACATACTCTCTCACACACTCATACGCTCTCACTCATACACACTCTCTCTCACACTCATACGCTCTCACTCATACATACTCTCTCACACACTCATACGCTCTCACTCATACACACTCTCTCTCTCACACTCATACGCTCTCACTCATACATACTCTCTCACACACTCTCTCACATACACAGTGGCGGGCCGTACTATTAGGCAAACCAGGCATTTGCCTGGAGCCCCGGGCCCCATAGAAGGTTTTTGGGGCCCCCAATTTTTTTTTTTACCTTTATTTTTCCCGATAAAACATTAAGAACAGTTTCTTATTTACAATATTGATCTGGTCAAGAGGGCCCCAATGCATATATTTTGTCCCCATATTTATTATTTTTATAAAAATCTCTTCACAATAGTAGCATCGGGATGTCTAATTATTACTCATGTTTTGACGATCTTTCCGTGTGCACCCCCCTTCAGTCTGCACTACATGGACTATTCCATGTTACGCGCATCACGCTCATCATGCGTATGCGGAAATTATGTCAAATTCAAAACAGTAAGCGGTAAGAGAGAGAGAGAGAGAAATCGAGTGAGACATAAATCGAGTGAAACATGAAGCGATCGTACGAAAGCGGGTCACATAAAAAGAAAGACCAAAGGCAGGACTTTCTTTCAAAGCTGCCAAAGCTATCCAGCTGTTTTACAGCCACCGCAGTGGCAGCGGGACCGTCGGCGGATCAAGAGCAGCCGTCAACGTCGTTTGCTGTCACGTTACTGCTCCTTTCATTCCAAGTGGCTCTGGCTCAGCCAGCTGCGATGCTAATGACGTGTGTCAACAAACTGACGGAGATGATGCACAACTGGTAGTGAATATTTCTCACTCTCCTTCTTCCACTTTGGTTTTTGAAATTTATGACAATAACGATAACAATGACTGCGAGACACATATTCCTGTGGATGACCCAGCACTCTGGCCCAAGCTGCTGTGTCTTGGGCAGGTGCACACATATTCTTGTGGATGACCCAGCACTCTGGCCCAAGGGCCGCAGATTCACAAAAGCATACTATTACATAGTAATGAAAAATGGTGAGAGGGTGAACAGATCTTGGTTAGTCTACAGTGAAAGTGCAGACCGTGTTTTTTGCTTTTGTTGTTGCCTTTCTGGAAAACAAAAACAACTGAGTGAGGAAGGATTTAAAGACTAGAATAACCTTGCAATGCATCTAACCAACCATGAAAGGTCTGAAGAGCACAGGAAATATAGTGATAGCTGGACGCAGCTATCAGTGGGTTTCCAGTAGTGGTTTCCAGTAGCTCACAGCAGATAGCTGCTGTGAGCTACTGGAAACCCTCAGTTAACAGTCAGTGTAATGTGTCAACATAACTAATCTTATTGTTTTGTATGTTATTCTCAATTTGTATATTTATTATATATTTTATTTGGGTTTTGAATATCTTATTTAGCTCTAGTATTGCCCCTCTTGACAAATGGCTTTGTTCAGGTCTTTTAAGTTCACCTTCACTTTTAATGATGTGGTACTGTTAATCTGTTATGTCCAATTTCATGCACTTTTAAATATTTTCTATGTTCAAGTGCTCTGTGGCACTTTTTGTTCTCCACTGTGGTCATCCCCACTTGCTGCACTCTCAATAAAGTGAGTTGTTGAGTGTATTTATATGCAGGGCCTATAATTGAACAAATCCTTTAAATCAGCCTCTCAATAGCAGAAGGCCTAATGGAGACATAAGAACCATAAGAACAAATGGGATCTAGGCAGAATAGATATTCTCAAACAAACATGGACTTTTGATCAAAACTCAGATTAACAAAAGTAGACTATCACTTTAGATCAGCGGTTCTAAGAAGTGTGGGGGGAATAGAGACGTGACAGGTGGGGCGCGACAAACGGGAGGAAATTTCACTAGCCGTGTTTACATCGACACTTCTCCGAATGATTTCTAATCGGAAAAGATCTATACCTAACATGCAATCTGAATGTACA
This sequence comes from Gadus chalcogrammus, assembly GCF_026213295.1. Classification (NCBI taxonomy): domain Eukaryota; kingdom Metazoa; phylum Chordata; class Actinopteri; order Gadiformes; family Gadidae; genus Gadus; species Gadus chalcogrammus. Next base: position 3,153,547 of record NC_079412.1, on the reverse strand, counting down.
ATATGGAAATTACAAAAGTGGTAAGCATACGTTCGTATGTCTCTTGCGCACAACCGTTGTTAGTCTGGGTTTATGAAATAGTCCGCCAAACACATTGACGTTGCTTAGCAACAATGGTTGGGATGGTTAGCAGGCTGGTGTGTACAATAACACAAGATGGATACATTTGTGACCCGGACCTCAAAAGTTGTCCATCCATACAATAATAATGAGGGTTGCGCCAGATGCGCACTGGACGCTAGGGGTGCAACGGATCATCATTGATCCGTGATCCGTTCGGATCATCTATTTCGGTTCGGCACACGCATGATCCGCGGATTGATTTATGAAAAAAAAAAAATTGTGCGCATGTTCAGTCCACACACAGCCGTAACCAATCCTGCTAGTTCCAGGGACAGAGCTACTTAACACGCTCTGGGTAAAAGTCTGCAACAGTTCCCTTTTCAATAAGCAAAAAGTCCTATGGCTCGTTGTGATTTATTGTCCTCAGCGTACAACATGAAGAACAGTGGGCATGGAAAATAAAAGTAGGCTAGACTTCGGTGACTACTGTAACGATAACTGCTGCCTCCAGTGCTACGTCTGTTTCCATGTACTCGCGCTGCCACACAAACCTGTCGCCTAGGTTACCACACAGACGTAACACGTAGCTGACATAGCGATTGCTAACATAAAGAAAAACACATCGAGCATGGCCACGCATTTAGCGACATCACCCCGGTGTTTCACTGACAGGAGTGAAACCGAAAGCGGCTCAACAACCGCTCATCACCGTGGCATTTAAGCAGCCCCTTCCTCCACAATCCGACCGGGCTAAAGCAATCACAAACGCTATTTTTTTTGCTGATCCGAAAAATGATCCGATCCGTGACTCTGATCCGAGGAACGATCCGAACCGTGAGTTTTTTGATCCGTTGCACCCCTACTGGACGCAGTCATTCACAGGGCAGCTCAGCCCTGAACTAAATTAGGTTTTGACAGAAGTTGTGAGCGTGGTCAATTTTATCAAAACCCGACCACTAAAGGCGCGACTGTTCTCCGCACTTTGTGAGGAAATGGGAGCTGATCACACATCTGTGCTGTTTAGTCCATCACCTCTGTAAAATAAACTTAAAGCTTGCAAAATACTTCAGTTAGGACTACCTAAATGTGTGTTCTGAACAATGGAGAAGAGTAGGATAAACTATGAGTTATCTGACTCCATTAAGAACAGTTACCAATTAACTTAAATGTAACCAGGTAAACCAAATTAAACAAATCCAGTTACATTTAATGTAAAACAAGATGAAACAAAGTACATCGAATGCACATCGAGTACATCGAATACAAAACCAAAATAGAGAAAGAGGGAGAGAAAGGGAGAGTGTGTGTCAGAGAGAGCCACACTCATTCCCGCAGAGGCCAATAAAGAAGAGACAAGACCAAGGACTTCAGGGACAGTTTTTCAAAAGTAATGTGATTTATACAAATTTGGTCTTTTTCTCAGGCTAGGGCAGTGCGCATCCATCCAGCTGACTTATGATTGGTCAACTGATGTGTGACTGAGGTGTGAAGTTCAATTTAACACAATGTACATAATACATAGGCCACAACTTTGCATATGCTTAAGATTGCCATTCAACCATAAGACTACTGTCCACAAGGATTAATTGAAGACCAAATATCAGTATGCTACATTCATAAATACACTTGCAGATAATTTCAGTATCACAACTATATGTTTTGTCTTTGACTCTGAGGTGTCAATAGGCTGTGCTTATTAGATTAGACTGGCCACGCCACCTGGGTGGCCATTACAACGAGTCGTTGTAATGAGTTTGTGTGAATGGCTCAGATGTCTTCCAGACAAAGTTAGAGTGCATTCATTGCCTTCCTACAGTGGTCATCATGTACAAGAGTAAAATAGGAAATATGCAATTTACCTGTCTCTACCTTCTGAATTACACAGAATGAACCACCCTCATTCACACACACACACACACACACACACACACACACACACACACACACACACACACACACACACACACACACACACCAAATATGAGAAAGGGGAACAGAAAAGATAATCTGCATAGCTGTTGACTGTTGTCCCTGCGACACATTTTCAAATACGCACACAGTTGAGGCCTGATTTGGCCAATCTATTGTGTTGGTAACTTCACTCATAAATCTATCTACAGTCAAGTATGCATTTTGACAAATACGATAAAATGTCAATATAATATGTGCAACCTTTTATGTGTGGTTGTTCAAGACACACTGAAGGCATGGTGCCACCATAGGTTTGCAGAGAACTATATACAATATACACACTGAAAGCATGATGCCACCATAGGTTTTGCAGAGAACTATATACAATATACACTTGAAAGGGGTGGGGTGGTGGTGTGGGGTTGTGAGGGCCGCTGTAACCCATGGGGTGGAGTCCTGTCTCCACGGGAGGAGAGGGGGTGGAGTCCAGTCACCAAGGGAGGAGGGGGTGGAGTCCTGTCTCCAAGGGAGGAGGGGGTGGAGTCCTGTCTCCAAGGGAGGAGGGGGTGGAGTCCTATCTCCAAGGGAGGAGGGGGTGGAGTCCTGTCTCCAAGGGAGGAGAGGGGGTGGAGTCATGTCTCCAAGGGAGGAGAGGGGGTGGAGTCCTGTCTCCAAGGGAGGAGGGGGTGGAGTCCTGTCTCCAAGGGAGGAGAGGGGGTGGAGTCCTGTCTCCACGGGAGGAGAGGGGGTGGAGTCCTGTCTCCACGGGAGGAGAGGGGGTGGAGTCCAGTCTCCAAGGGAGGAGGGGGTGGAGTCCTTTCTTGAAGCCTGGATAATATATGCAACCAATAAAATGTTGTCTCTGGGCTTGGAATTGGACTATACCTGATCAGTTTGCAAAATACTGACAATTGCATCGAAGCAAGCCTGATATTTTATCTTCAAATCAGAAATGTGTTGGATTGCATTGTGCACAGATGTTTGTTGTTGCTGAGTGAGGATGAGTTGAGGTGGCTCTACCCTTACAGCTGGGCGCTCTTCCTCATCAAGTGTAGGCAGTGTTTGAATTCCGTACTGCGCTAGGATGGCCTCAATGTTTTGGTCGCTGTAGCGATTTTCCCCAAACACATTGTTGACAGCTGTGCTGTCTGTGGCAATATTTCTGAGCATGCCCTCTGTCCAGAGTTGAGTTGGTGTGCGATTATTTTCTGTTCGCAACGGATGGAGGTTCCAGGCCTGTCTAAACTGCTCCAGTCTGTTTTGAATCTCCGGAAGATAAACAATATGCAGTGATAGTCTGTGGTCATTATCTGGGTTTAGAACCTCTGAATCCTCTAAGGAGTAGAACATTAGGTAAAAGTGCTGCAACACATGCAAGAGGTTATGAAACCTCTGTGTTCAAGACCTTGAACTAGATGCATGAACAAAGCCACAAGGATGTTTTCACCACCATGATCAGATCTGACTCTTGATGGTAGGGCGTAGAGGCATGTTGCTTTCAAAAACTGAGAAAGCACTGTTGTGGAACGATTGTCTGTGCTGCAGCTGAGGTAAGTAATCAGACGGGAGTATCCATCAATAGGCCTATCTCACAGAAATCGGAAATGACGTCACACCGGGTAAACATTCTTCCGGCGTAGTCATTTTTGTATTGCCGTCAATGCAAAAATGGATCGTTTCTTCGCCACTTCCCTGGTGGGTTTTCCGAAATTGCGATTCGAAGATGTGCAGAAGATTGTGGAGACACACTCAGCAACACCACAGCCCAGGCTGACAAAGGGGTACACGTTTTTTGTGGAGGAGTTTGTACACAATTATCAAGGTAAGTTGTCTAATGCCGCTTTTCCACTGCATGGTACCACGACCCCGCCCACGTCCCGGAGGTACTATTTGCGGTGGAAAAGCACCCGCGCTGCTACCGTGTCGAGTCGTGTCGAGTCGTGTCGTGTCGAGTCGAGCTACATGTGCGGTGGAAAAGCGGCATAAGGTGTTTTGTTGTTGTCAGTAGGCTACTCAATGGCCGCCTTGCTCATTCATGTTTTGTGATGACAAGCAAACCATATACGATCCATATAAATCGTCAGAAATATTGTCTGTGTGTGAAATGTGTGTAAAATTATCATATTTGTTACGTGTAGACTATAATATTATGAATATAATTAGCCATGGTGGCTATGAAGTCTCCGTGTGTAGCGTTAGCATTTTAGCATTAGTTTAGCCAAGGATAGGTTCAGCTAGTTATTTGCTGACCAGTTTTCTTCCGATCAGTGACATATTATTAACATTATGTATATGCTAAGTGTCAAATATAGTTGATGGAAAGGTGGTAGAGAGAGGTAGATGCAACCGCTCGATGAGGAGGAATGAGGAGCCCCACATACTACATGTTTCTGCTGAGTTAGGGCCCGTTGGCCCAAGTCTGTTAGTTTTGATAGTCTGTCTGGACTAACAACTGCAGTTGCAGTTTTCCTCTTCTTCTGAAGTTCAGATCATTTTCATTGTTCTTTCTTACAAACAGTAGCGTGCTTAAGACTTGGCCCACCTAGCTTGCTGCAATGTTGTGGCTGTACAGACCTATGTATTTTTCTTCCTCTTCATTAAGGCACAAGCCGTAAATAAAGGAAATTTGTTGAGTGCATTAAAAGGACAAACATCTAGTTCATGTTATAACATTGCTAAAACAACAGATGTAATGGTGGCCCAAGAGTTTTGCACGGAACTGTACATGGCTTTTCTGCGGTTGCAGGCTCCTTGCCAGTTTCCAATGGCCTTATATCAAGGTCCTACCTACTAAGTTCAGTAACTCAATTCTTATGGTGTTCACAGATCACCCTGGAGGCTGTTGGACAACTGGGTCTCTCAGAGCTGTAGCTCTGCTGCGGGCAAAGGCTTCTGTAGCCATATAACCCCTCTGCTGTTCCAGACAGCGCATTATGTGCAGCTGGGCCTTGATGTGGTTCCACCTTCCCTGGCCTGTACCAGTCAACCACAGATGTGGCATCGACCTCGAACCCACGTGTGCTGTTGTGTCCTCTGTTCAAATCATACACTTCAGTATTTGTCTAGAGCAGTGGTTCCCAAACTTTTTGTGCCCAAGGCACACCAAAGGACAAATAAAAATTTCAAGGCACACCTATTGTGCAAAATAGCCTTATAACACGTGTTATCACTAATATCATCTGTTTATCTGTTAAGTTTATAATTATTTACTAATGCCAAATAAGATGTGACAAAGACAACTATTCTACTCATGAAATATTTATAAAAAAATACTTCACAAAAATATTTAAACTTGATCAAATTGGGCTTAATCAAACACACCCATTTCAACCAGACAGGTGAGGCAAATGAAACAGAAATTCAGCAGAGAACTGTCCATGAGAAAGCTGCATGGTCCTGAGTCTGACCCACAAATTATAACTAACATTTAGAATCAGGCTTTTTTTGTAAATATTCTGCCTACTAATAACAAATCAGTGGGAAACATGTGCCTGTCGGGGCGCACAGATTTTTTTAATCCTTGATGGCACGGAGGAGAGGGCCACTCGCAAGTCCTGCTCAACAGAGAGCCGTGACCTGGTCTTGTTCTTCATGTAAACAAGTGTGTCTCTCTCACAAGGTAGGTGGTGGGGAAATGAAGAAGTTGGTCGATAGTGTGGTGGGAGATGGTTGGATATTCTGATGCACAAACCAACCAAAACTGATCGAGTGTGAGCTCACTAAATTTCAGTTTCAGCGTGCGATCCGCACGGAGCTCTGCGCTCTCCTCTCTCTCCTTCATAGTGAGCTTCTCGTTTTGAGGACTCGGACTCCTGGTTGAATGGGTCTCGGATCCAGTCATTGTCCTCGATGTCCGCCACACGTGGAAAATAGCGCTCAAACCTCTCTTTTAAGGTCTGAAGGTGTTCGGCATATATAGCACGCTCACTGGCTGCCTGTGGCGCAGCTGCATGGAGCCCTGTTCCAAAGCAACTGCGCGAACAGCGAAATGTGGGATCCTCTTTGAGGATTTTTTAAATAGTTTTTAGATAAAGAGTTTGCCTCTGTATTATGGAATGAGTACATTCAAAGTAGTATATAGTAAATTAAAATAATTATTTTTGTATTGTTGTATACTATATTGCAGTAGGCTATGGTTGTCACAAAATCCCACGGCACACTTGGACTTGCCTCACGGCACACCAGTGTGCCGCGGCACACAGTTTGGGAACCACTGGTCTAGAGTATATGAGCATTTCCTGTATTGTTTTTCGCCTCAGGGAATCCATTCAGAGGCTGTGAGTGACCTGGTGGTGAAGAAACCCAAGTCGGTGGGGAAGACTGGAGTCAAGTCCACACTCTACAGAGCGTATGCTGGTAAGACATTTGTTTTGCAATTTGCACTCTGTTAAACTTGCTCATTATGAAAAGATGCATATTAGAATACATCTGTTATCACTACAATATAAAAAAAAACAGTCACATTTTTATTTGACGTTTCGCCCTTTGATGTCCCACATCCTAGAGGGAATATCCAGCTTGGAGTTGGTACCATCTCAGCTGTGCTGACCTGGAAGATGTCAGCAATGACTTGTTCTTTAAGGCCAGTTGCTACTCTACAACAGTAGATGAAAAACTCATCAATGTCTGGAATCTTCCTTGAAGGGCTTGGTGTTGGAATCGCCTCGTCCTATCCTCTGTGCTTTGCTCCAATAAAGAATATATTGTGTTGAGGGGCAAAACAGACTCCCAAAACACTTGAAACACTTCTTGAGATGGAAACCGAGTATAATATGTCATGGTCTGATCAGACACACGAAATCTGTTGAGGACAGTTTGTGGCCCCATGGACATTTCTTGCAACCTTGCCTCCAGCTCAGCAATATACTCCAGGGCATCATCCAGTGCACCTACAAAAAAAGAAGAGAAATCAGTCTTCATTACCATTCATTCGTATTCACCCTTTCTTTTATTGTATTGTTATTCTGTATACTTAAGTTTATTTATATTTATTATTATTAAATTTATTTGTACTGTTTTCCTTTTTTATGTATTAACTATAGGTTGAGTGTTGTACATAGAGTAAAAACCAAAGTCAAATTCCTCGTTTGTTCGCAAACCTGGCCAATAAAGCTGGATCTGAATTAACCCAGTTAAACAGTGCGTCTGATGTTGACTGAATGTTTTAACGTTAACCATGCCATGTTTGGCAAAATTATACAATAGCCCAACAAGTGTTGAACAGAAATAACAGACATAACAGATAGTTAGCACACATCTACTTACCGGCAGGGGGGCGTGTCGCGTAGTCATGTTCCCCGGTACCTCTCCGGTCCGTTTGTGTTTTGTCCTCTCCTTCAGCTTTTCGAGCTGACACCCGTTTATACACGGGTGTTTTTTCGGGGCTGTGGTGTAGCTGTTCCAGTCAAAACGACTAGGAACAGCTCCAGTATTCAGCGTAGCACTCCCGTCGTCATAATCAGCCGCTGAGAAATGCCGACTACAGACCAGTGTACTCCCCTTCTGAATTACGAAATTAACTCCCTCATTCCGTCTGATCGCCACTGCTGTATTGGGTATTATTTGGGAAGTCGTGGAAATGTAAATACGGTTGTTTTTGTTTTAATTTTGCGCATAGAGGTACACAACAGAAGCTTTTGTTTTTTGACCGCGCCATTGTCAAATATCATGGACTACACGACCGGAAGTCACTTTACCCGGTGAAGGCAAAATCGAACGCCGAACCAGGAAGTTGTGAGATAGGCCTATTGCACCATGAGTCACAAAGCCCCATCTAAAAAGGTTGAAAAACAAATACAATTATTGTCTGGTAGTAAGTATGACAAATAAATCTGGTAATAATAACCTTATCAGACGCATGTTCCCATCAATGTGCCACAAACTGTTGGGTTAAGGTACATGATAAACACGTCTTGCAACTGTCCGGCTCCATCTCCTTGCAGCAGCAGTAGGATTCACCCGTGTCAACATCTCACGCACTCTGGACCGTGTAACAAAGACACCCTGGGCCCTATTTTAACGGTCTGAAACGCAAGTGGGAAGCGTAAAGCGCAAGTAGCTTTGTGGGCGGTTCTACGGCGCTATCGCTATTTTACAGGCGGATAAATTACGCTTGCGCCCTGGCGCAAGTGTCAAAAGGGTTGGTCTGAAGCAGCCTAATTACCCGTAGGTGTGGTTTGGGCGTAACGTGCAACAAACCAATGAGAGTGCCAGCTCCCATCCCCTTTAAGAGCCATGAGCGCACTTGAATCGGACAAGTTGATATTTTGACAGCGCGTCTGCAGTCTCCAATGAGACAGATGCACATGAATTTCAAACTGCAAATGGCTTAGTTTATTGCCAAATAATATGGCCTAATTCACACATGGAATAAGGGGTTTTCTTCCACAACTTCAAGTCCTCAAATACATTTCGGCAAAGAAAACGTATGATAGGCTATAACATATGATATGCGGTAACTGTGGTTCTATTTAATGATATACGTAATACATTACAAACCTTGTTTCTTATCAGTATTGTATGCTATCCTAATATGCATGTGTCCCCGCGGTAATAGACATTGCCATTGATTGTATTATGCGTTACGTGTTTAGTTTGCGTGTGTTTAAACAGAGCACACATGCGCGCATTCATTCATTCTTTACACTCACTCGCGGTAAAACAATGTTTTTCACGATCAAATACTCATCAATCCTAGGCATGTAGGCATGTAGGCCTACACGATGTCTGTGTCAAGAAAATATGTGTTTGCTGTACGGTGTTTGCAGATGCATTGATTTTAAAAAATAGCATCAGCTGTTCTTTCCCAAATAATTTACCAAGAATGTGCGGCTATGTAGATGAGAGAAGCAAAGTGTATGCGCGAGGTGCACAAGCAATCCGTATGCATCGCATGCGCATGTATGCATGCGCCCTTAAAATAGCATCTGAACAACGCGCCACTGACTTTAAACCAGGTATTTCCTGGTCAGTAGCGCAATGGTATTCAGAGACGGCAAAATACAGTTTGCGCCAGAACACGCCTCCTTCTTCCGCCGAACCGCCCCTTGGGGCGCATGATCAATCCCTAATTTACCGGCGAGTGGCGCTGGTGGGAAAAGAACGCTCTGCGCCAGTTGTAAACTAGCAACGACACATGCGCCAGTGACTAAGTCACTTGCGCCGGATGCAAGATAGGGCCCCCTGTGTGCGCAACAGGGCTCGAATAATCTGAAACAGATTTTGGAAAAGTTAAAATAAAATCTAAAAACAATGGTACACAAATGTGAATTAAATACAGGCTAAAAATTAAGACCACCAATTACCTCATTTCCAGAATTAGGATATTGGCCCTGAAGTTGCCTCACATGTTGTTGTAGTTCACCATCATCTATTGCAGGCCGCATACTTCTGACAGGTATACCCATCAACTTTGACTTCTTGTACAGAATAGAATGATGAGGAAAAATCCAAGTATTTCAGCAGTTTTTGCATTGTATGGCCTTGCGCTAGCAGAAATTCTATCTGTTCTCTGGTAACATCAATGGCTGGTCGGCCTGCTCTCTCCTACAAAAAATAAAAATTCAACAAGGTTTAAGGGGTTTGAGGCAGCATTGGGACTGTTTATTAATGAAAGTAGGCCTAATATCAGCATACCAATTCTCAACAGCATTGAAATTGCATATTGTTAATTGAATAGGCAATAGGCTACCCTGGGTGTGGAGAGGTTTGTGGATTTGCACAAATACGTTATTTATTGCTGTGACCAAGTGGACCTAACAGTAAGACCACTACATTTAATGATTGCTCTAATAAGCACATGGATACATACAGTAAATTAATAAATATAAACAATATGGCTAAACCATAGGTTAATACATTTGTGTGAGGATATACATCTTGCAACAGACCGGCTTTTCATAGTTATAGCGTTTTAGTTAGCCTAGGTAAAATATCGTTTTATCACTGTAATATGACATTATAGCTTTATGTTTAATATAGGCTATATTTACTATGCTTTCATAAGAATTGGAGGCAACTATTGAAGGTAACTAACTTTATTTTAAACAAGTTGCCTTTATTCGACAGGACAGTAACGAGAGCACTGGGCCTCAGTGCGAAGCAAGACATCTCCGCTGCGCGTCAGTGTCCTGTTTGCCCTGTCGGAGCTTATTTTCCCGATAATGACCGGCGTTGCAGTGATAAACGGACACACCTGAACAAATGGAGCAAGGTACGTTTTATTACTCTGTTTTCTGGGAATAATTGACGCAAGCAGAAACCAGAGAAAACAAGCCGTTTTTTTTCGTTTTTTCGTTTGGACAAGGAAAACGAAAAATCGAAATTCAGTTTATTATCCGTTTTTTGGTTCTTACTGAGCGAAACGGAAATTACCACTCAATATCTGGTTTTCCGCCGGTGGGACGGGTCCTCTTATTGGCTAGCGGCTTCATTGACCCTGTGCCTCTTCATAATAAAAGTTCTTCCGTTTGATACTGTCGACAAAAATATTACTGTATTTATAGAACTAGCAGACACACGAGGACAACACCACCCACAGTTCAAGACTGTACACGGCTTCAATAACATATCATAGTATTCATACTATCATTTGGAAAATTAGAATTTTATTGAAGTTATGATACCTTCAGTGCAGGCTTGATGTCTTAGCCACAGTTAACACTACAGTGTGGCATAGCAGCCGACACACTGAGATCGCTGGCTGCTGATTTCCTCACAGCCTGAGAGCTATGAGGAATAGGCCTACAAGTGATCACAACACATTTCTGACAGCTGAAAATTGCGCATTTGTTGACCTTTATCCATTTAAAGTAAACAAATTATTTTTTCTTATTGAAAGATATTTGATATTGTTTTCATATTATTATTTACTGATGGTGTTTACAGAATGCTAGTGCGTGTTATATTGAAAGCGAGGCTGGGTGTGCCTATGAATATAGGCTACAGTGAGTTTTTTAAGGTGCTGTACAAGCAAATCATATTGTCTACTCTGTACAGTGACAGGGAGTGTAAAGTAACCTACTTCATTCAATATCGAATAGGCTACTGTAGCCTACACTATGTACAAATGGTTTTGCTCATGGCAGTTGTGACAGTCATTTTAACGTGTCAGCAGGCAAGCTTCACTCATTCCAGGATGCATTATGCGTTGTCCTATAGCCAACCCAGTCTCACCAATATGCGTACAGATCGCACGGTTTGACACTTTCAAAATGCGTGCAGTACATACGCCAAATGACCATTTCGCGTGCATATGATACGCGTGCATATGACACTTTCAAAATGCGTGCAGTACATACGCCAAATGACCATTTCGCGTGCATATGATACGCAAAACCCAGCATTAACTACTGTGGAGGGCAGTAAACAATATTAGAGCAATCACATTTAATGATTGCTCTAATAAGCACATGGATACATACAGTAAATTAATAAATATAAACAATTATGGCTAAACATAGGTTAATACAAATATAAATATGTAAACAAATATAATTTGTTTACACTTTCAAAATGCGTGCAGTACATACGCCAAATGACCATTTCGCGTGCATATGATACGCAAAACCCAGCATTAACTACTGTGGAGGGCGGATACGTCCATTTCGCGTGCATATGATACGCAAAACCCAGCATTAACTGAATGGGAAATGCAATATTTTAGGACAGTTTCACCATTAAACGTGTTTCTAATGACATTTCTAGCGAGAAATGTACTTTTCCCTTGAATAATCTTCAGTCAGTGAATGTGTATGATCTTTATTAATCTTTATTATCTGAATGGGAAATGCAATATTTTAGGACCGATTCACCGTTAAACGTGTTTCTAATAACATTTCTAGCGAGAAATATACTTTTTACTTGCATAATCTTCAGTCAGTGATTGTGTCTGATCTTTAGTTTTATAGTTATTAGGAAGATTTTATCGGCTCGCTCGCATGTTTCAACGACGTCAGGTTGTTAGGGACGCTGCTTTCGCTAAACTAGCAACTCACGTGTTTCCTGCGTTTGTGTTATTAAACTGTTACTTTATGTAACTTTTAATAATATCATCTTGTTAGAAACACGCATATCTGAGAGCCAACCCAGTCGCAAAAAGCATACGTTGACGTGAACACTGGATTACGTCGCATTTCAACATAAAATAACGTGTTATACACACACACACACACACACACACACACACACACACACACACACTGCTAAATAAATAAATAAATACTAAGGCAGAATAAAGAATAAATTAATTCATTATCATTCAACTTCAACATGTGTTATTACAGTATAGTGGTGATGGGATGACGTATGTTGGCCAACCCGGAAGTGAGCGTCGCCCTGGGTTCCCTTGACAAAAAGCCAACGGGTTTTTCCATTTGATTTTGGATTATTGCAGAAGAATTAGCATCTTTGAAGCACCTCGTCAAAAACTGAAAATAAATAAAAATAACTGTGCTCCAAAGAAAGAAATGTAAACCAATGCATTCCGAATGGGAGTGTTTCTCCGATTTTTCCATGCTACACAGAACGAAGTGTAAACCCATGCAAATAAAGAATTCATGGTCATAATCATCTAAATATCATTAATCTCCTGAGGGTGGTATTCTATTTTTTTCAACGGGGCTGCATCCAGTCACTTGACCGTCATGGTTGCGATGGTGGTTGTTATCGACCAGCCCCTCTAATCCTTACATGGCTCTAAAAACCACGCGGCAAATGAGCTGCCGTAAATTGTGTTGTTTTTGTCGTAAACTAGGGTCCGATGGTTAAAAAATAGACAGATATTCCAAGGTATCCTTAAAAGGCAGCTTGGATGTTTTTATTTTCTGCAGTTTAGACTTCTTCTATAACCTATTTTTGAAAGCAAAACACCAAGCTCATTGATTTAACGAGGCAGGGTTATTTGAAACAATTTATTAAATAAATATTTATGAGAGGTCATTCCTTCTGAGTTTTCTTCCTATTTATGTCTAGTGTACAACCCTACTGTCCACAAGCATCACCCCCCCCTCCCCATATGGATTTGGAGAATTGTTGCCACGTCCCAGTGGTGAGGTATAATATATATGAAAGAGGGCATTCAATTATACTACAATGATCAATTAGGAGGCCGAAGCCCTAAAGGAAAGTGATGCAATAGGTGACTGGGTCGACAACATTAAGTAAGCTTTACTTGAGGCTCTTATTATCAAAGGTGGTCTCAAAGGACGCATACGCTTCAACCTGTGGCTCCAGCCTACAGGAAATGACTCAGCAAGTGCTCCATCTCGTTGCACCGCACCCAAGCGGCTCGCTTGCAATGGATTTTGGCCTGAAGTTATTCCCAGACCTACACCGTAGCCATCCAACTGCATATCTGAGAATCAGGCCTCTCTTTAATAAATGACCAAAAGATGAATGAGAGAAACTACACATTAACTTTTGTCCTCATAAGCGGCGTGGTGCCGGCTCCTTTTGACCTTTGACCCCAGACTTCTGGGGGAATAGCTGAATCAATTCATTAGTCAATCAGAAGTAATTTAAATATCTTCCGGTGGCGTAAGAGAGCGAAACAAGGTAGTCCTTCAAACATCCTACGCTGCCAGGCGGATTGGGCAACGTTGCACAGATGAGCATATTTCTACATAGGTTAATGGTAGTAATAGCCTGTTCGAAATTGGAGGCCTTAATTTCCAATATGAGCATGCTATTGATTTGCTTCCCGATATAGAAATGTGACAAATGACATGTTATTAGCATTCTACACGTGTGAGCTGAGTCCAATGACATCCAAGCCATGACCCTCTAGCAAATGGTAACATGTATTTTACTGGTACACCTAGGTCTAGGACATGATCTCGGTTTAGCAAGAGGGCGAGCTCTGATCATCATTGGCACGTCAGCTAACGTGTAGATGCTAAATAACATGTCATTTGTGCAAATCTCCATCAGGAAGCAAATCTATAGCTGGTCCTTATGGATAAAGGCCCTCCAAAATCCGACAGCTATTACTACCGACCCGAAACATATTCAAATATGGCATGTGTGGCACTGTTGCAATCGCCTCGAAACGTAGATGTCAAAGGACACCTTGTTTGCCCCGTTACGCTACCGGGAAGATATTTTTATACTTCTAATGGATTGATTCATATTTTAAGGTTCTCGGAGTGAGACTTTAAGCGGCTGCAGCAGAAGTGTTGAGACGAAAGATGATATCAAGACATTTATAGAATATTCCCATTCACATTATGATTCTTCGTCATAACATCCACCAAACATCCTTTACAGTCGAGCGAGGATTATGAAAGTCCAGGCCCCCCTTCCTGCACTCGGGTCCGACTGGGCCAAGTTTCGGGCAGGAAGGGCCACCCCTTCCTGCCCTCGGGGTCCGACCGGGCCAAGTTTCGGTGCGGGGGTCCCAGTTAGGCCTTAGAATAAGATATTCAAATGTCAGGGCGGTAGGACCTTCCTATCTCAAAAACTGTTTTTCCACCACATTCTGAACCATTAGGTCTTGCAGGTAACACTTCTGAGGGGCTTTGTCCAAATGACAGTCCCTTTTGGGGAAACTTTTTTCCTCTAAGGACTAGACTCCAAATCTCGGATTGTTCGTTCTCGGGGCCCCGGGAAATGTGTGTACACATTTTGAGTCATCCTCTAGCTATCTCCCCCCCCGGAAAAGGCCGGAAAAAGGGGGTTGACCTCCAACAGTACAGTAAATGTACCTAAGACAGAGGTAGTTTCTAGTCCCCATTTTTTGTGGGATGGAGGTGTACATTTGTGGCTTAAGGTGTGTAGACACAGCTGGCCTGTGGCCACGTTTTTGGAGTCTGGGGTCAAAAGGTCAAAAGGAGCCGGCACCACGCCGCTTATGAGATAACAAAAAGTTAATGTGTATTTCTCTAATAACTTTTTGTCATTATTAAAGAGAAGCCTGATTCTCAGATATGCGTGTTGGATGGCTAGGGTGTAGGTCTGGGAAGAACTTCAGGCCAAAATCTTGCAAGCGAGCCGCTGGGTGCAGGTGCAACGAGATGGAGCACTTGCTGAGTCATTTCCTGTAGGGCTGGAGCCACAGGTTGAAGCGTATGCGTCCTTTGAGACCCCCTTTGATATATATAAGAGACCTCAAAGTAAAGCTTACTTAAATGTTGTCGACCCAGTCACCTATTGCATCACTTCCTTTAGGGCTTCGGCCTCCTAATTGATCATTGTAGTAATTGAATGCCCTCTTTCATATGATACTGGGACGTGGCAACAATTCTCCAAATCCATATGGGGAGGGGGGGGGTGATGCTTGTGGACAGTAGGGTTGTACATCTAGTGTACACTAGATGTATTTTCAGTTTTTGAGGAGGTGCTTCAAAGATGCTAATTTTTCGGCAATAATCCAAAATCAAATGGAAAAACCCGTTGGCTTTTTGTCAAGGGAACCCAGGGCGACGCTCACTTCCGGGTTGGCCAACATACGTCATCCCTCCACCACTATACTGTAATAACACATGTTGAAGTTGAATGATAATGAATTAATTTATTCTTTATTCTGCCTTAGTATTTATTTATTTATTTAGCTGTGTGTGTGTGTGTGTGTGTGTGTGTGGTGTGTGTGTGTGTGTGTGTGTGTGTGTGTGTGTGTGTGTGTATACCACGCTATTTTATGTAGAAATGCGACGTAATCCAGTGTTTACGAAAACGTACACTGTCAACGTATGCTTTTTGCGACTGGGTTGGCTCTCAGATATACGTGTTTCTAACAAGATGATATCATTAAAAGTTACATAAAGTAACGGTTTAATAACACAAACGCAGGAAACACGTGAGTTGCTAGTTTAGCGAAAGCAGCGTCCCTAACAACCTGACGTTGTTGAAACATGCGAGCGAGCCGATAAAATCTTCCTAATAACTATAAAACTAAAGATCAGACACAATCACTGACTGAAGATTATGCAAGTAAAAAGTATATTTCTCGCTAGAAATGTTATTAGAAACACGTTTCACGGTGAATCGGTCCTAAAATATTGCATTTCCCATTCAGATAATAAAGATTAATAAAGATCATACACATTCACTGACTGAAGATTATTCAAGGGAAAAGTACATTTCTCGCTAGAAATGTCATTAGAAACACGTTTAATGGTGAAACTGTCCTAAAATATTGCATTTCCCATTCAGTTAATGCTGGGTTTTGCGTATCATATGCACGCGAAATGGACGTATCCGCCCTCCACAGTAGTTAATGCTGGGTTTTCCGTATCATATGCACGCGAAATGGTCATTTGGCGTATGTACTGCAAGCATTTTGAAAGTGTCAAACCGTGCGATCTGTACGCATATTGGTGAGACTGGGTTGGCTATAGGACAACGCATAATGCATCCTGGAATGAGTGACGCTTGCCTGCTGACACGTTAAAATGACTGTCACAACTGCCATGAGCAAAACCATTTGTACATAGTGTAGGCTACAGTAGGCCTATTCGATATTGAATGAAGTAGGTTACTTTACACTCCCTGTCACTGTACAGAGTAGACAATATGATTTGCTTGTACAGCACCTTAAAAAACTCACTGTTTTTTAAGGTTTTTTAATGTTTTTCACTATGTTCATAGGCACACCCAGCCTCGCTTTCAATATAACACGCACTCGCATTCTGTAAACACCATCAGTAAATAATAATATGAAAACAATATAAAATATCTTTCAACAAGAAAAAAATATTTGTTTACTTTAAATGGATAAAGGTCAACAAATGCGCAATTTTCAGCTGTCAGAAATGTGTTGTGATCACTTGTATTCCTCATAGCTCTCAGGCTGTGAGGAAATCAGCAGCCAGCGATCTCAGGTCTGCTCTGCATGTATTAACTGTGGCTAAACATCAACTGCACTGAAGTTATCATAACTTCATAAATTCTCATTTTCAAATGATTATGAATACTATTATTGTTATTTGAAGCCGTGTCAGTCTTGACTGTGGGTGGTGTTGTCCTCTGTGTCTGCTAGTGTCTATAATACAGTAATATTTTTGTCGACATTATCAAACGGAAGAACTGTTATTATGAAGAGCACAGGGCAATGAAGCACGCTAGCCAATAAGAGGACCCGCCCACCGGCGGAAACCAGATATTGAGTGGTAAATTCGTTTCGCTCAGTAAGAACCAAAAAACGAATAAACAAACTGAAATTTAGATTTTCGTTTTCTTGTCAAAACGAAAAAACGATGGTTTCTGCTTGCGTCAATTATTCCCAGAAAACAGAGTAATAAAACGTACCTTGCTCCGAATGCGCCCGAGAGAGAAACTTCGGTCTTCCCTAGCCTGGAAATGTGTGCCAACTAGATTTGTCTGTTCAGCCAAACAGCGTTTGAGTTCGTTGTTGGTCTCCGGTGATATCAAATATTCAATTCTTCCAAGATTTCTTTGACAGCTTTCAACGACGTTCTCTCTCTCCACACATCCCCTGTGTGTGGGCTTGTTCAATTTCATGGCATTTTCTCGTGATGTTTTCGATCACAGCCAACGCCATGACTGCTCCTTTCTTATTCCATTCGGAAATGAACCCACTTCTTCTTTCATTATGGCGGCAAGGGGAAATTACGTATTTCTGGATATCTAAAACGTAATGCCCAACACTCAAATGACGTTTGAGATATCTTTAACTTTCATTCTTCCTAGGCGAAACTGAATTACAGATATCTGCAATTGTCATTTAAGGTGTGACGAGTTGAATGTCGTTTTCTGTGAAGTCATTGCAGATATCTGTAATTCAGTTTCGCCTAGTCAAACTGAATTACAGATATCTCTAACTGTCGTTTCGACAAGTCAAAACTACATTACAGATATCTCTTACTGTCGTTTCGACTAGTCACAACTAGTGATGTTACGTTTTGCGTCGAGGCATCGAGGCGTGTGTCGAGTATCTCGGCTCCTCCCCAGCGAAGCTCGCTTCGAGTAGGATTCACGTTGGCGAAATGACGTAGGGTGTGACGTTCGAGGCTTCGCCTCGGACTTCTGCTTCGAAATATGGGTTCAGTATTGGCGGGAGATTTCGACTATAAAGATGTCCCGTATACGATCACAACCTTGTGGTATATTCAATATACCACTAGTCTGTGATCGTAGTAGTTTGAGCATTGCATTTTCTGTAGTATCAATCGAAACATCACGTTCATTATTCATCATGGAGTTGCCAAAAAGAGAAGGTTTTCCCCTGTTTGGGAGCATTTTCATCTAGTTGCTCCCAATAAGGTTTCAATAACCACTGTCCAGAACACTTTAATGGCTATTAAATTAGTCAGTCCTTCTCAGTTATCATGCAGTGTGGGTCGGCTTAGCTCAGGAGGTAGAGCAGTTGACTTGTAACCAGTAGGTTGCTAGTTCAATCCCCAGCTCCTCCTAGCTCAGTGTTGTTGTGACCCTGTCACTTTGCTCCTGACAGCTGACTGTCGCCTTGCAGGTTGACTCTGCCGTCGGTGTGTCAATGTGTGTATTTACCGAAGTAAGTCGCTTTGGATAAAAGCGTCTGTTAAGACACACTTTTGCCAATGATTTATTTTTCTAGCATGAGCTCTGTGCCATTTTATGAATGTCACACTCACACACATGTATCATTGAAATGACTTCAATTCTCAAATGATTTAATGTTGTATCGGCACACGAAGCAAAAATCACATTTTGGGTTGGGTTGTCATAATTTCATTCACCACTAGATGTCCCTAGCGTACTCATTTGAAGCTTCGAGCACGAACCACTTTGGTGGTTCATCTGGCTTTGAGGCTTTGACGTTTCATGAGGCATCATCTCGGCACCACTAGTCACAACTAGGCCTACATTACAGATATCTTGAATGAAGTTGTTGATATCTACAATGTAAATTCCGGATAGTCAAACTTCGTTAATAAATGACAATTCGGCTTGCCATAGAGGCGATAACCCTCACTCACGTGACACGTCACCTGGCTGATGACGTCATCTGTCCCCCAGGTGCACCAGTAACAAAAACCTAATTGAAAATGAATACCTCCAGACGTTTCCTCATCTCGCGCATTTCTTAACATATCACCAAACACGGAATGTCACTGATTGATTGTTTGACGGATTGGTTGATGTCATCCTGGTGCTTTGGCTCCGTAGCGCAGAGCTGCTCCTCCGGGAGACGCGTCGACCACTAGAGGATCATATCATCCATTGAGACCTTCCCCTCCAGCATGGCCTTCGAGCTGGACCCGTCCGAGACACCAGAGGTACGCACGCCACTGTCTGGATCATGAGAGCTGTGCACCCGCATGGGTTGATGTCTGTTTTATTAAGAGTGCTGCTTGTCTGTTGTAGTTGTTGTGGTTGTTTGTTTTGTACAGTCCATGCTAAACAAGATTGAAGAAACGCGAGAGAGGATTCGCTCGGAGTACGATCCAGGTTAGGCATGTTTAATATTTTTTATGCAAATGTCGGACGTTAACATAATTAAACAATTCGTAGCCTATTTGAATCCATTTAGTGTATTGTCTGGCTCCCAGAACGAGTTCAGAATGTTTCAATTGAGACGTTCAAGGGGACGGTCGAAATCTCATCAAATAAAGATTGCTCGGGTTTTAAATAGCTTTCCCAATCGTTCCATTGCATTTTTTATATGTAGAAATGTTGTTCTGGTTGTTTGACCGTCTGTTAATATCTATTGTCATTTTGTACTTCTGTTTTTATTTGTGTGTTGTAATCTGGGGGTCATTGAAAAAGAGCCTGCTCCCAATGGCCTTCCCTGAATAAATAAAGGTTAACTAAATATAATTAAAATACACATGTTTGGCTTACAATGATGACCGCCTGCATGACGTATGAGATTTTGTATATGTATGTATGAATGTGTATTTGTGCGTAACGCATGTAACTTTTCGTGCACTCCAGAGTGTTCGGGCCGGTACCAGCCCGTGGACGTGCAGCGGCTCTGGGAGGATGATGGCTTTGTGGCGAGCTACCTGGAGGCCAAACGTCACGTCGTGGCAGACACCGTGAAAATTATTGACGAAAGCCTACAATGGAGAAATGAGTTCAGCGTCAATGGTGCTGTAGCCATAACACAAACACATGGACAGACAGACAGACAGAGATTTGATCTTTAGAGTAGCCTAATCAAAAGCTTTTTACTGAATCAAGGTATTTGGTTCACAGCCGATGAAATTCATTCATCGGCTATATCATTAAGCTATATGCTACCCTGCGCTGTCTTAGTCAGAACAGTAAACCAAGTGCATACTTCTAATGTATGAGCGACGTCAACAAAATGTTGACACTGAGAGGTTGACAATGGGACTGGCTGTAAAGTAGTATAGAGGGTCTACTGTTGAAGATACAATGGGCAGACTCCATGTGACTGATGCGTCAGCCTCCGTCTGTCGCTCAGGGACCCATGGAACTTACTTTTACATTAATATTGAGGGCATTTAGCAGACTTTTATGCAAAGCGACTTGCAATAATTACATTGGTAAGAAGGGGGTGAAACAATATATTGCTGTTGGTAGGCAAGGCAACTTTACTTATAAAGCGCTTTTCATACATAAGGCAGACTCGACGTGCTTCACATATAAACATTGTCACACAATAAAACTAATTAAAAATGAATTAATTGGTAGAGTATGGATGTTCATAGAACCAAGCGCCAAGTACTAACATCGCTAGATTAACCCATTCCCTGTATACAACACAGTTGTGTAGCATCTTATCCTAGCTATCTAAGTACTTTAAGTGACCAGGAACTTGTGCCCTTTTGGCCCTGATGGCGTTCATGGTTTACAGCGGTCAACATTGGAGTGGTATGTGCTTTGTTTTGCATACCCATGTTTCTGTGTGTGCTCCCCTCGCCAGACATCGCAGAGGACAATCTCCAGAAGTCCTTCCTGGAGGCCGGGATGCATTATTTCCGAGGCTACGACAAAGACGGCAACAAGCTGTGTGGGTTTTTTGAAATGACAAATTTCTCTCTCCCTATTTATCTAGGAGCCTGCGACACGCTTGTCTTCTGCTAATATAAAAGCGCCAAAGAACCCTACAATACTGAATCAGAATCAGAATTACTAAGAGAATCAGAATTATTTATAAAAACATAAGAGGAAATTATTAGGCTTTGTCCCTCAACTACCACACACATGCCTAACCCTCAAAATCAGCAACAATACAAGAGGAGTAGAATTAAGTACAAGTCGCTGTAGAGGTACCAGCCAGGATTGATTCTAGTGCAGAAATGCTGGGCAATTTACAGAAATATGTATTTAAATAATCAGTTTTTGTATGGCCTGGAGTTTGGTCTGGGGTTAGTGGATTCCTTGGGGGAAGACATTGACAATTTGATACACAGGGTAACCCTATCCCTTTTGGGATGTGAATACATTAAGTCGACCAGGGAATAGAACCCATAACCCTGCACACTGGCACTGCACGCTGATAAGAACCCCTGTCCCTGTTGGTGCTTTGACTCCATGAATTTATGTCGAGAACCTCTGTCCTGTGGATGTCAGGGCCAGGACTAATCTGTTTGTGGCGTCAGTCTGGTTCCGCTTGAAGCTCCAGGCAAAGGATAGCCGTACGCTGCAGGAGAAGAAAAGGTACCTGGCCTTCTGGCTGGAGCGCTTCGTCAGGCACGAGCCGGGCGCCCTGCTCACCACCGTGTTCGACATGTCCGAGTCCGGCCTGGGCAACGTGGTGAGACTCCCTTCTGTGACCTCCTGTTTTGTTTGGATGAGGCACCCCGGCCTACCCCCTGTTGCGTGGTTTTAAAAGAGGAGCGGAGGAGTCAACCCAGTGTAGTATGGGGAAACTCAAATTGCCAACGCACTTTGGTACATTTGCACAAATCAAAAAAGTTGGGAAAAGTTTTAGAGGAGCATTATATAAATGAGGAAATGCATGTTTAACATATACCTACGACCCATAAAGGCTGTCTTATCCTAGCTATCTTTGTTGTCTACAGGGAATGGGTTGACCTAGTGATTGTTAGTGCTTGGCACTTGGTTCTATCAACATCCTTTCTGTACCGACAGCGATATATTGTTGTTTCACCTTCTTCTGAAAAATGTGCTTATTGTAAGTCGCTTTGGATAGAAGTGTCTGCTAAATGCCTTAAATGTAATGTAAAGGTGTAAGCGGCAGCCAGGGACTATCATCGTGACACTTTTGGGATTTTATCTTTTAGTTGCTTCAAATAATTTTAATGAGCGTGAACGAGTAATATTTAGTGTCGCTTGAATCATAGGGGTTTCTAAGTTTGTCGTGGTTAGTTTGCCAAGGTATTTCTCTATTTTGTTTAACTTTATCACATCACTGTATATGGAAATCTACTTGATATAAGAAACTGTCAGTGATTGTTAATTATGTTTGGTAGAGAGTGCCATTTGAGTAACGTCATAGCTAAGAGTTTCCTGGCGCTTTGTATATCCCACTTGTGTTGTGTTTCATGCTGAGATTTCTCCAAACACCTGTTTCCCTCCCAGGACATGGAGTTCCTGAGGTTCCTCATCACCTGCTTTCAAGTGTATTACCCCAGACTGCTGGGTAGGTGTTGATCCTCATGAGACAACATTCACACAGCTCCAGAATCATCCGTTTACCTTTTGAATTAATACTACCCAGCTGTTTTGTACTTATCTATATTTTTTGGTTTTGTTCCCAGCTAAAATCCTCATATTTGAGCTGCCATGGATTATGAACGGTGAGTGTCGTGGAGACTCTGAACGCCGCACACCGAGCGGCAGCTGTTCTTTGACAGTTGGGTGTGTTTAATGGGGGGGGGTGGGTTCCTTGGTATTGAATTTCATGCATTTATAAAACGGCTTGATGCAATAATGCCCCATGAGTAAAAACCCTCCAATAGCTCTATGCCCTTCACTGCTGAAGAACTATGACAACACACCCTGTTTTTTTTGTTTATAGGCTTTATTAGTATATCCCTGATGTACTCATAAAAATGTGTGTGTGTGTGTGTGTGTGTGTGTGTGTGTGTGTGTGTGTGTGTGTGTGTGTGTGTGTGTGTGTGTGTGTGTGTGTGTGTGTGTGTGTGTGTGTGTGTGTGTGTGTGTGTGTGTGTGTGTGTGTGTGTGTGTCCCCCTCAGCGGCATGGAAGATTGTGAAGTCCTGGCTTGGGCCGGACGCCATCGACAAGCTGAAGTTTGTGACGCGGCACGACGTGCAGACCTACATCGAGCTGGAGCAGCTCCCCCTGCACATGGGTGGGATGGTACGCCCCCCCGCCCGCTGCCATGAGGACACGGGGTCTGGGCTACTGGGGGACGGGTCATTCATAATTCATTCAACCCTCAGAACAATCTCTTTATGTGAACAAGTCCTCCACAACAATGTTTAGAGTGCTTACTGGCTAATGAGGAAGCAATTTTAAATGCTTAGCACTTGTTTTTATGAACAGCCTTACTGTACTGACAGTGATATATTGTTTCTTTCTTCTGACCAATGTTCTTATTGTTATTGGCTTTGGATTAAAACGTCACGTGTTAAATGCCCTGATAGTAAATGCAAATGTAATGGGATGTTTTGTAGCAGTGAGATAGTTTGGAATAACGTTCCCGTGTCTTTGGCTGTGTTGCAGGATGTCTTCGAGTACAGTTACCCTCCTCTGCCAGACGACGACTTCCAGCCGCCGCTGTCCGAGTCGGGCCAGGGGGAGGCGGGGGTCAAGGAGACGGCCGACCCGGAGCCACGGCTCAGGAAGGTCTGTGGAAACAGAATGGCACCGCAGCGTACTGCACTTATTCATTATATTTATTTATTTTATTTCTGAAAATCTAGTAACCATTGTGTTAACAGCATGAATTTTAGAAGAAACTTGCCTAAAGGGGTTTATTAATGTGGGCTGGCAAACACACGAGATGCAGGATTGAACCCGGGGCCTCATACATGCAAAGCATGCGCTCTACCACTGAACTGCATCCCCCTCTGTGATAAAGCACTGGAATCAAAGCCTTCTTGTTGCAAAACAGGGATTTATAATAGCTTGATCGCTATGATGAGACAACTATGACAACACACCATGTTTTTTTAAAAACCCGTTATTATGATCATATACTTTATTATATGCTTTATGAATATGAAATAGTCTGGGGTCTATATTTTGTCTTGTATTTCATTTATATTCAGGGAATTCATTTATATTCAGGGACTCTTATATTTAAATCGACAATTTTACAATAAGTACATTTCTCAGAAGGAAAAACAACACTTTTTCACTGTCGGTACAGTAAGGATCTTCAAAGAACCAACAATTCTAAGTGCCAAGAACTTACAATTGCTAGGTTAACCCATTCCACGTAGACAACAAAGATAGATAGGATAAGATTCTAAACAACCAAGTACTATATTTTTTTGACATTGTACGACATACAATAAGTGCGTACATCATACAATAAGTAGGAGGGGTGGGAGGGGGTGGCTATGCAGAGTCGAGGTGAACTCTGAACAAGTGAGTCTCGAGGACAAAGACTTTTTTAAGGTAAGTCGCTACATAAATCCTATTTTGAAGTATACAAAAAGCGTTTACATCAAGTGCCAGAAATGTATTTCAAATGCACGTTTTCATAAATATCAAAGTTTTGTATGCAAGCTGAAGACCAATTGAGCACAAAGGGTTCCACATACCTGTGCGCGTACGTTCCCATCCCCCGCTGTAGCTGTGTGGGATCATGAGTGTGTGTCTGTGTGTCCCTACCCGCCATGTATGGAGGAGGGGGACGTCGACTCCAGGGCCAGGCCCCCCAGACGACCCACCACCACCACCATCACAGGCTCCCTGCTCCGCTTCAGGTAGCGTTGGCTTCTTCCTAGCGATGACCGCTGACCTTGTTGTGCGACGGGTTTGGACGATCACAGTTGTGCCTTCTCTTTCTCAGCCCAGGGCGGGAACTGTGCTTCGGCCAGTCAATGGGTGACCGACGATGTGTCATCCTTCTTGAGAACATCCCCAAAAACCCGGTGGCCTATAAGGTGAGTCTCGCCTTAATAATAAGACAAAGACTCTTTATTGTATTATGTGTAACGGCAATAAACAATGCTACATGCTAAACACTTGACGTACATTACTCTGTAAGTCTATCCCTTTAACATAACTCTTACTGTGCACCTGGATATGTTGTGTCAAGGTTCGTACCACGGCCCCAGACAACTACAGGGTGAAGCCCAGCAGTGGTGTCCTGGATCCGGGTTCCAGCGTGGAGATTATGGTCTCACTGCATGGAGGTAGATCTCTCCGCCCTCTACCGGTCATCTTGGTTCTGACCGCTAGCGGAGTTGGGGAAGTTAATGAAGAATTCTGCGTTCAGTTCCCCACCAAGCTAGCGTTCAGAACCAAGATGGTTGCTAGGTGAATAAGGCCCATACTCCCTTGCATACAAGTTAAGGAGCCATGCTTGAAATCATGTGTGACTATACAATTAATCCTACATGCTTGCATGTTAGAGTTTGATGGATAGATAAGTAGCAGATTGAGTGTAAGAACACAAAAAAATTCAAATGCTGTACTGCTACTACGGTTTGCTCTCCGAGATTTCCCCTCACTGTGATTGGCTGTCTCAGGCTCCCAGGCCTCTCCTCAGGACCGCTTCCTAGTAATGGCCGCTGAGATGGAGAAGGCCGTTGCCGGGGAAAACCAAGACCTGGCCCAGTTCTGGAAGGACATCCCCAAGACTAAAGTGATGGAGCACAGGTGAGGGCGGCTTCCCCTGAGGACGAGGAGGAACATTTGCAGTGTTTTCTTTATTTTATGAATAATTATATTATTGGCATTGAGTATTCGGAAAGAGTTTCTACCTTTTTTTTTTTTTTTTAATTGTCAAGTTTCTGTATTTTTTTTCGATCTTTGCACAGATTTTGATTGGCCTTTTTGCATTTCCCTTTCCCCAGGTTACAGTGTAAAGTTCTTCAAGGTGTTAAACCCGCCCACATCCAGACCACCAACCCCCACGCAGACCTAACTAACGGCACTGGCGGCCAACAGGACACGCACACTATGGTAACGGGCCCTCCAGATTGGTTTAAGAGGCACTGCATGGTTAAGAACCATGTTGTGTATTATAATACTAAAACCTTTTACTTTCTGCCTCTAAATACTATC
Source organism: Gadus chalcogrammus (assembly GCF_026213295.1). NCBI lineage: Eukaryota > Metazoa > Chordata > Actinopteri > Gadiformes > Gadidae > Gadus > Gadus chalcogrammus. The sequence goes on along the minus strand of NC_079412.1, from coordinate 3,127,496 downwards.
TTGTAAAACTTTCTTGCTAAAAAAGAGACCTTTAGTCTTCTTTCATGCGACATAAGCGCCTGTGGCACCTTAATGCCTTATGCCCCTTAAAGGAGGAACCTCTGTTCTGTGTTCCTTCTCAAGGGTTCTTCCCTCTGGCCTGTGAGTCCCTTTTGAGACGCGAGCTGTGATTAAGGTTGACCTACTGTAGCTAAAACTGCAGTGGTTTGACTTTTTAAAAGCCCTTCTCAATGCTGTGTGTAGCTGCTGAAACTTCTGGCTGGATCCAGGCGCCTGGAACAGAAGCTGGATCACTGCCTCTGGACGGAGAATGTTTTGATCGTCATGGTCACCCTTCTGACGGCCATCTTATCCTGTTGCCTCTACACTCAACACACTGGGCTGGGGCTATTTTAACCGGGCCCCAGGCTTCTTGTGCAATGGAACCGATCGGCTGGATCCAGAGCACTGATGAAGACCCCTAAGTCGGGTATGGTTGACAGACTTGTAAGAGAAGGGGTGTGGGTGTGCGGGAGGAACAAGCTGTTTGTTGTTTGTTTGTTGACTGAAAGTTGTATCTATTTGGGCATTATTTCTCATCCACCTCTGGATATATCATTTTTTGTGAAATCTCTGTTAATTGGAAAGCTGGCAATAAAAATATTGGAATTATAAAATCTATCCTAAGGTTTGGATTGCATGAACATAATGTCATCCAAAATCGAGTGCGGAGTACAAAAGTACAACCTTGGTTTATCTCAGGATGAGCATTTTGAAGCTCAAATACTGAATTCAATGGTTTGGCTGATATGTTTCCCTGATGTAGCAGTAATCCTGTAGGGATTTTAGGAACTCTTTTTACAACAGCTCCGACCTGAAAAAAGGGCAGGCTATATGAAGGACTGAGAATAAAAGGGTCTTTATTAATATATTAATACAAATAAGCAAAACACTGAAATAACTAACTAACGATAATTCAGAAAAACATGACTTGAAGAAGAACATAACATGAACACAAACATAATTAAACAACATCCTATAAAGTCACTGATAAGTTTCTCCAAATTGACATATTAAAAATGCAAAGCTTCAAAAGAGAAGCCTTCAGAACCTCTGTCGATTGGTATGTCCTTCTCTATGGACAGCAGGAGGAGGTCAGACAGCCGCTCTTGACCACACTGATTTCGGATTTCAGACAGGGTAGTGATGTGCTCTTTGCTGCCTCCTTTAGTTGTCTCTCTCTCTCCTGAATCCTCCTCTTTTCACTGGGCATTTCGGCTTCACTAAACAATAACAAACAATCCCCAAAATAGTGATAAGATTTAGGCATGAACCATTTTGAATGAAAGAATTCATGTGATGCATTACTTCCATCATTTTATTCTTCTTGTTAAAACGAAATGTTAGAAACTAACTATCAGCAGACATGTAGCTTAGTTTGCTCTACCAAAATAAAAAGTGTAGACTATAGTGATAACGGGCGGCTGCTTGTCTGCAAGCTAGCTAGCTGTCTGATTATTTAGGCAAAACGTTACGTGGCAAACTGAGCCTGGATTTATGAAGATTGTAATTCATTTCATAAAACGTGATGTTTGTTTGTTATACATCTCAAATTCACCTTTTCCGACAACATCAAGGCAGTCGTCTCACAGGTTGGGCCGGTGTTCCGGTTCGTGTGCAGCGCTGCAGCTACGTAAAGCAGCTTTCACACGCCGCGTGGCAACTCGCCGCCTCCATTCATTTCAGTAGTCCAGGGACTACTGAAATTTGTTTTCCTCGAAGGGCAACCTGAGTCGAGGAGGGCATATGGGCAGTTGCCCAAGCAACCTGAGCAACCCCCCTGTGCACGTCCCTGGGGACATGGAGGTAGTGATAAGAAATGACAAAGCTAACAGAAGCGGAAAACAACTTTATCTTTGCTTATGTCCTTAATTTGCTCTGCTATATTTGGTGTGTGTGTGTGTGTATACTTGGCGTATGCGTATGTATGTGTGTGTGTGTGTGGTTGATAGTGTGTCCTAAAAGTGAATCCTGGTGGGCCAGTTCATTAGATTCGGATGAAGTTGTCATGTGTTACAGCTCCAAAGATGACAATCGGAGAATACTTATTTTAAGGTGTATATGTGAGCGAGTGAGTGAGTGAGAAAGTGTTAGCATTGAGTTGAGTTAGAGGGGTCAAATTAAGTGATTTGTGAAGAGTGAGACAGAAGAAGGAAAGAGGAAGAGTGTTTGGATTGGCGACGAGAAGTGGCGATGAGATTGGAGAAGGCTTTCCGGTTAGAATTTTCTTTGGGGAGATTCGTATCTTTCGATGGCCTTTTGAGATTAATAATCTAGTTTTGGAGTGTGTCCAAAAACTAATAAACCAGAAAAGAAAGGAAAGGATTACTGAAAGTGAAAATGGTTATGGAGACTTGTGAAAGCAAAGGAAGTAGGTAAAGACAGAGGTAAAGAGAGGTAAAGAGAGGTGGAGAGAGAGAGAGAGAGAAGGAACGTAAGTAAGGAAAAACCGCTGGTGGGGGCTGGACAGAGAGACAACAGAGAGAAAGAGAATGAATTTGCATTGTACTGAATAGATTATTTGTGCGCTTGGATGTTCTCTGTAATTGGTTCCTGAATGTAACCTATGTCCACTGTTTTAGAGAAAACGTAGAACCACCACTGGGATTGGTGATTCTGTGGTTCTTGGAGACTCTCCATCGCGTCGAAGCGCCATGTGGTATAGATCATTACATCTTGGTACACAGAGCACTGGTGAAACACTGTGTTGGTTAAGAGGGAGACAGTATGTCGGGTAAGGGAGTGGATTGAGAAGATTCTGGATGTGATGAGTTTAATGTAAAGGATGAATAGAGAGAGATGGTAGGGCCCAACCCAGGGCCCAACCCAGAGGTGATAAATCAGGGGGGAGCCCAGTATTGAAGTATAATTAGAGCTACATGGTAATCACAGGATTTAAGGGTAATTATCTAGACTCCAAAACATGAGCAATTAGCGTTAAAAGTTGTCTGCACACCACCCTTCACAGGAGTCAAGGGGTTCAATCGCGCCAGGGCAAACACAGTTGCACTCATCAAAAGAGGAGCTGACCCAACCCATTGACTCTGCGGGAGCGCGGTGGATAGGTGGATGTTGTTTTGGTGCTTGGACCTGACGAGGTCTAGGTGCCAATATAACAACACAAATAAAATATTTCCTTAGAGATTACGATAGTAATAGACAATTTATTAAAAGTGATCTTATAATTTAGAAAAAACAATTGGCAATACTTAAAATTAGACCAAATAAGTACGATAAAACGTTATCCAAATTTCTAATTCAGGTTATCCACAGTGACAAATGTCATTTAAAATAGATAAGTAAAATACAATAAGAAAGGATGTGTGTGTGAGCCTGTTCTCGTGTGTGTTTCAGGGCCGCCGAGGTAGGGGAGAATCCTCTCCTACTCAGAGTGATGGAATACACAAGGGGATACACAAGCATACTTCAGATAAAACAATATGGTTAATAGTAAATGGAAACAATGTATCAATTCAGTGTTGAATAAACTAGATAAGGACAACATAGAGGGTTAGGGTTGGGTATAGTAGTGAATCAAAATGTGGAAAACACTAAATGTAAGCAATAGGTAGAATAAAAGGTTTATTTAGGTTGTCTAATTTAAATAGATAGTGAAGGGCAATCGGGTAGGATTATGAAGAGAATTGTGATTTTGAGTAACGGTTAAGACAGAAGTGAGTCGCCCAATATTGAAAATGCAAGTTTTAATATTGTGATTTTTGTTTTCTTTCACATCTCCCTAGTTAAGGACAATAGGTGGATTGACGCCACATCTGCTGGGAAGGGGTCCTACATGCTATGTTGTCAATTTGTATTCGGAAGTAGTGGGTTTACCTTTCAAATGCCACTACTGCTGCTGCAACACTTTAATAATTTTAACTCTGATAAATTACCTTTTGTTTTATAGTTTCCCTGATGTGTATCCATTACGCACACACTTGGCTGCATAGGGTAGATGGGGCTGAAGACTCTGTCTCCATCCCACCACTTGCGATCTATCCACTATATGGGTGGGGATTGATTGTATTCCAGGTACGGCATCCTGCAATAAGCCAGTATGGAAGGCTGGTTAGCCAAAGACGGGTAAGATCCCACCTTGAAGCCCGGGACAACCTAAAACAGGCACAGTCACGATTACTTGGCAGAGTCACTGTGAGCACTGGCTCACTTGATCATGAAGTGACGAACTGCAACCATCATAGGAAAAGCCGGCTGATGAAAGGTGGAGGGGGAACAGGAGTCAGATATGTCAGCTCTGGCAGCAGAGGTGGTCTTGGAACGGGGCATGTCGCCTTTCAAAACATCACAAAACCCAGGTCACCTTACAGAGCAAAGTGTTCATCAATACATTTTTTTAAAAAACAGACCTTGTTGGAAAAAATAAATAAATTAAATAAATACAGTAAACATAAGCAATAAGAATAATAAATAAAAACAAGACAAAACAAAACAAAAAAACAATCAAAACAGTGATCAGTTAGACGTTGTGTGCGAGTTTGAACAGGTGAGTTTTGAGTTGTGACTTGAAGGTTGTAATGGTGTCTGACTGTTTTATGTGTGGGGGGAGGGAGTTCCAGAGCCTGGGTGCTGAACAGCTGAATGACCGGGCACCCATTGAAGTGAGTCGTGATGTGGGGATACATAGTAGTCCAGCAGAGGTTGAGCGGAGGTGAGCGGGAGGGAGTTGTATTCTTGGAGGAGGTCGCAGAGATAACGGGGGGGCTAGGTTGTGGAGAGCTTTGTAGGTGAGGAGTAGGGTTTTGGATTGGATGCGGTAGTGTACTGGGAGCCAGTGAAGTTAATGAGGACAGGGGTGATGTGGTCAGATGATTTGGTGCGGGTGATGATCCGGGCGGCTGAGTTCTGAATGCATCGGCAGTCTGTTGATGGAGGTGGTGGGGAGTCCGGTGAGAGGGGCGTTGCCAGTAGTCTATGCGTGATGTTGACAAATGAGTGAACTAGGATTTCAGTGCTGGATTGGGTCAGTGATGGGCGGAGTCTGGCGATGTGCGAGGAGTGGAAGAATGCAGTCCGGTGTGAGTTTTGTGAATATGGGGTGCGAATGAGAGGGTGTTGTCCAGGATGACGCCGAGGCGGCTCTTGACTTTGGAGGAGAAGGGTACTGGGAATCCATCGATATTATGAGTGGAGCTGGGGTGTGTTGTGATTTAGTGAGGTGTGGACTTTGGATTACCGATGTAGCCGGGCCTCGGATCTGGTTTCCATTGAGTTTCAGGAAGGTCCCTGCTCAACAGCTCCGGATCTCTTCCAGGCACGAGATGAGGGAAGTGGGGGGGGATGGCAGCGGTGGGTTTGGTGGAGATGTAGACCTGTGTGTCGTCAGCAGTAGCAGTGAAAATGGTAACCCATGGTGACGGAGGAGTGTGCCCAGCCGGGAGGAGGTAATGTGTTGAGAGAGGAGTTGAGACCCAAGACTCTGACCCCTGGGGGCACACCCAGTAGAGGACACCTGAAACACCCAGACTTGTGGGTTGCGTTAGCGTTGAACTAAATTTGTTGACGGCCGTGATGGTTAGGATGGTAAACCAGCATGAGAGTGCAGCACCAGTGATCCCAATACCACGCCAGGCTGTCCAGGACAGAGGGTTGGTGAGAGTGGTGTCCGCATAAATGCTGTGCTACCCGTGCGACTTGGGAATCGAGGAGGATGAGAATGGTGAGTAAATCCAGAGCTCGGCTTATGCAAGGAGGGAGGTCGTTGGTGATTTTGACTAGGGCTGTTTCAAGTAGCTGTGTTGTTGGACGGAAGCCAGATTGGAACGGTTCGTGGAGATTGTTAGTGTCGAGGTGGGACTGTAGTTGTGCGGCAACCACCCTTTCAAGTGTTTTGGAGATGAAAGGGAGATTGGAGATGGGCCGGTAATGGTTAAGGTCAGTTGGGTCAGCACCAGGTTTTTTCAGGATGGGAGTGATGGCAGCCAGCTTGAGAGTGGGGGGTACAGTACCAGTAGTGAGGGAGGAGTTAATTATGTTGGTGATCATGGGGGAGATGGACGGAAGACATGCTTTGACAAGGGAGGTGGGAAGAGGATCGAGCTGACAGGTGGTGGTTTTGGCTTTGCGAATGAGTTCTGAAACGGTCTTTTCTGTTACTAGGGTGAAGTCAGAGAGGGAGCTGATGAGAGGTTGGCCAGAGGTGATCATCCAGGGTGGGTCATCAGAGGGGTGCGAGATGAGGCCAGTTGTTGGTGAATGGTGTTGATTTTAGAGCTGAAGAAGTCAAGGAACGCAGTGCATTGGGTGGTGGAAATGTCTGGAGGGAGAGATTTAGGAGGCTGAAGTAAGTGGCTGACTGTTGAGAAGAGGACTCTGCTGTTGCCTGTACCAGTGTTGATGAGGTTGGAGTAGTATGAGGTTTTGGCAGTAGTGAGGGCATTCTTGTAGTGATGGAGGTGGTCCGAATACATTTGGCGGTGTACAGTGAGTTGAGTCTTTTTGTAGAGTCGCTCCAGTCGACGACCAGTGGCTTTGAGCTGGCACAGATGAGGAGTGAACCAGGGAGCAGTGTGGGTGAATGAGACTGAACGGGTTTTCAGGGGGGCCAGGGTGGTGAGGGAGGAGGAGAGGCAGTTATTGTAGTGAGTCACCAGGTCAGTCAGGGAGGAAGCTGGGGGAGGGTTGGGGTAGGAGCTGATCATGGTGGAGAGGTCTGTGGTGTTGATAAGTTTGATGTTTCTGAAGGAGATGGTCCGTTGTTCCTTGGTTTTGTGTAGTTGGGTATGAATGTCAAAAATGATCTAGAGGTCAATTTAAATAGAACACGAACAGAAGGTATCCCATATCAGAAAAAGTACGTTATATGTTCAATGAAAGGTTTTCTGCTGTTAGCACCATAAAAAATATCTTGAAGATAAATATGACAGAGAGCCATGGAACGTAATTATGAAAAGATGCAGAGAATTTGAAACCAATACTACCTTCAATAAATGATGTTGAGTTTCATATTTTTATGCCTTATATTCTGAAATGCAAATTTTCAATGCATGCTGAAAATACTATGTTATGATTACTATGTGTGAATTCTAGTTAGACATTTGATAGATTTTTTTGCCTTAAACAACAGGTTGAAATTCCTGGGAATTATGCAGGTTGAGATCCCTGAACATGCTTGAAGGTTTTTAACGATGATCAAATGTGGTGCAAAGTCTGACCTGAGGGGTGTTCCACGAATGGAGGTTTAACAAACACTGAGTTAACGCTGAACTCTAGGTTGATTGACCCTGTGCTGACCAACCCAGAGTTTTCGGTTCCACAGCAGCGGTTATGCATTAGTTCAATCAACTCGGGGTTGGTTAACACAGGGTTGTGCGCGTCCACGCCAAACTTAAAAGACGTGATGTATGGATCATGGAAACCCTGATCGATATGGCGAAACGGGCCGCTTATTTCAATGAAATGGAACTCCAGGTTCTCCTGGAGAGCTATGACGAGGAGAAGGACATTATCACAAGAAAAGGGAACGCTAAAACCTCTGGAATCCGGAGAACCAAAGCAGCGGATCGCTCACCACGTAAATGCGTTAGTTACACGTCAAAAGCATGATCCTTAATATTTGAGCCATGAATATATAAATATCCCAGTTAAGCATTCTTAAAGATCCTACCACATAACCCCTTTCTTCTAAAACAATATGTACTCCGATTGCTTCCAAGCGGTCAGAGGATCAAGTATAAAAATGAAGTATAAAAAACATACAAACTGGTAAGCTTTTCCCACCATCGTATTGGTATAAATTTAAATAAGCCATTTTTTTAAGCCAATCTTGAAAAGGCCGACAGTCGGCAGACTGGATCTGGCCCTCAAATTGTCTTGACCCCGGTGGAGGAGCTGTTAATAAACATAAATTCAGGGCGCCCTGGCATGGAGGGGGTACCTGGAGGTAGCCTACCTACCACCTCCGAGAGTCACTGGTTGAATGTAGGTTTTTGTGTTTTCTTGTATTTTAGATTTTTTTTGCCTTCGAAGTAACACATGCAAACCGTGTGCTTGCCACAGCGCATACTATTCCAAATGTTTCTTTTTTTGGTAACTGGGTAGAAAACCTAAAAGTGACAATTCATCAACTTCACAGATCAAGATGGATCAGTGCTTGTAATGAAGCCGCCGGCTACGATCGAACATTCTCCAGTGGATGCAAGTCCGTTAGGACTATTTTATACTTTATGTTGTAAATGCCTCTCGGCATAGTACTCAGACAATATTGCTCTTTGTATGATAGGAGGCCGATACAAATCTTGGATGGGTCATCTGAAACGACTGTGATGTGCTCAGCATCTCCAGCATTATAGCCTAGATCAGGGGTTTTCAAAGTGTGAGAGAGTGAGCCCCCCCCTCAGAGAAAAAAATTCAGCTGAGCCCCCCCCCAATTTTTTTTTTCTAAAGACCTGTGTTTTGAAAGCTATCTTAATTATTTGACACATTTTAAACATCTCTGATCATAATTTTAAAAAATATATATATTTTTTAAACATTTTAAACATATTTCTGAAACATTACAACATCTTTGTGCGTTTTTAAACACATTTCTTAACACAATTTAACAACTTTATCTAAGCATGTTTTATCTTAACCTTTTTTAAATACATTTGAACATCTTAATCTGTGTAAACTGCCAGTTTACACAGATTCATTCAGGGTCCCCGACTCTGAATTTTCAGAGTCTAATCAGATCTGCTTTTTCAGTCCAGAGATTCGACTATTCGGCGGGGTTTGTTTACCAGCGTTGCTATGGTGACCTCAATTATTATAAGCAACTGAAAACGATGCCGGTTTGAAACTAAAACTGTGATTCTGAAAAAAGTATAAATGCTATCAAAATTACGTTTGGATAGTATTGAAGATACAAGTGTGTAGATTTGTTCAATGGTTTGAACGATGGTAAACGGTTGGAAAATGAATGAGTTACGATGTCTAAAAGTAGGTGTATCAGAATGGGCAGACATCTTCAATGAAAACAGCTGAAAACGAAGCGGTATGAAACTAAAACGGTGGTTCTGAAGAAATTTTAAATGATATCGAAATTCTGTTTAGATATTATTGAAGATACAAGTGTGTAGATTTGTTAAAAGGTTTGCACGAAGATAAACGGTTGAAAATTGATTTAGTTAGGTTACTTCTACAGTTGAAGTACGATTGATGATTTGAATCATCGACTTTCAGGTTTTTCTTCGGGTTTATTTTTTTCTCACGTCGCGCCCCCCCTGAAGAACTCTGGCGCCCCCCAGGGGGGGCGCGCCCCACAGTTTGAAAACCACTGGCCTAGATAAAACTACCATTTGAAAAAAACGGAGGGCTACGCAAATAGTCTGGAGTGAACTGAGGCCAGGTCCTCGATTGGTAGTGTTGGCTATGTAAGGCTATTTAAATATATTAAAGATTTGCGCGAGAATCTATATCTCTCCGCTCCAGCAAAAAGTCATCCAATATGCCAAGATGTCGAGCCGTGGTCTTATCAATCGCTCCCGGTGGATTGCACGTATAATTTGCGCTCTGATATCAGCAGTTCTCTCATCAAAAGGGCAGGCCATTGTGAACACATGAAATCTGCGGTGAACGCCGGTTGAAATACCCAAAACCGGGTTATGTTTCAAACTTAACCTGCGCAAAACCTGGTCCGACCATGTTTGATTCAGAGCATATGTTGCTATAGCAACTAACATACCGTGATCCTTTTGGAACGGAAAACCTAGGGTTACAGCAAACCCTGGGTTAACTTACCCGGTTATGTGATAAAACCGGCTTTGTGGAACACCCCACAGGCTAAGAGTCCAAAAAATTGTGACAGTTGTAAATAAAATACTTTTTATAAGCCTCAAGGATGTTTTGACTTTGATTTTTGATAAAGTATGCTGAGTTTTGTTAAGTCACGCTCAGACTAGTGTAATTTGCATATTACAATCCAAAAAAAATCCCCCCGTGACACTGTCACCTTTTTTCCTCTGAGGAGTTTGCAGGTCTGCCTCTGACTCGAGCAGACACTTCAGCACTGCTACACATGGTATAATGCAGGAAGCAGAGGAATCGGCCTTGCTCATTTCAAGTGTTATATCTTCCAGTGGTGTCAGGGTCTCCGCCAGGTTTGCTGCCACATCCCACTCCTCTGCACTTGGACATACAAAATTGCCGTGGTCACTAGAATAGGCTGTGATTGCTCTCTTTTGCTCAATCATCCTGGCAATCATATGCAGTGTGGAGTTCCACCTGGTTTGCACTGCCTGGATAATGGAATGGTTAGGAACACCAACCTCTTGCTGAATAACAGAGAGTCGTTGTTGTGCTACCACTGAATGGTTGAAGTGTGTGGCTATTATTTTTAGTTTCGCCAAAATGTTCCCCACCATCCTCTGGGAGTGGAGGCCATCATTGATTACCAACTGAAGAGTATGGGCAGTGCAGCTCAGGCATCTCTGCAAGTCTCATGCCTTTGATCATGTTTGCGCCGCTGTCCCTCAGCACCAGGTGGACACGCTGTGTGTCAATGTCCCATTCTTTCAGTAAGTTCAGGAAAGTCTCAGCAATATACTCGCCCGTGTGGGACCCAAACATGGCCTTTACATTTAACACAACTTGGACTCTCTCCCAGTTCTTGTCAATAAAATGAGCTGTTAGGCTCATTAGAGCCTCAGTGGATCCCGACCAACAGTCAGTAGTAAAAGCAATGCTGCTTCCTGCATTTTCCACAGAGAGAGTGGCTTTACTCTATTTGCAACTTGAGAATACACTTCTCCCATCAGCTGAGTGCGGAAATACTTTTCACTTTTTTGAGGATACCTGTGCTCTGCCACGGCCAGGACTCTTTTAAAACCTTGACCCTCCACAACGGCATAGGGCAATATATCAGTTAAATTTCAATTATTAGTTTGTCCAGCTCCTTTGTTCTCGGGTCATTTAGGTTCCACTTTGTGTTCCTATCAATCACTTGTGCAAGTGTGGGCTGATTAGTTTTCTTAGTTAGTGCTTCTGCCTTTCTTTGTGCTTCATGAAGAGCCTGTCTTTGTGATTCCACATAAGCTTCATTATGTCCAAGTCTCAAGTGTTGCCATAAGTTGGTTGTGTTTCTTGTTTTTTGACGGCTTGATCCCTGGCTCACAGAAGCTGCACATGCATTACAAACTGCTTCACCACTAGGCCCCTTGGTGAAGTAGTCCCAAACCTTGCTATGAGTCTTATCTGACATCTGTAAAAGGAGAAAAAAGTCATAAATATGCATTGGCTTAAGAAATAAAGTTTTAAAAAATATTTCTTAAGTTACTTGGGGCATTTTGAAACTCGGATATAAAGCATTTTCCATTTGCAAGGCTTATACATAAATATACCTTATTTACAAATTATGCATTTATAATCATTTACCGCAATCAAATGTAAAATAAATAACTCCCAATGTGCTGCGCTCGTGAGCAGTGACTAACACGTGCGCACTGAGCAGTATGGTCTCACCGTTAGAGTCTACAGTATAACATGCTCAAACAACGCGTCTTGCGTACATTGGTGAGGTGAGCGCGCAGCTGCCTGAGCGAGCGTGCTTTCATGTTGTACGGTAAAATTCAATCTCCTCTTTTTTACTCTGGCTAAAGTTGCTAGTTAGCAAGGCTAGGTTAGCTTTACTGTGTGTGGGTGTGTGGTGTGTGTGTGTGTGTGTGTGTGTACTTTTCCTTTTTTTAAGCATGACCTACACGTTTAAAAGGACCAATTGTTCATTACACAAACTAGTTATAAACTTACCGTGGGGGGAAACTCTGCTCGGTTTATCCAATGAGCTCAGCACATTCAAGCTACATGCGCTCCGGTGTTGTGTCCAAAAATGAGTGCGGTGGGTGAGACTGAGAGCCTTTCTTAAGTAGAATGGAGTAGGAGCGCCCTCTGCTGGATACTAAGCGCAATAACATTTAAAAAATAAATAATAATAATCGGTTGTAATCTGCGTCTTTTGGCAGATGTTGATTATTTTCAAAAAGGCTATAATCGGCCGATTAAATCGGCAGGCCGATTAATCGGTCGGGCCCTAGTTGGTTGTAGTCTTTACGCTCGGTTCTAGCCCTACTGTTGATACGGCGAACCGAGCGAAAAGACTACAACCAACACTGACAAACACTGACCTGGTTTAGGAGCGAACCGTAATCATGTTCCGTCATCACCGCCTAAGCTGCGATCTTCTCCATCGCCTCTTCTTCACATGTTGTTCACTGGAAACGGGAGGGTACAGACCCGATTTTCAGACGTTAGTGTAGTCTGATTCACTAAAGTGCTGGCATCAAACAAACGTGACACCTTTTTTTTTTAAAGTTTGGCCCTTCATCCCGGCAAACCGCTTTAATCCACTTCTTCCTTGAGGTACGGCCACACTGAACGCGTTATGCGCGTCAGAGGCGTTGAAAATCTGCATATTTGCATAGGGAACAATTGGTTTAGGCGCGTAGATGCGTTACACGCGCTAAAGCAGCGCGTTAGGCGCGTAAGACGCACCTAAATAACGCGCCTAACGCACCAATGCACCAACGCGCAAAGTACATTTTTTTTTACTTTTAACGCGCCTACGCGTGACGCTTAGCCACGATAGCCAATCAACGTTGACCTTGATCCGATGACACTGGCAGAGAGACGGAGGACGCACAGAAGCAGAAAGAACATGGACGACCAAGTCATAGTTTTTTTCACCACTATCCTCGGGCCGAGCCTTTGATTTTTTTTTTAATCATTGCTTTATTGGCCTAATCTGAGGAGAAATCTAAGCCGTAAACAGAAATATTATAGGCCTTTATCTCAAAGGTCTTCTCAATGCGGTGGAACGCTCCGTTCACTTGCATTAGGTAGTAGTCCGGTAACTTATGAAACCCAGCGTATTCGGTTGCTAAGCGACGTCGACGTCTTTGGAAGACTATTTCTCTACTAATCAACTACGAATGCTGGTAACGAATAAATTGTAGAAAGACACACCATGTGAAGTTATTTTTCTCGTTTTAGCAAGTAGCCTTGTAATAAGCAGGATAATGTATAGTACGTTGCCGGTCATTATCGGCACCTTATCGGCCCCTTCAGGGCGAAGCAAGACACCTCCGCTGGGCGGGCTCATCTAGCTGCGTAGGCTAGGGTGACCAGACGTCCTCTTTTTCCCGGACATGTCCTCTTTTTGAGACCTAAAAAATGCGTCCGGCAGGGATTCCAAAAACGTCCGGTATTTTGCCTCGTCGCAAAAAAAATAAATATATATATTATTGTTATTATGTTTTTATTTTTTTTTGCCTCGTCGCATATTTGTGTTTCTGGGTCTTTCACATAACCTACTAGTTATTACCATTGGATATGTCTATGGTTATTACGGCCTTCCAAGTTCTGGAAATGGTATCTCCCTTACGTTCCACCTTCTTGCGCGAGCTGACTGTAGAGAGAGTCTGTCATTGGGCGACCGATTTCATGTGCCCGTTGAGAAGGTGCCGTGTATAGACGGAATGAAACCCCCACTGAAGTACGTAGGCTCACGATATAAACCTCCCCCCCCCCCCCCCCCCCCCCCCCCCCCCCCCCCCGTCAACAATCTTGCCCGGGGCGCAATTGGACCTAGGATCGCCACTGTCTGCACCGTAAGTTCACGGACGAACTAAAGAAAAAATACCCATGTTTTCGCCCCCCCCTCCCCCCCGCGACGAAGTGTCCTCTTTTTCACAAACTCAAATCTGGTCACCCTAGCGTAGGCACGTTAAACCATTTTTGTGACACGCAATGATCAAGTGTCAGGTTTGTTGGGCAAAATAACCTGCTGCGTACATCACATGTACCATTATAAATATAGCTAACTCCTACCCCTAGCCTGATGAGCACATCCACATGGCAGAACACTTAAAATAGTTCAACTCTTGCTCTAACCAACGAACCCAAACATGATAAATATAGTCAGGTCCAAGGCCAGAGCCGAAGGCCAGGCCCCACTTCTCCCCAACGGCAACTGGTAGACACTAGACAATGCACAGTCTCTTAAGAACGGGGAGCCAACATTAATTTATCACACATGGAGACACTTTGAACGCTCTCCCCGTTAGACGGGAACCAAGAGAAACACCTGCCCATACCAGGGGCCTGAGCGCCAATTAAATTCTCACACCACGAGACACTTCGGGGGAGGGCACTCCCCAGTTTTAATTTATCACACCGGAGCACGAGGAGCATCTCCCCCGTTACGAAGCTTTTCTCCAGGGGCCTGGGAGCCAGGCACGCAAAACACACAGAACCACACACACCTCAAAGGCACACAACCCTTCATCGAGAGGCGGATTACAGCATAAACTGTTATTCACACAGGGACTTCTTGACCTTCTTCTGAAGCAGAACCTTCCACGGAGGCGAAGCTCGGACGAACCATTCAGCCACTGATTAGGACTTAGGACATATTCGATTTTCCACGCTTTCTGACTCTGTATAACCGTTGCCACTTTTACTTAATTTTAAATACAAGGTCCTCGTGCGACAGACTTTATTACCTCTCCGTTCCTTTCATTCTTGGTCCAGTAACTAGACAGACCGTTTTTCCCCTCAGGTTAGGCGCGTAACACGTTCAGTGTTGCCATACCTTTTAGACTCAATTCGGTCGGGAATCCATGAAAACTTAAAGAGATACTTCACCGGTGGGAATATGAAGGTTTTTATGAATTACATACTTCAATGTATTAATGAATGTGACAGAAATATTGAAACTTCGGTTTCATTCCTAGCCCTGAAAAAAGGCAGAAAGAGTGTTTTTCATGGTCTCTCTGGCTCAAAGTAAGAAACCCTCCAATCCACAGTGCCTTGCGCTCGATTGGCCCGCCCACCTGTCGGTCTTCCCGTCCCCCTCCTTCACCCCTCATTTCCTTATTGGTGGAAAATTTGCCACCAAAAGTGGGTTGTAGTCCTCTGCCCCTTCTAGGGGACAAGAGGTTTCTCCCGAAATGATGTCAAAACGGTTAATTGACGTAGATGAGAAAAAATGGGCCAAGGGGAATATATATATTTATTTATATTACAATCGCGATTTTATAATGATAGAACGCCGGTTCTAAATGGGTGAAGTATCCCTTTAAGTAGGGTTGGAGTTGTTTGTTCGATTTACAAAGTGAAACAGAGCAGTGACATCTAGCCTTCATTTCAGCCATTGTTGAACTGTGCCGGAAGTGGGCATGCACAACATTGAGAAATCCCGCCCATGAAACGTGGTAGCGTGATAATCAAATTTTTTTGTCAAGTGACCCATGGAGACTGCTCATACCAATTTTCATGCTTGTATCACAAATTGAAAGATTGTAGCACTTATCCGCTCCACTAATTTATAAACATGCTTTTTATGTTATTTTTCTATTTATTTCTAAACCGGTGTATTTAGATTTAACCGTAATTGTAATAAATGTTAACTTATTTAGTGTTTATTAAAGCATGGCTTTATTTCAACCTGCTTTTATGGTGTTTTCTTTTTGTGGTGGGATTTGAGCAAAATTAGTCCTCCACACAACATAAGGGGGCAATTGCTCTGTCGCTAGCTTAGCCACTTTTGAGAGTTTAATACGGTTTTAAACTCTAGAAGTCACGTGACGTCTTAAGCCCCATTGCTGTGTCATATGTACTTGTGGTTTAACCTTCAGCTGCGTTTTACCTTGATCTCAATTGCTGTGTCTTCAGAGAAATTCACATTAGACACTAGAGGGCGTATTTTGTGCTTGTTATTCTAATCTCGACACTCACGTGGTTTTAGAGGAGACTAAACCACAGACACACACACACACAATTAGTTTTATGAATTATTATTAATAGGTATGATACATTTAGACTTATAACACCAGATAGGCCTTCAGTACAATATAGGAGTTGCTTAAAGGAGCATTTCACCGGTGGAGAAATTAATATGTATTGAAATTGGGTCCTATATGTAGTCGAGTAATGAAATAAATTTCTAATTTGGTGCCGTCTTGACCGAGAAAAGGCAGAAAGTGACTTTTTGTCGCTTGTGGATTTAAGACAACTCCCACCATGCACCCCCCCGATGCACAGCTTCGCAGGCCACTCCCACTGATCTAGATCTCCGCCTATCAGAGACCTCGCGGTTCCGTCTACCAAGCTGATACCGCAAGACAGCTTGAAAACCAATTCAAACAACATTTCTAGTGAACTCTGGTGAAGTCATTAGCAAATTACTCCTCATTTGTATTTCTTTCTTGTGAAATTGTGAACTTTTGCATGGTTGTGGGATGTTCAAGCAGGACAAGGAAAGGACAGTTTTGTTAAGTATTTTAAGAAGCTGCATTACCCTCACATAGCCACAAGGGGGGCAAGACCTTATTGAAGGCTGCTCCCTCCACAGAAGGCAGCACCTTTAGATAGGTGAAGAAGCCGAAGCCATTACGTCACCCCGGCCACGCCCACTGCATAGACCACGCCCACTTGTCGTCCTCTATCGGAGGACGTCAAGTGAAGAGCCCAGAGATCAATAGGTAGACGGCAGAGAGCCACCGGGCCTAAGCAGATCACGGTATTTTCCTCTCCACGCGTTAGATACAATTCCCTCCCTTAAGCTTCATAGTTACCATACCGAAACATGCCTACTTTATAACAAATAAAGTGAGTTAAAAGAAACCCGGGATTGGACAACTTTCTTCAAGAATACTGCAATAATTTGGTGACCCCCGACGTTTGGAAGAAAGTCCCGAGAATCCCGGCGGGCGCGACGCTAAAACAACTTCAACAGGCCACACACGTCTGAGGTAAGTAGAACTCTTTGTCTTAAAGGTCCCATGACATGAAAATCTCACTTTATGAGGTTTTCTAACATAAATATGAGTTCCCCTAGCCTGCCTATGGTCCCCCAATGGCTAAAACTTGCGTTTGGTGTAAAACGAGCACTAGCTGTTCTGCTCGCCTTTGAAAAAACGGAGGCTCAAGTGCGCTGATTTGGAATGTCTGTATTTATGACGTCACCAAGAATCTCAGCTCCTCCCCTTACTCTGCCTTGCCCGCCCAGAGACGTTGGCCCGCCAATGAGACTCGACCGTGCGAGCGCCACGTGTGTGTGTGTGTGTGTGTGTGTGTGTGTGTGTGTGTGTGTGTGTGTGTGTGTGTGTGTGTGTGTGTGTGTGTGTGTGTGTGTGTGTGTGTGTGTGTGTGTGTGTGTGTACATATACACACTGTAACGCAAGTTTTTCTTGTCGGTTCTTTGACGTGTCTTGTATTTCCACAACGAGACTGTTGTGGGGGTTATCTGAGACATGGTTGAGAAGGAATTGGGGGAAAGGAAGTTTGGCTTTGACTCGCTGAAGTACATGAACTGCGACATGCCGCCGGTTGCCGCGAGGCACCATCGCCCGGCAGCGGGCAGCCGGCAGCAGGCAGAGCCCGGTTCAGTCGACTTCAGGTTGATGTGAAAGTGGAAGAACCAGAGACGTCGCAGAACCCGACAAAGTCGTTTGTGATTCATAATATCGTCTGGAGGCGCACACAGCTTTTGGCCGCGATAATATGTATTAAATTATATAGATTTCTATATATTATATGATATTATTTAGATATAGAGCTCCAGGACTGTAACGCAAGTGTTGTACACTTCTTTGTTATTTGGATAACCGTTCTGCTGTTGGTGTTATGGCACATAACACGTCGGGTTCTCTGACGTCTCTGGTATTTCCACAACGAGACTCGTAGTGGGGGTTATCTCAGCCATGGTTGAGAAGGAATTGGGGGAAAGGAACTTTTGCCTTGACTCCCTGAATTACATGAACCGGCGACATGCCGCCGGTTGCCGCGAGGCACCATCGCCCGGCAGCGGGCAGCCGGCAGCAGGCAGCGCGCGGTTCAGTCGACTTCAGGTTGATGTGAAAGTGGAAGAACCAGAGACGTCGCAGAACCCGACAAAGTCGTTTGTGATTCATAATATCGTCTGGAGGCGCACACAGCTTTTGGCCGTGATAATATGTATTAAATGATATAGATTTCTATGTATTCTATGATATTATTTAGATATAGAGATCCAGGACTGTAACGCAAGTGTTGTACACTTCCTTGTGTGACGACCCCGCCTACTTATTTGCTACTTATCTTCCTCAAGGTGATCAGCTGATGCCATCAGCTGGATCTGGAGCACCTGGGACCGGTGCTCCAGCCGAATAAAAGAGCAGCTGATTGCCTGTTGTGGGTGGCCTATTCTCTGGCCCTCCTTGCAGGCGTCCACACCTTTTTGGTTCTCGTTGGCGGTTTTGTTAACTTACGTTGCGTATGGAAATAAACCTTAATTTTCTATTGGTTATGCACCGTCTCTCCCGTTTTTGTCATCGCCATTGAGCTGGGTCATGACAAAATGGGGGCTCGTCCGGGAACTCGGGGGGGGAACAGGGGGGGGGGGGTGGAGCTGGACCTCCTCTGAGTCTTTGGGCGCTTCAGGAGGTTCGCCGTGAGGAACGCCATCAGGACAGGAAGGAGACGGCTTCATCTTCCTCTTTATGGGAAACATTCATCTTCAGAGGCTTTCCTCATCCTTCTGCTGCAGAAGTCTTCTTCATAACCCAGAGTCCTGATATAAAGCACGCTGAGATGTGTTTCTGCTCACCAGTACAGCAGCCCACTGGGTCCTCTCAGACCCATACAGCAGCCCAGTGGGTCCTCTCAGTGTGCGCACAGGGATACTTCGCTGTCTTGCTGGTCCTGTTCGGGCATAAAGGTGTGTTTTTGCTTGGTCCTAGTGGTGGTTTTGAGATGGCTGAATGTGAAGCGTTTATGGCGGCTCCGTCAGAGGGGGCCTTGGACAAGGGTACTAAAGAACAGTTGTTGAAACTGTCTGATCATTATTCGGTGGCCGTGATAGATAGGAGGCGTAAAGAAGATGTTAAAATTGCTTTGAAAGTAAAACTTGTTGAACTGGGGGTCCTTACATCTGGTCCGGTGCCAGCTTCTCCACCTGCCGTAGGCATGCCTTTTCAGACTCAGGGGCTGACTTTTGAGCAGCAAAAAGAGCTCCTCTCGATGCAGTTGGAACATGAGAGATTTAAGTGTGAAATGGAAGCTACAAAACAGATAGAGCTGGAGGTGATCCGCCAGCGGGAGGGTTATCGTCTGGCTGCTGAGAGTCAGAAGGGGCAGGTGTCTGGGGGTCGGTGCGCGGCCCTTTGATAAACAACTTGCGGCTGTTGCCACCGTTTAATGAGAAGGATCCTGACTCATTTTTTGTGCTGTTTGGGCGTGTTTCCGCGGCGAGGGGTCGGTCTGATGAGGACTGTGCTCTGCTGCTCCAGTGCGTCCTCCCAGGTAAGGCGCAGGGGGCATATTCGTCTATGAGCGCGGCTGATAGCGGTAGTTATTTTATAATAAAATCTGCCGTGCTGAAGGCTTATGAGCTTGTGCCTGAAGCATATCGCCAACGTTTTCGGGCTTGGGAAAGGGAAAGTGGCCAAACCTATGTTGAATTAGTTTGGGAATTAACTACCCATTTTAAACGTTGGTTGGCTGCGCTTGATATCGCTACTTTTGATGAGTTGTGTGAGTGGGTAATTTTGGAGCAGTTTAAGAATACGCTACCTGGTCTGATTGTGACCTATATTAATGAAAGGAAGATTGCCTCTGCTGCAGAAGCGGCTGTGTCAGTAGATGAGTACGTGTTGCTCCATAAGGACGATGTGAGAGAGCGCACACCAGGCCGCAATGATTCTGGCTGGGGTGGAAACAGGCGAGGTGTTGCGGCGGCTGACCAGATGCGTTCCGGGAAGTCTGGCATGTTTAGACCCGAGTCTCACTCACGGAGCAGTGTTGACAGCAGTAGAACCTGTAACTATTGTCACGAGGAAGGACATTGGAAGGCAAATTGCCCTGCATTAAAGGCTAGGCATCAAGTATTGTGAAGAGTTGGTTGGTATGGAAAAGGGATGGTTGGTCGGTATGGAGATGAGTTGGTTGGTATTGAGATGGGTTGGTTGGTATGGAGATGAGTTGGTCGGTATGGAGATGAGTTGGTCGGTATGGAGATGAGTTGGTCGGTATGGAGATGAGTTGGTTGGTATGGAGATGAGTTGGTTGGTATGGAGATGAGTTGGTCGGTATGGTAAAGAGTTGGTCGGTATGTGGGAGGAGGTGCGGCCCTTGTGGTTTACACGGATCATAGTCCTCTGACCTTTTTAAGGTCATTGCGGTGTCCGAATCAGAGGTTAAGGAGATGCGCTGTCACGTGCTCCTTTGCCATGAGTGAATGTGACTAGTGATGCCATTTCATGCTGTTTGTTTTATGTTCTTCTGTCTGTTCTCTTAATTTGCTTCTCAGGTACCAGGGTTGCTGAGGTCAGGTGGAAAAGGAACAGGACATGGGCAGGGTGGTTTGTGTTTTCTTTCTTAGATTTACCTTATCTTTGAATTTATATATTTTTGGGGGGGATAATTTCAGGTCAATTGGTATAGTGTGTGCCGGTGTTCCCTTTGGGACACCGACTTTATGGGGGGGGGTGTGACGACCCTGCCCTCTCTTCTCCCTCACTTCACTTATTCATTTGCTGAAAGAAGGAGGCCAATTGCCTTTCTATTGTTAGTTAAACTGAGTTAGTTTTTATTGTTCTTTCTTCCCCTTGCTCCCTCCCACCCTAGACACCAGGCCATGTGTTGGAACCAGAATGTAAATTTAGTATATTTGGGGGTCTGTGTGTCTGGGTGCTGAAATACAGGGAGCCAGTCCCTAGTTGATATCGGCAAAACACACAAATATTTGTGTAGGTTGTAATCAATGTTTTTTGATTCACCAACATTAATTGTTTAAACGATCTGTAAATGTTTACCTTTGTACTAAATTTGTTCTTCCTCTTCAAGCCTTTACAACCCAAGCAGTAATGGATGCCCGGCATTCATCATTTTAATTGTTTACATTACCACCCAACACTGTTCATTTTACTTCTGTCCATTGATCTTAATATTCTCTCTCTCTCTCTCTTCAGGAAAAAAGTATATGCAGTAACGAATGCCTAACACTCACAGACATTAATGTTTTTCAAGGTTGCTGGGCCCTTCTGTCTGTTTTCATGCGTTTTGTGTATCAAAACAGGAGCGCAATAGACACTGGTTGTGTCTTGCACATGGATATTAGAGAACCAGGATGGTTCAAATAGACACGGGGTTCAACTGCTAAAATAATATGTTAATTAATAATGATGCACATGGTTTTAACCGGTGCACAAGGCGGGAGTTAGCTCAACTGCTGTAGTTCAATTACAATAACATTTGTTTCAACCGATAACTTCTGAATTTTTCTTTTAGGTTCAGTTTTTGTTTTGTTTATAGAATATCACCATATATTTAATACCCAGATGTGCATAATTGTTGCAAGTTTGGATGACTCTTTATTCTACCTAGTTTAGACGGTTTTGATTGACCTAGCTCAAGATTCACCAGGTGTCAGACGTAGGATTGTGGCACTCCCTGGGAGCCCCCGAGCCACACGTCGACTGCACCAGGTGTCAAGACGTAGGATTGTGGCACTCCTTGGGAGCCTCCGAGCCACGCGTTAATCGACTAATCGTTCCTGCAGTGTTCTGAGGTGGTGAGGGTGGAGCTCAATGGGAGGCTCCGGGAGAGTTAACAATCACGGGCTCACATGGGGAGTGGTGACGGTGGGGCTCATGGGGAGGCTCCGGGAGAGTTGTCAATCACGGGCTCACACGGGGAGAAATCAAGTAAGTCAGAAGGTTGAATTAATGTATCGATGTGATGTTGACCAACAAAAAACTAGATAATTAAAATAATAAATACTGTTCATGTAATGGTATAGTTAGGTCTGGGACCTGCGTAGCTAAAAAAACTGTTTTGGAAATAGCAATGGACGTGTCCGGTACATGTATAGCTAAAAAATAAGTAAAGATAAAGGCCTAGATAGATAGATATGTTCCATTATTTGCCTTGCGGAGCCAACCAGTCCTGTGTAAAGTAAGGTTTTACTTTACTTCACTTTGCTAAGACATATGCACGTTTGATGTGGTATGCAATAATAATAATCAAAGTGTTTTTATTGATTTTCATATTCAAACATCAGACATCTCATACAAAACACAATAGTAGGACTCAAAACATACATCACAAGTACAGGACAGTACACAGACAGAACAATAACAAGACAGATCCTACTACTAGACATCAGACATACCCACCACCTGTGTAGTCCAGACACTCTCGGGTTAAAAATAAATACATAAGTAGAAATGACAACAATAATAATAATTTAAAAAAAAAAAGAAAAAAAAAGGGGGAGGGGGGGGGGGGGTCAGAAGCTGCCAATTATGTTGGAGCAGATGAAAACTCACGTTCAAAATAGGAAATAAAAGGCTGCCAGACCTTAGAATATCTCTTAGTGTTGCCCTGCAAAGTAAATCTAAGATGTTCTAATTTTAGGTGTGCCATCACCTCCTCTACCCACCGTTTGTGTGTTGGCGGTGCTGCCTTTATCCAGTTAAATAAGATCAGTCTCCTGGCCAACAATGAAGAGAATGCTATTGCTTTCCTTTGAGCAATAGTTCAATGAGTTTCCCCTGGTGCCACACCAAAAATGGCTGCCAGAGGACCGGGCTCTATATTTTTGTCGTAGATGGATGAGAAGGTTTCAAAATGTTGGTCCAAAACTCTTTGAGCCTGGGACAAGACCAGAAAATATGGCATATGTTGGCTGGCACCTGTTTACATCTAGGGCAAGTCGGATCAGCTCCCTGGTAAATTCTTGCCAGTTTGTCCCTCGTGAAATGAAGTCTGTGTAACACCTTAAACTGTATTAATCCATGTCTAACACAAATAGAAGAAGAATGTATTAGTTTTACTGCCCATCTCCATTCATCGTCCGATATGTCCAATTCTAATTCTTCCTCCCATTTCCTTTTTATGTAATCAAGGGATGGGGAAGCCACCCTCTGGATATTCACATAAAGCATAGAAACTGTCCCTTTAAGAGTCGGCTCCATGTCCAATAGCCCATCTATCCACCCACTCTGTGGTAATTCAAGGGATGAGGAGAATGTCTTTCTCACAAAATCTCGAATCTGAAAGTATCTGAAGTAGTTAGTCCTTAAGGGGATTCCATATTCCTTCTCCAGCTGAGCAGCAGACATAAATACACCATCTTTAAACAGATTTTTAACACATTCCACCCCAGCTCTATACCATTCCCTAAACGCTGCTCCCCCAAGGGCCGGAGAAAACAAGTGATTGCCATAAACGGGAGCAGACAGGAGGGCGTTTCTGTTTTTAAAATGAGTTCTGAATTGGACCCAGATTTTGATAGAGTCACGTACAACAGGGTTGTTTGTGTAAAGGTGTTTGCTTAAGGGCAGAGGAGCACAGACCAGGGAGCGTAGGGATACCGGGCTAGATGCATATCTTTCCATATGTACCCACACTGGGGTTTCATCATCATCAACTGTGAGACCCAAAACAACAGCTTATGTAGGTTAGCATCCCAATAATAATGCATATAATTTGGTAGGGCCAGGCCGCCCTCTTCTCTCTGCCTCTCTTGGAACTCTCTTCTTATCCAAGGGACTGTTTTTTTCCAAATAAAGGTAGATGTACATTTATTCAGTTCTTTAAAAAAAGATTTAGGAATGAAAATTGGTATTGCCTGGAATAAAAACAGGAACCGTGGCATTACAGTCATTTTAACAGAATTTATCTTCCCTGCTAATGATATTGGGAGAGATGACCACCTTTCCATATCTAATTTTGCCTTGTCCAATGTTACTTTAAAGTTATGATTAAATAAGTCTTTGTATTTACTTGTTACAGTAACACCTAAATAGGTGAATTTATCTTTGTTTGTTGTAAAATGATAGGCCTGGAATGATAGTCCCCTCGCCTGTTTATTAATTGGGAAAATAACACTTTTTTTCTAGGTTAATTTTATAACCCGAAACCCTCCCAAAGTTTTCGATAATATCCAGAGCCACCGGGATGCTTGTGACAGGGTTCGACAGGAAAAGGAGGAGGTCGTCAGCGTATAGAGAAAGTTTATGGTTTTGCATCCCCCTGCGTATTCCCCCCAGTCCAGCAGCATTCCTCAGCATTATTGCAAGGGGCTCAATTGCCACATCAAAGAGCAGGGGTGACAAGGGGCACCCCTGTCTTGTTCCCCGAAACAGAGGAAAAGGATCAGATATTATACTATTTGTTCTTACCATAGCCTGGGGGTTCGCACATATTATCTCAATCCACAAACGAAAATTAGGACCAAATCCGAATCTCTCAAGGGCCGTGAACAAATAGAGATACTCTATTCTATCAAAGGCTTTGTGGGCATCTAAGGATATCACAATCTCGGGCTCAATGTTATCCTCCCGTGTATATCACATTAAAAAGGCGACGAAGATTACTGGAAAGTTGTCTGCCAGCAACAAACCCTGTCTGGTCAGGATGTATTATCTTACTTATAACAGGCCCAATCCTAGCTGCCAGTACCTTGGTCAATATCTTATCACATCCAAGTAGACTCACCGGGCGGTATGATCCACACTTGAGTGGATCTTTATTTTTCTTAAGGAGCACAGAGATCATAGCCTGTGACATTGTTTGAGGTAAAGTTTTTCTGTCAATGACCTCCTCATATACTCTACAGAGCAGGGGTATCAGTTTAGAGGCATATGTTTTATAAAATTCCCATCAGGGCCCGGCGCTTTGCCTGTCTTCATGTTTCGAATCGCATTCTCTATCTCCCTTGCAGTCAGGGGACCCTCTAATCTATCCCTATCTACCCTCTCTAAGGATGGCATTTCCAGATTTTCAAAAAAATCTTTCACTCGCCCCCTGTCATTCACTTCCGAAGTATAAAGATCCTTATAAAAAGACTTAAATTGGTTGTTAATACCTTTCTGATATATAATCTTATTCCCCAGGTTATCCCCTATCTCCACTATCATACCAGCGGCTGCTGACTGCTTCAGCTGGTGGCTGAGGAGCTTACCTGCACGCTCACCATGTTCATAGAAATCCTGTCTCGACCTAAGATATAGATCCTCCTGACGCTGATTTATTAAGATATCATACTCAGTTTGGAACAAAATACGTTTTTTGTGTAGCTCCTCAGAGGGAGCCCTAGAATTTGCCAGGTCAACTTCTTTATTGCCTTTGTTAATTCTGTGGTACGTTTCATCTTTCTTTTCCTTTCACCAGCATGAAATTATTTGTCCTCGAATATAAGCTTTTAAGGATTCCCACAAAATGGCACTGCTTATGTCGGGGGTGTCATTAAGCTCTAAGAAAAAACTATTTGCGAGTTTATAAATTTGGTAAAATTATCATCTGCCAATAGCCTGTTATTAAGGCGCCACATTCTCTGAGGTGGCGTGTTTTCTGGAAAGTGAAGTTTCAATATGACTGGGCTGTGATCGGATATTACTATACCAGAGTATTCTATACCTGTTACTATAGGGGTCAGTTTATTGTCTAATAAGAAGTAGTCAATCCTAGTATACGTCCGATGTGGTGGGGAATAAAAAGAGTACTGCCTGGAGGTTGGGTTTACGTATCTCCATGGATCAAATATACCATATACCTTACAGAAGGAGTTAATGCATTGCGCTGATTTGCTCAGTATACTGGGTGTTGGACTAGAGCGGTCCAGAGTTGAATCTTGGACACAATTCAAGTCTCCCCCTAGGATCAGAGTATCCAAATTTGGTAATAATGAGAATAGGTCCTTAAAAAATTGAACATTATCCCAATTGGGTGCATATATGTTTGCCAGAACCACTGGCATATTGAATAATTTTCCAACTACAATAACATACCAACCATGTTTATCTTTTATAGTGGTTGTTTCTACAAATTGTACATTCCTGTGTATGAGGATGGCCACTCCCCGACCCTTACTATTGAAATCCGAGTGATAAACCTGATAAAATCCCCCCCTACAGAGCTTGAGGTGGTCCCTGTTCAACAAATGTGTCTCCTGTAGATACTATCTCTACTCCCTGGTCTCTCAAATGTGAAAATACCTTACTCCGTTTAGCTGGATTATTGATCGCCCTTACATTCTAGCTCATCAATTTTGTGGCCATTCTGCTCGGATCCATGTTTGGTGCCATGTCAGAAGACTGTGGCCTTTGGCAACAAAAGCAAAAAAGTTAAAAGGAGGGGGTCTGGAAAGGAAGGGGGGGGCATCACACACGCAGACACAGCCAATGCATAACACATAACATATATAAACACTAACCCAAATATAATGCTCTTTAGCGAGCTCTCTCGTGGCCAACCGGTCCACCATCTCCTGCACACCAAGCCTACCGTGTGCAGCTCCGTGCATATCGCTCTTAGTCTGAAAAGTATAACATCACCCTTTTAACTTATTCACCTAATGGGAAAAACAAAAAGGGGGAAGCTCTCCACAATGAGGCCCTGAATAGGGTAAAGCAGTGAAATAAAAACAAAAAACAATGCCATAAAGGGTAGGCAACAATAGTCAAGGGGGAACATTCAACCCTCAAACCTTGAATAGAGTAAAACAGTAGTATGAGGGAGGACAACAGTAGCTTGTAGAAAGATGAGGATTATAAATATGTATACATAACTTCTTTTTAAATATACACTGAAGCCAAATATTTTGTCAATGTTGTCAGGACTGGTGAACAATATCCTGCCTACATTAATCCCCCAACCAATTCAACAGTGTAAGCATGTATAGTATCTACTCAGCCAGAATCAGGGGCCTCATTTACTAAGGTTGCGTACACACAAAAACGTGGCGTACGTCCTTTTCCACGCTCACGTTCAGATGTACAAAACGTGAAATGACCGTAAAAATGTGTGGTCCCCACGCCAGCTCCAGAGCTGTCGTACGCACGTTTCTACAGCTATTGTTCCTTTGGCGACACTTAGAGGTGACGCTGGGAAACTGGGAAAAAAGGTGAAAACAATGACTCAGAGTGATTTGCACATCAGAGACACACTAATGAACAATTAACACACCTTGCAATTATATGGGTGGCTATAAAAGCATGCGCAATGGATGAAGAAAATTGTTTTAAAAATGGCTGCGTTAGCGTTGTTAGAGGACATCGCAAATGGTCAAATCCGAAGGGCGCTGGAGACGCCGGGGCCGACGGAGGAGACGCCGGGGCTGACGGAGCAATCCGTGCCCTCTCCTTGCTTGTCTATTCAAAAATAAAAAATGTAAGTTAATAAACACGAGTCAAAGTCTTTAATATCCTGGCATCTTTACGGACTGATCATTTAACATTTCATCTACCTAATTTTTCCGTTTGTCCATCCTATCAGCCAGACTTCTAATTTTATCAGCAACCAGCTTCACCTCCCCGCGTAGCAACTCAGATTGGGCTCTCGTGCTCTCTTCCAAACTTTTGGTCCATTTTTCCAACTCGGTTGTCATCTCTTTTCTTCCTTTTTCTATCTCTTCCTTACACTTTGCGATCTCAGTCTTTGTCTCCTCTCTGTATTTCGTAACCGCAACGTTGGCTTTTTTAATCTCGGACATCATGTCCTGAGCCCACTGAGGTATGCCGTCGGCTTGTGATGGGCTAACACTGACCCTGCTAGCTAAGGAGGCCACGCCGCTAGCCACCTGCTGCTTCTCTCCACCCGTTCGATTCGTTCGAGTCGTCATTTTTCGGTCTAAAAATGTACTGAAAGCGCACTTGCTAGTACCCGAACAAAACAGTATTCGTTCACTCCCCCAAACTGATAACAGTATGGCGATATTAATATTTTTTGACAACTTTTACACGGAGCCTCGGCACGCACGTCTTCACACGGCAAAGCACATCCGGAAGTCCCGATGTGGTATGCAAAAGGTGGCGCAATAGGATGTTGTGCAGAGAATAAGGCGTATGCACATTTGATGTGGTATGCGATGTACATAGGAGTGAATCAAAGTGTGGACAACATCAAATGCGAGCAATAGGTAGAATAAATGAAGATTAGGTCATCCAATATACATAGTGTAGGACAATCGGGTAGTATGATGAAGGTAACTGTTATTATGAGATACGGTTAACACAGAAGTGATATTGAACATGCAAATTTAAACATTGTTATTTCCCTTTTACATCTTTTTGGTTATAGATAAGAATGGATTAGCGATACATCTGCTGGGAAGGAAACCTATATGCTAGGGTTCTCAATTTGAGTCAGAAGTAGTGGGCTCACCTTTCAAATGCCACTGCTGCTGTAACGCTTTGATACAACGTCAGCGTTCATAATATGATATTTTTTTAATTCTGATAAGTTGCGACACATAGGTATACTGACTCATGTATCGTTTACAGTTTAATGCATTTGAGAACAGTGTGGTCTCAAGACGGCTGCATAGACCCACCAATAACGACCTTTGGTTTTGTATACTGGTTTTTCATTTCTCTTCACAATAGATTGGTTTAAATACAGATGATTAAGGAAAGGAACTTCAACTTGGTTGCAATACGGCGTTGTTAGGTTTGGTTGTCATTCAATGCGCATGGCTGAAGCAATGCGCAAGGAGGGATGTAGTGTGAAATTAAATCAAAATAGTAGATACTGTAAAACAATTAAAATTAGAATTAAAGGAAATATGCTTTTGAACAACTAACTGCTGTACATGAGTTTGTATTTCTACAATAGAAACAAAAAGTTCCAGAACCAGATGCAGACACACCCCGGAGCCTACAAACTACCACCGCCGAGCAAGGACTAACAGTCACATGAGGAGATCAAATAACAGCAGGATTTGAATCGGTTCTGTTTTGGTTGTTACCATTAGAAAAATATTGTTTGTATAAATAACATATATCATAATCAACAGTTCGTAAAGTTTCCACGAATAAGGTTAAAAGAATATATAAGGTATGGATATGTTATTGACAGAGCAAGGAGGGGTGTATGCGATGATAGGCACAACATGAACATGTTGTACTTTTAGCCCCAATAACACAGCTCCGGATGGGTTGGTGACCAGGGCGCTGCATGATTCAATCCCTCAGGTTCGAATTGGCAGAGAACTCCGGCATTAATGACCCTTTCACAGGATGGATGGAGAATATGTTTGGGAGGTGGAAAGGCATGATCCAGTAAGTGCCCTCGCGGGAATATGGCAGAGACTGTTAATTGTCACCGGCTGCCGTTGTATTCCCTGCGCACGAGGGCTACTGCATCTGCTGATCACCACAGCAGTGAGCGCTACAGAAGCGCCAAGTGCCATTCAGGCTTACATGGGGATCAGATATGATCCGATGAAAGTGGACGAGACATCACCCGAGGGGCCCGACCCTATCCAGCTGTGATATGTAGAATAGTCAACACCTATACTATCCTAGTAGAAGCACCTGTGTCTAAAATAATCAATATCCTGATTTACTTGAATAACTAATTATTGAACCACCAAGACGGGTTGTGTTTGTTATTATATAGTATTGTTTGGTTGCGAGTGCAACCCGTTATTTCTGTATCGCTGCATTGATGATGGTGCTGTTGATCTTCTTTCAGACGGTTGTTTACAGATTTCCTGTTGCTGACACGACGATTGAACGCCTGAAGGCTCCCATGATGTGAAAGTAACCTCTCTGTGAGCTGAGCTTTTGACAAGGAGGGACGAGTCTTGGGTTCATGAATTACAGGCCCCGACGGCGACAGAAGAAACAATGGCTGCGATAATAACAATGTTCAAAACCACCCACATGCCAACAGCGCACCAATACACGAAGATCACCTGAACCACCCAAATCCATGCTAGCCTATCAATAATTTTATTATGACTACTAATTTTTAACTTTACTTTTGCACATGTTGAAATTTTATGACCTTGTAGCACATAACCGAAAAGTATTAGCTTAGGATTTCTATGGATTCTTTTGTTTGTGTGTTGTTTGACCATATGATTGTATGATAACAAGATATATGTTCATTGTTGTATTGTTAATAATGACCTGTATTTCCTATGAGACCCACCAAGGTGAATGCCGTTTCAGTATTATGGGGACGCGTAGTGGTTTTTACTCCATTATGACGTTTTTCCCACTCGGTTGGTGGTGTTGATGATTTATCCTACTTTGACTATATTTCGGTGTGGTAAATAGTGTTTATGATTTAAAGCAGGGCTCTACGCTAACTTTTTTTTTCAGGAGCACTCGTGCCCCTAAGTTAAAAAATGTAGGAGCACAGGAAAAAAAATGGGGGCACAATAGGTTTTTGTTTAGAACATTTATTAGCGTGCAGAAATTGCACACACCAACAGAACCCACTTACTAAAGCAAAATTAAGACAAATAAATAGACAAGATTACATTCAGGCTACACAAAACAGCACCAATTTCGGCTTCCACCGTACCAGGGTTATTGGGCTGGGTGTGATTTATATAGAACTCGGGCAGCGAGAATGCCTGGTGGACTCGATGTGTTTCACCACAGCATCGCGTTTCAGATTAGGGTTCCCCGTTATAAACAGAGAGGAGCCTGCCATTGCCGATGGGGCTTCCTTACAAAATGTACAGAACATTTTCATGTTCTTAGCATCATAAACTAGCCACCCGAAATCCTTCAACCAGTCGGGGGTTGAATTTGTAGACTTTATCGTCTACCATAA
This sequence comes from Gadus chalcogrammus, assembly GCF_026213295.1. Classification (NCBI taxonomy): domain Eukaryota; kingdom Metazoa; phylum Chordata; class Actinopteri; order Gadiformes; family Gadidae; genus Gadus; species Gadus chalcogrammus. The sequence continues at coordinate 3,096,914 of NC_079412.1, read as the reverse complement.
CAGCATTAACTTTCTCCACGCAGTCTATTCATAATATTGTAATGACCACGGAAGAGGCAGTGAATGAAGTATTGATTAGACAGCGATTTAGATACCTAATAAACCGTTGGAACACACAAGACTGGTAACCATAGCAACGTAGGTAAACAAACCCTGCTAAACCCTCCCGTAGCGCTCCCTGCGCTACGGCTATCCGGAGGAGCACAGAGCTTTTGGCCGTGATATTCTACATACAATACAATAATATTACATTATATACTATTCTATATAGAGCTCGGGGAGTCGCAAACGGCAGCAATCACTTTCTCCTCCATGCTGCGGTTCACCCCGGACTGCAATGCAGGGAGCGGTTGGCCGGTTGAAAACTGATTGGCTGTTACGTAACGCACGTCACTCAGTGGCCACGCTGTTGAACGCTGATTGGCTGTCATCACGCGAATGTCGCGGCAAAGTTTAAATATTTCAATCCACCTGAAATCCACGTGAACGCGCTCGCCCGTGCCGGGCAAAAGTGTCGCGCTGCAAATGGAATCGCTGCTTTGTATGGAATCGTTTCGCCCATAGACATCATATAGGATCCTATGATGTCTATGGTTTCGCCCCTTCGCGTTTGGTGTGAACGCACAGTATAGTGCGCTGTGGAGAAGTCACTCGCACGCGTGCTCCTGTTTTGTTTTTCTCGTTCGCACGCCGAAATATTCACTCGCAAATGCGAGTGAAATGGGCGCAGTGTAGAGCCCTGCATTTAAAGTATTATTGTATGGTCATCTGAGATGACCAAGGAGGGATTGTTAAGTATTTTAAGAAGCTGCATTACCCTCACATAGCCACAAGGGGAGCAAGACCTTATTGAAGGCTGCTCCACCACAGAAGGCATCACCTTTAGTTAGGTGAAGGAAGCCGAAGCCATTACGTCACCCCGGCCACGCCCACTACATAGGACACGCCCACTTGACGTGCTCTAGCGGGGAATTCGAAGGAAACAGCCCCAGAGATCAGTAGGTAGACGGCGGAGAGCCACCGGGCCTAAGCCCGGGGGCTTGAAGTAGATCACGGTATTTTCCTCTCCACGCGTTAGATACAATTCCCTCCCTTAAGCTTCATAGTTACCATCAGAGGCGTCGTCAGCCCCTTTTTACTGGGGCACGTGCCCCAGTAAAAGTCTCCAGTGCCCCAGTAAAATTCCATTGATCATTATTAATTAATCTGCAGAAGCGCCGCACTCGCTATGGAATCGACAGGATTCATCAAGTACATCTCCTGCTGCCTCGGGAGTCTTCAGTCGAGCCTGCCTCTTACCAGCCAATCAAAAAACGAAAGGGGCTACATAAAAGCCAATCAGAAAATAGCCCTATTGTATCTGGGTAAGATTTAACGCAACAACCAATGAAAAAAATCAGTTATTTACGGATTCGTCCACGTGACTCTTCTGAATGTTTCAGTGGTAAAGTGTGTAAAGTATGACCAAGTGTTTCTTTCTGTTCAATAGTCTAGATAGAACTTTATCAATCCCCTGTAGGAGAAATTTGTTAATAAAACAATAATGGTAAAAAAATAAGGAATCTCCCACTTCCGGCTTCCATGAAAGAGAACCATACTAATTCACACAATAGCGTTGATGCAAATCTAGCATTAAAGGTTAATTTAAGGAAGTTCTCTCCAGTCACGCTGAAACTAGTTTGCTAGTAGTAGCGCTTTAATTTGCAGTGTAAGAGAATTCTGAGAAATCTGAATGCTGACAAAATTCTCAGAATTCTGACACTGCAATTTATTTGCACGCTACGACTAGTGAACTACTTTAAAAAAAACTCGACACTGCGACCAGGCGACAAATGACTGGTGAGAAGCTTCTTAAATTAACCTTTAATGCTAGATTTGCAGCACTTTAATTCCCGTCAACTTTGTTTTCTAACACCAGCATTTCCACAACTATGCTCATGTTCGTGACTGCTATAGGCCTACAAAACCATTTATAGTGCATCTATTTTTCTGCTGGGTAATGCAGCTTTAATTTGGGCTCTGATTCTGAATAAATGCCGCTGCTGAACTGTGTGAATAAATAAAGGGAACTGAAATCTAAAGAAGACACGTGGTTTTGATGTAGGCCTACCGTGAATTCCAGCTGAAAGTGGAACATTGCTGCCATCAGGGGAAATTAATGTAACCTAGGCATATTGTAAGTAGCTTTCAATTCCTTGTTTTTTTGTTGATCATGTTTCGTTGGAAACCACGGGAGCTGGAAACAGCCCAGAGTAAGTCATCTCCTTTTTTAACGTTACAACAAATTCACAACTTGTTTGACACAAACAATGACAACTTGATTGCTGTTAAAGAATGTTGCCCACATAATTAGCACCAGTTTTTCAATACTGAGCGTCTGTAGCCTGTAGTTTTATAGCACACACACACACACACACACACACACACACACACACACACACACACACACACACACACACACACACACACACACACACACACACACACACACACACACACACACCATGCGTGCACGCACACACGCGGAAAATGAATAATGAATGAAAAATTGTCTGTCTTCAAAACTTGAGGAAGTTTTAGTGGACAAAAACTTCCTTAACAAAAAAAAGGAAATTATGGATATACAGGGTGTTTTTAACATATATGGATCCAACAATGTTCCCAACACTGACACAGATAATTCAGATCATTGCACTCACAATTCCTGTAAACAGTTGTAGTTGTGAGCGATCTTTCAGTGTGTCGAGAAGGCTCCACACCTGGCTTAGGTCAACCATGGGGCAAGGAAGGCTTCACCAACTTTCTCTTTTGTCCATTGAAAAGGAGCAACTATGCAAAGTGAGTCAAAGCCACGTTATTGACCGCTTTGCCACCATGAAGGCGCGGCGATACAGCTTAATAGTGAAAAAAGAATCATTAAAAAAGGCTCTATGCAGTAGTGTATGGCCTTATTTAGTTTAATTTAAGAGCTTTGATGGTTCTATAACATTTTCCAGGTTGATTGGTGGCAATGAGCCACCTCACCTTAAGTCAGAAATTCTATTAGTTTTAAACCTTGTTTCTTGCCTTTTTAGTACATGTCGTTCTGGCAAAATTATGCTGTTTCCACACAGCTTCTAAATAAATATAGATGTGTAGACTTCTCCTGATAAAGAGGTGAAGGTCATAAAGAGACTTTTTGTTTATTTGTCAGTTACCTTATTTGTAAATCTTTGAGATGTGTATGTGTTTAAATAAATATAATTGTACGGTACTCATGAATCCATCTTTGCGTCTTTACCTTTACCAGTGCTTTAATATAGCCTACAATATGACAGTGACAATGATTTTGAAGCTTGTACATACCCTTCTGTATCCATCTATTTCATATTGTGCACACGTAAAAAAAAAATGTTGGCAGTTGGGGGCCTTTGCCCCAGTAAAACTCTAGGTCTAGCAACGCCCCTGGTTACCATACCGAAATATGCCTACTTTATAACAAATAAAGTGAGTTAAAAGCAACCCGGGAGTGGACAACTTTCTTCAAGAATACTGCAATAGTTTTCATCGCCTACCAACAAGAGATTTGGAGCATTGCAAACAGTGGCTACTGGCTATCAATCATCCGAATTTTGGAGAAGACACAGCAGCCATGGAAGGCATAAAACTGAAGAAGGTTTCGAATTAAATGTCCTGGGAACGAAGAGCAGCTCTTTTGAACACCACAATTCCGTCAATATTTACCGTTCCATATGACGATGAACAGCCCGGGATGTCTACAACTAGCAGCGCTGAACGCATGTGCCTGGAGGTAAGACTCACTCAACTATATAACTGATGACACACACTGATCATCAGTGTTGGGAATAACGCCGTTCAAAATAACGGCGTTAGGTAACGCCGTTATTTTTCCACTAACGGGGTAATCTAACTAATTACTGTTTCCGTCGTTACAACGCCGTTATCGTTACTAAACGTTAAATGCGGTGCGTTACTGTGAATTGATTGAATACATTGCGTAATCTGAACGCACTCCTGGCTTTACACAAACTGCTAGTGAGGAGACCGCATGGATAAGCGAATATGATTGGCTACAAGCAGCCAATCGGAGCCATTGTTTTCACACACAAGCCAGGCCATGCGCTGCTCGCACCACACACACACACACACATCAAACAGATTAGAAGAAGCAGCCGAGATGGCGAGCCAGAAGCAATCCGATGAAAAGTTGGCATTTACAAGGTGGAAATATAAGCACTATTTCCAATTCATCGAGGAAAAAGGCAAGAACGTGCATGTAAAGTGTACACTATGTCCGGGAGGGAAGACTTTGTCGACATCCGTTGTTAGCAACTCAAATTTAACGAAGCATCTAGCAACAAAACACGCATCGACAAAGCTAGTGTCCAAAAACACAGATACCGCCACAGATAGCTCGCCATCCACAAGCCAGGAAGGATACGGAGCAAAGTCAAAGCAGCCAAAGCTTGATTTTTCTGCCCCACAGCAAACAGCTATGACACAGGCTGAAGTCAACCGTATGATAGGCAGGTACGTGGTCAAAAATATGTTGCCGTTATTGACGGTGGAGGATGATTCATTCCGAGCCATTATAGCTAAAATACCAAAGAAAGGAGGGGCCTGTACACCATGCACAAAGACGTTTGCTAAATACTTAGATGCTGATTACGTCAAAATGAACACAGAACTTAAAAAGAGTTTTGAAGAGTTGGACTTTTTGTCTACAACTGCAGATATTTGGACTGCGCACAACCGCCTCGGCGTGACCGCACACTGGATAGATCCACGCAGCCTAGAGCGAAAGAAAGCAGCCTTGGCCTGCAGACGGTTCAAGGGCCGTCATACGTATGACCGCATTGCTACTGAACTAGACAATATACACTCATCCTTTGGTATTCCTAAGAAAATCACAGCTACTGTCACAGACAATGGTTCGAACTTTGTGAAGGCCTTTAAAGTGTACCAGCCCGTTCAGGGTGATGACTCTGGGGGGGAGGATGAAGATGATGTGACTTTTGTCGACCTTCATGATGCCTTACAGTTACAAGACATGAATGTGGATGAGGATGTGGAAGAGGATGTTGTGACTCTGCCACCACACCACAGATGTGCATCACACACAGCAAACCTTATATCATGCTCTGATGTGGACAAGTGGCTACTCTCAAGGCCAGACATAAAATCTGTGTACAGAAGTGCTACCTCAAAATGTGCAGCTTTGTGGAATAAGGCTAGCCGTTCCACAATTGCTGCAGAGACCGTGGATGAAGTCCTTGAAAGGAAGCTCCTTGTCCCATGTACAACCAGATGGAACTCCTTTCATGATGCCGTTGCTCGTGTCTGTGAATTCCCGCTCGCCGAGCTGAACACCATCTCCTACAATTTTGGGTTGAAGGCCATCACAGATCGGGAGTACCAGTTCCTCAGAGAATACTGCACAGTGTTGAAGCCACTAACAGTAGCCCTCGACATTCTTCAGGGTGAAGACAACTGTTTCTATGGCACACTCCTTCCAACACTGGAGACATTGATCTCCAAGACCCTGGACTTGAAGAGTGGCCTGCAAATCCTTGGTGACCTTCCAGAGGCTGTTGTCATGGTAAGAGCTAGTATTTCTTCAAATGCATTAACATACTCCCATACAATTATGAATAATGAAATCAAAGTAAATCAAATGTATATCTCATAATTGTGTGTGTGTGTGTGTGTGTGTGTGTGTGTGTGTGTGTGTGTGTGTGTGTGTGTGTGTGTGTGTGTGTGTGTGTGTGTGTGTGTGTGTGTGTGTGTGTGTGTGTGTGTCATTTCAGGCGATCAAAACCAGATTTGCAGAGGTGCTGGAAAGTGAGACTGCCGTCTTGGCTGCCGTGACACTGCCCAGGTTTAAACTACGTTGGCTGCGAACACAGGAAAGGAAGGACAAAGCCAAGGCAGGTTTGCTGGCAGAGTGCAGGAAAAGTGCCCAAGATGAAGACCAGCTGACAGGTACAAACGCACCAACACGCAACCTCAGCACCGACTCAGCCATAGAGGATGATTTTTTTCCTTTGAGGATGAGGAGGACTCCTCTGCTTCTGTGGAAAGCCAAGTCGCTGACTATTTAAAATCAGGAGCACAGGGGATGGACAGTCTTAACGGATTCCCACTAATAAAGAACATTTCACTGAAATACAATGCAGCCACTCCATCCAGTGCCCCTGTAGAGAGACTATTTAGCCTGGGGAAGCTGGTCTTCATCCCAAAGAGGAACAGGCTGTCAGACAAGAGGTTTGAAATGCTGCTGCTTCTTAGATACAATCTTTGGTTTGAAGGGTAGGATGATTAGGCTACATGGGTATGAAGAAAATACTTGAAATACAGTAGCCAGACATTTGTCTTAGGTTGTGAGGGTTTGATTGATTTAATATGCACATAGTTAAAGACACTTTATGTTGTTCAAATGCTTACTTTTGTATTGAAAAAAATACTGGTTGTTTACTTGACAAATTGTCTCAGGTTGTGAGAATTTGATTTATTTAATTTACTAGAGTTACTGTAAACACACTTTATATTGTTTAACTGTTTACTTTTGTGTGTGCAATAAATATCCAAGGTTATGTTCAAGTACCTGTCTGTTCTACTCATTTCAGCTGACTTGTGAAAACTGCTCAGAAAAATCAAAATTCTTTGACATATAGCAACTTTTTTTAACACGCAAATAGTTACTTCCCAGGTAATTAGTTACTTTTATATTAAAGTAATTCAGTTACTAACTCAGTTACTTTTTGGAACAAGTAGTGAGTAACTATAACTAATTACTTTTTTAAAGTAACGTTCCCAACACTGCTGATCATCATTGATTGCTGAAATCAGTGCTGCTAGTAAGCACTTCAGGTTACTGCTAGAGCTTTTGCTACTCGGCTCCTCGGTCGGCTGCTACCCCTCAAAACCCGAGTTGAATTATTATGGATAAGGTTATGTAATAATATTCACTCTTACATGCCGGCACATTAGAACAACATGCGACAAAAACATGCGAAAGACGGCAGCTTTACTTTGTAAACAGCAAACTTATAACTCCTATTTGTTTGGTTCACGCGACGGCACTGTAGCTTTGCGCGGCCATCTTGAAGACCGATCTCACCCACTGACCCATTGATTTCAGTGGTAACTCAGCAACCACAATCAAACGACAGACATGCCGGCAATTTGTTGTGCAGTAGCCCACTGCACAACGCATTGCCGGCACGGCTGTCATTTCATTGTGGTCGTAGGTGTTTGTTGGTTGCTGAGTATTCTATATACGTTTGCTGTTATCGATGTTCAACGATGTTTCACGTATGTTAGGTTTATGTTATTAAAATGTTTATTGATCATATCTCATTTCAGACTCTAACAACGTCTGCTGCAGCTTCGTTCTCGTCGTCAGAAGATGAGGAAGACCAGTCAGCGCCAATGATGTCAACACCATTGAAGAATCCTCCCTCTGGCAGAGCACAGTTTGTAAGTTTGTACAGCATATTGTCTGTAATGGAATTATAAAACTACTGCAATTTGTGAAATTTAACATTGAAAATAAACCTCTTTTGTTTTATAGTCACCAGGCCTCGATACCAATGGTGAAACCGACGAAAGCTATCGGCCTGAATCAACCCTCACCCCCACATCGGCGTCGTCATCAGAGGATGAAGGTGTTAAGGAATGGCGTGAAAAGAAGATTATTGTCAATGAATCCAGCGTAACTATTCAAATTTGCCAGATGTGTGGGAAACCGATTTCATCTAAGACCATCTTTGATTCTGGCGCACAGAGGCACAGAGGTGAAATGGATGTGTCTTGGGGGCCATTCTGGGACCTGGACATCTTCACCTGACGTAAGAGGAATGCCAGAGGTTAATCTCCTTTCAGCTGCAGCTGTTCTGTTCAGGGGCGGCACATACACGGAACTCTCAGACTGGTGCCAAACCATGGGTCTCCAAATGATTGGAACAACTACGTTTTATAACATTCAGAAGGCGTACTTGCACCCTGCTATTGAGAACGTGTATTGGGAGAAAAGAACAGAACTCTTGGCAAGAGTTCATTTGGAACAGGAAGATGGGAAGAGGCCACATTTGGCAGGTGATGGCCGATGTGACTCGCCAGGCTTCAATGCAAAATACTGCCACTACACCTTTATGTTGGACGACACAAAGGAGATACTCCACACAGAACTGGTGCAGGTAAGATACATATAAATGGATGCAGAATAACAATAATAGAAAATTAGTCTTTCTATGTTGAACATTTTGATGACGTGCAACTTATCAAACTTGAATCTTTAGTGTAGAGAGACCACCAGCTCTGGAACCATGGAGCCACTGGGTTTTACGAGAGGAATGACTGAGCTTCTGGACTTGGGCCTTGACGTGGAGGTGATGGCCACGGACCGCTCCACATCAATACAAAAAATAATTCGGGAACAATATCCTAGTGTCCAGCACGAATTTGACATCTGGCACACAGGAAAAGGTATGTATTTTTTGCCATTCTTGTAAACATACACACGCAATTCTTCTCCGGACCTTCCCCCAATTGACGCCTACCCCCCATTGATAGCTCATGGTATCACCCCTGCCCAGATCTGTGCAGCCTCGCTGAACTTAGTCATTGTAGAGGTGTGATTTCCTTTCATTCAAGAAAACACACAATCCACACGTCTACACTGGCTGAGGGAAGCAATGCTTCGAAGCTCTGGGAGGGGTTGAGAGTGAGAAACTAGAAGGTGTGTGTGGAGGCTATCTTATAAACCCTCTGCATGGATCTCAAAATGTTCTCAACACATAGCAAAATAGAATCATAGGTCCAGAGGGTGTTCCATGAACGGAGGTATAACAAACACTGACTGTACGTCCACACCAGGAGCGACACACTCAAAGTTTCGCTACAAATTTTTCTGTTCGCTTTGGTCGCTTTGGTCGTTCATGACGTACAATTCAATTATGCAGACGCATTTAAAGGAGCCGTTTGCGTTTAGTAGGCCCTACAGACAGCCATATCAAATAGTGAACTCTCCCATACACCTTTGCCATATTGCCGAGACGGTTTTGCTTGTTCGATAAAGTGCTTCGACAACAAGTAGGACAGTGATTCCCCCCAATATAAAAAAAATATCCTAAAATGTAGGCTAATTACAACCGAGAACAAAAAACCCTGCGTGCTGTAGTAGTTAAAATATGTTTCACTGATCTGCATCTGCAAATCATGATCTGCACTCATTCGTCGCACTCAAAACAAATAGACATTGGCGCACATGGCTAATTTGCATACGTGCACAGGACTGGTTGGCTCCGCAAGGCAAATAATGGAACATATCTATCTATCTAGGCCTATCTGTCTATCTATCTATCAACGCGTGTCTAGTTTTAGTGATGTATTGTGTGTATGTCCAGTCAGACTTGTTCTGTGTGGTCTTGTAGGCTACTGTCCTGTGTGGGCCGAACCACCTAAATGGATTCCCGGCGATTTGTGTCGTTTGGTATTAATAAAGACTTGACTAGGCGATCTATCTATCTAGACTATTTAATTAACAATTATTCACCTCAGTCTCCGTGAATGGTGGGGAATAGAGGGATAAAAGACAAGAGATATATCCCTTGTCATTTATCCCTCGTCTTGTCGATTAGTTTGTTTATGTGAAGATTTCAAAAACTTTTTTGGTTTTGTTTAAAGCATGCTACACGCGATTGGTTGGTTAGATTGGTGGCATGGAGAGCAAATTAAAATGATTCCCGCTTAAATACGAACGTTCTAGAGCCTATAAATACTCCCGCTTATCATCACTTGATATCCAAACCACTATGGCGTTTCGATCTCTGAACTGAAAAAGGGTTGGTTCGTACAACACCGGGTGCCCAGTTACAGCCGCGATTAATACTTCAGCCGACATTTTGTTCAGTGAGTGAATAAAGGTAGGTAGGAACCAAAGTGCCTGCCGATGTTCCCTGGGATCCACGCAAGCGAAGAGCGTCTACATTCCGATTGGCTGTCAGTGTTTGGCCGCTGAAGCGAATAATAGTCATTTGCATAAAGTTAAAAAGTTTTCAATCTTTTTGACAGCTCTGGTCGCTCAACTTTGTGGCCGCTGGGAGCGTTGGTCGCTGTGGTCGCCTTTGCCCATAAAAAGTGGATGACTTCCCCGGCGATTTGGTGCGATCAATTCGCTTCTGTCGCTCAATTCGCTACAGACCGCTGAACTCTAGGGTTGATTACCCTGTCCGACTACCCAGAGTTTTCGGTTCCACAGCAGCGGTGTGCATTAGTTCAATCAATCGGGTTTGATTAACACAGGGTTGTGCGCGTCCACACCAAACCTAAAAAAGACACGATGTATGGATCATGGAAAGCGTATCGAAATGGCGAAACGGGCCCCTTATTTCAATGAAATGGAACTCCTGGAGAGCTATGACGAGGAGAAGGACATTATCACAAGAAAAGGGAACTCTAAAGCCTCTACAACCCGGGAGAACCAAACCTGGCAGCGGATCGCTGACCGCGTAAATGCGTTAGTTACACGTTAAAAGCATGATCCTTAATATTTGAGCCATGAATAATAAATATCCCAGTTAAGCATTCTTAGAGATCCTACCACATAACCCCTTTCTTCTAAAAAGATATGTACTCCGATGGCTTCCAAGCGGTCAGCGGATCAAGTATAAAAAAACATACAAACTGGTAAGCTTTTCCCACCATCGTATTGGTATAAATTTAAATAAGCCATTTTTTAACCAATTTATGCCTAAAACGCCTGCTAAAAACGCCTGCTAAAATCCTATGCTATTCTAGGAAAAATAACCTCATTTCCTGAGGGTTTTCTGAGAAAATAGTAAGAATTGTCAACGTCTACATAAACCTTATATCTAAGGCCTCTGGAGCACCTAGAAACATTAATAAGAAGCATTGTGAAGGTAAGAAACTGCAGGTTTTATTTAAACCTGCTCCCTGAGCACACAAAAAACAATAACATTTATAAAAAAAACTCTCAAACACACAAAAACAATATAAATCAATGATATACAATAAATACAATAGTACAATAAATACAATTTTGTATGCAAACATTATGAGGGAGGGGAAGAGGGGGAGGGAGGGGGGAAGAGAAATGGGGAGGGAGGAGGGGGGAAGAGAAATGGGGAGGGAGGAGCGGAGAGGGATGGGGAGGGAGGAGAGGGATGGAGAGGAATGGAGAACGTCCTGGGGTGGAGCAGGCCTCGCGGTTTACATGGTGCAATGAAGCACTCGCGGTGCAGAGGGGATGTTACAACATGCTTGCACCCCATCAGTGTTGACCCCGGACGCACGTTGGTGCCGCTGTGCTTCAGGGAACACTCCTTGCAGGTCTTCCTTTTACTATTGATCTGTGCCAGATCATGGTCAGCAGAAGCTCCTGTTGGGGTGGTGGGGCGCACAGAGGGAGCGCTCCTCGCTGTGACAGGAACGATCAGCTCCTGGGCCAGATCCTCCAGCCAGTCTTTATAGCCAGTCCTCCTGTATTTCCAGGCAGGTCCTCCCACAGACCTGGCAGCAACAAAGGCATTGTAGGCCACCACAACACCGATCAGGTAGAAAAACAGCCTCCTCCACCACTTCGTAGACCGATGGTGAATCTGGTAGTAGCCCACCATCTGGTCCAGAAGATCCACACCCTTCATGTGCTTTGGATAATCAGCCAGGCACGCTGGCACAACGGACATCGTCTGCGTTGCCCACCAACTCTCCTTTTCACTGACCCATGCTCTGTCGGGTCATGAAGTTGGACAGAACCATCACAGTTTTTGTGTCCTGCCAGACGCAGGACGTGTGGTCATCCCGCTGCGCCACATTGAATGCGTGCTTTGTTAGACCAGCCGCCTTAGTCAGTTCTTTGTTTTTAGGGAGGTCCTTCCTCCCGGCACGCACCGTGCCGCATGCTTGCACCCCCATGCCCTGCAGATCTAGTAACAACTTCACACTTGTGTAAAAATTGTCCATGTACACACACAGGTTGGACCCAAAGTAGGGCTGTGCCAGGTCTGACACAATGCGGTGAGCCAGGCCTGTCTCAGGCTTTCCCACAATGGCCCCTGTGTACACCTGGAAGTTGTTGACGGTAGCCAGTGCTGCTCTCCGCCATGACCCACACCTTATCCCCCACTTCACCGCTTCATCGGGGGTACTGCCGGAAGGAGAGGCGTCCCTTGTATTTCACCATGGACTCATCCACGCTCACATACCCATTGACCTCATAGAGTGCCTGGAACTGAGCGAGGAGGAGGTCCATGAACCGCCGGATCTTCCATAGTTTGTCAGATTTATCCATGGCGGGGTCAACATTATCTTGGAGATGGAGATATCTGAAAATACATATGACAAAGCATTCAATCATTGTATTATTATGAGACCCACCCTCTCAGCTGGTGCTAAGACAATGGCCTACTAGAGTGTCTATAGGGTATAGGGGTTCATTTTGGGGGAGGGGGGGAGGGGTGACAAAAGATGACAAAGGTGAATAGCAGGAAGGGGGTAGGGAAGGTGTTCAAATGCTAATTGTGGCGAAGACAGGGAGTACACATTCAAGTTGGATACACAATAAAGCTACACTAACAGAAAAGCAGTTTCCAGTTCCAGTTCCATCAATGTTATTTATAGTATTTATATTTATTCATAATTGTATTATTCATTATGCTGTATTATGCTATACAGTTCTGCATCATCACATTAGTAATCGCTATAGCACCACTATCATTACTGCCCATTCCGTTTTCTAAGAGAAGAGAACTCGGAAGAGCGCACAAGAAAACAAAACATAAATAATTACCTCCAGATCATGTCGAAACGGTCCCTGGACATTGCCTTGGGAAAGTGTGTCTGGAAAAGCCACTTAGTTTGCCTCCAGTAGTTCCGGCGTGCTGGCAGCTTTAAAATCCCGAACGTGAGACACAGCCCGAGGAAAGTTTTCATCTCCGTTTTGGAGACCGGTGTCCACTTTGAGGTCGTGGGGATCTGTGTGCGTAATTGTTCAGCTACAGATTTGTCTCTGTTACCAACAAGTCCCACAGCTCATCTGTAAATATCAGGGAAAAGACTTCGAGGGGGCTAGCATCCACGGCGATCGGTTGCTTTATCCCCGGTGTTCTTTTAAATGCCTTCGTTGTCCGAGGCTGGTAATTGCCGGTTGTCCAGTCCACTTGGAATCCCTGAAATTCCTCCTCCTCCTCCCCTTCCGTGTCCACAAACGTGTCCCACTCCTGTGCCGTATCTAATGGATCCTCAATATCCTCCTCCCTCTCAGACTCAAATCCTTCAAAATCTAGCTCGAAATCACTGCCATCGCTATCAAAACACTCCATCTTCACTGCTCCTTCTTCACTACTACTTCTCGCTAACCAGCATGGAATCACTGAAAACGAACACAGAATATCGCGTGGCTATATGATTGATTGACGTGATTTTCAGCCAACCAAAGTTCGTTTTGGTGGTCTCCTGATCTTTACCAAAGCCTTAAGACCCACCCCATGTGTATTTTTAACCAACCAGAGTGAGTTATATGCTGCATTCGTCATGAAACAGCACGTGTACAAAATGCTGCGCTACGCAGCAACCGGCAGGAAAGCCTATGTTGCGCTATGCAGCAACCGGCAGGAGGGGCTATGCTGCGCTACGCAGCATCCGGCGCCAATGGGTTAAGCCAATCGTGAAAAGGGCCGACAGTCGGCAGACTGGATCTGGCCCTCAAATTGTCTTGACACCGGTGGAGGGGAGCGTGTCTATGTTCCCCGGGTCCTATGTTCCCCGGGTCCTATGTTTCCCGGGTTCTATGTTCCCCGCTTTGCATGAGACAGGGGAACATAGGACCCTTTTTTTTAAAAAGGGTCCTATGTTCCCGCTTTTCACAAAAAAGGGTCCTATGTTCCCCGATATGTATGTGACAGGGGAACATAGGACCCTTTTTCTGAAAAAGGGTCCCATGTTCCCCAGTCTGTTACTTTCTCCACCATTACTGGAAGAGGACGTCTGGTTACACTACGTACGGGAAACCCATTTGATTCCTACCTGTTCCACTGTTAAATAGCAGCCCAAATTGGTGGGCGCTATATCCTGGCAATTTCTCTGCTTGAGAAATACGAAGTGTGGTTTGTGAACGTGTGCATGGGTTGAATTGCGTGTGTCTCACGCCGAATGCGTGAGACTTGAGAGCCCTGCAATAGCGATCTTTTTCACGAAATTGGACCTGCACAAACTAGGCTACATATTATATGAAAGCTGAGCCGCCACTGATTCCAACCATCTAAACCATATCATTCTGGGACTAAATCTCGCAAATAACAACTTTAGAAGAAACTTCCCCCTTTCTTTTAATGGTCCCATGACATGCTATTTTATGTAAGATAGGTATAGTGGGCAACTAACACAGTATTCAAAGACGTTCCCGAAATTACGCCGTGGTGCAGCGTTACAGCCACTCCGAGCCAGTCGCACATTGAGCTTCCCCCAAATGCGTGTCAAGGAGGAGGGTGGGGGTGTGGCCCTGAGCAGCTTGCAGCCACGGTACCATGCGCTCTGTTTACAGTGGATGTATCGCAATGGCAGGCGCACACAGCCTTTAGCCGTGTTCTGTAAATATTCTAGAACACACGGGAGTCCTGGAGCTCTATATCTAAATATTATCATATAGCCTACACAGATATCTATATCATATAATATATATTATCACGGCCAAATGCTGTGTGCGCCTCAAGACGATATTATGAATCACAAACAAATTTGTCGGGTTCTGCGACGTCTCTGGGCGATGGTGCCTCGCGGCAACTGGCGGCATGTCGCAGTTCATGTAGCCTACTTCAGCGAGTCAAAGCCAAAGTTCCTTTCCCCCAATTCCTTCTCAACCATGGCTCAGATAACCCCCACTACAGTCTCGTTATGGAAATACAAGAGACGTCAAAGAACCGACAAGAAACACTTGCGTTACAGTGTGTGTATTCACTAGGCCTGCAGCGGATTCGAATTGTATCCGAATCCGTTCGGTTCGTTTACCACAGTTCGGAGCATTCTGGAGATCCGCGGATTTCGGTTTCATGAAGGCATTGCCTTATGTAGCGTATTTTGCCTACTGTAGCCTACGTCCGATACAAAAGGGTGTTTAGGACCCAGCGGAATGCATTCTCACCAGTGCTGCCCGAGCCAATGAAACTTTTCCCGCCCCTCCCTTCATCCTGTCAGCGTTCAAAACAAACTGGGCTTTTCAAGCGCACGATTCCTAAATTTAAAGAAAGTAATTGATACAATTATATTCTAAATATACGGGAGATAAATACAAACGGGTGATAAGCGGGATAACAGCCTTCGAGGTCGACCGGTTCGATGAAAATAATGGACAGGTAGAGGCAACTCTGGCTTCATGCTGCGCTCGTCGCCAGAGTTCTAAGCCTCGTCGGCCGTTATCCCTTACATGTTACACTCAGTGCACCATGTTTTCAAATGCATTTAGGGGAACATTTATTGCACAAAAAAGCCTTGCAAGTTGTCTGATTGCAGTCAATTAACACATTGCAATAGCCTGTGGGTCTCATTCATTTTTGTGTTTCTCCCCCAAACCCTCCGTCAAAAAAAAAGTCTGCCTATTTACTATCACGGACATGATCCTAATCCGAACCGTATCCGAAACCGAGGCCCAAAACGGTTATCTGAACCGAACCGTGGACACACTGATCCGTTTCACCCCTAGTATTCACACACACACATGTGACGCTCGCACGGTCGTGTCTCATTGGCGGGCCAACGTCTCTGGGCGGGCCAGGCAGAGTAAGGGGAGGAGCTTAGATGCATTATGACGATATAAATAAAGACATTCCAAATCAGCGCGCTTGAGCCTCCGTTTTTTCAAAGGCGAGCAGAACAATTAGTGCTCGTTTTACACCAAACGCAAGTTTTAGCCCCTGGGGGACCATAGACGGGCTAGGGGAACTCATATTTATGTTAGAAAACATCATAAAGTGAGATTTTCATTTATTGGGACCTTTAACAACAGAAAAACGAAATTTTACCTTTGTGATTTTTGTCCACAGAGCTTCTGTGTGAAGTCACTGTTAGTTTTTAATGTTGCATTGTCGAAGCAATTAGAGAAATACAAAAGTTCAAGAGAAAACAGCAATAGTAGGCATATACTGAGTAAATAAAAAAGATCACTAGGGGGCACTATTTCAGTTTGTGCATTTGAGATCGGTCACTCACAGGTCACGATCAAGGCACTGTGATTTGAAGATGGAGCAACGGTGAACGGTTGTAAGTGGAACAGCTAAGCAAAAACAAGAGAAAATGTATTTGCTGTTGACTTTTATTGAGGCTGCCGTGCCTGCGCAGTTTACTTTACTTAGCTGATCCGTCACTTTCTTATTGAACAGCCTTAGAAAATGATATTTGACTATTCTTAATATCATAAAATGTCAACCCTTGTAAATCCTGTTTTGTTTAAATAAAGATGCATTTATTTGTATCTTTTTTGGGGGGAGGGGCTTGCATAGTCCGCGTGCCCAGGGGCCGATATCTCACCATCCGTCGGTAGCCTATCTAATCTGAAAATACTCATTAATTATATATAATATTATATATAATCATATCAACCTAGCAGAGAAAAATAATAGGTCTAATAAAATTATAGGCTATGCAAAACCCATCCAATCTTTTTAGATTTTTTTTTGGCTCCTCGTGCTGGACCAGTTAGCCACCCCTGTCATAGGCCCGAGCTAGTTTATTACCAAGGAGGAGACCATGGCGAGGTTAATGACGGGAGACCGGGGAGGAAAAGTTTTGGTTCTGGACGAATTCAGATACCATAGGCACCGCACTAACCAGCAAGATATTAGATGGAGATGCTGGAGAGAGAACTGCAGGTCAGTACTCCGGACCAACATCTTTGATGTTGAGGAAGAGCATCCTAACATCGTTGTCAATGAGGTCGGTGAACATGTGCATGCCCCTGACAAAGTACAGGTGCGCAATGCAGATTTCCGCCAAGAGGCAATTGGAGAAGTCGAGAGGGAACCCACAGTACCCATCAGAAGGGTCTACAATGCCCGGCGAGTAGCTCTGCAGCGGCAACGTACACTCCAGGGTGGAGGAGACAGAGCACCACCACAAGACTTCCCGTCAGTGAGGTCAGTTATGGCCAGAGCCCGTAAACATGTTATGCCTCCCATCCCACCTACCATTGAGGACGTAAGAATAGAAGGTCCATGGGCAGAGACATGGGGCAGTGATACATTCCTGTTGCACCAAGATGAGGATTGGGGTGTCGCAGTCTTTGCCACTAAGGACAACTTGCGGAAGCTGCGACGCTGTGCGACCGTTTACATGGATGGAACATGTAAGTCCTGCCCACACCCGTACAATCAGGTGTTTATGGTGCTCGGGGACGTGCATGGCTTCGTTGTTCCACTTGTCCATGTTCTTATGGGCCAACGCACAATTGGACACTATCGCCAGGTGTTCCAATCAGACCTGCAAACTCCTCAGAGGAAAAAAAAGTGACAGTGTCACGGGAGAATTTTTTTTGATTGTAATATGCAAATGACACTAGTCTGAGCGTGACTTAACAAAACTCAGCATACTTTATCAAAAATCAATGTCAAAACATCCTTGAGGCTTATAAAAAATATTTTATTTACAACTGACAACAATTTTATTTTTTTGTCTCTTAGCCTGAGGGGGGATACCACGAACCTCGCTGAACATACCCAGGCTTTCTTGGGAAAACCTGGCTCGACAGAGCCGCAACTCGCAATCAGAGTTAAATGGTACCACGACGCTCACTTTAGATTCAATTAGTTGAACCAGGTTTTCCGCTTTAGGTTCAATGCGCGTACACATAAAAGGGGCGTTTATCGCGTCATTCGACTCACCCTTACACAAAATGAATCGAGCAAGAGCGGTGTATTTCACCCAAGGCGAGCAGTGAATTATTATGAACTCCTACGAGGAATTCAAAGTTCAAATCACAGCCAAGGGGAACACGGTTGCCCATAATATGGCTAGGGTGGCGTGCTGGCAAAAAATAGCCTACTGTGTTATTTCGTAAGTGAAATGATTCTGCATATTGTCTAAAAAATATCATGTATTATCATGTGTTTTACCCCCATATGTGGTGCCAGCACGCTCCTACAAACATGGGGCCAAGTCAAAAATAAATATAAAAATATTATTCAATGTGGTAAATTGTAAGCATCCATTTGATAATTTCAGGTGAATCTAGCCTGTGATTTGCAATGGCCTAGGCTCCAACCTTTAATCTCATGTTGATTACCTGTAGCAAATAAAAAGAAAACCCAAATTAATACTGCTCCGACCACCACCCTTCACCACTTCGGAGGAGCTGGCTCTCGCCAATATCGAAGGTCGGCCGATGATGGTGGAAGGGGGGATGCCCTCTCACCCCACTGCCTCAACATCCAAGGTGTTTGTAATGAGTATTCAAGTATTGGCAAAGGACATAAATAATTGTCTTGCTAATCAAATGTGAAATGATTGAGGGTAAAATAATTGTGTCATTTTTAGTTGAAGGTAACATTATTTTGGAGGAGCCGCCGACAATCAATCTCCAATCAGAGGTATATAACTATCAAAGCAAAGTATCACGTATTCTTCTAAATGTTTAATTTTTGCAAAGAATGTCTAGATTTCCCTGATTCTTGCAGTAGACTGTTATGGCAAGCCGAGTGTGCCACAATTCGACTTCAATTAAACGCGTTCTGAAACGCCAGCACGCGTGCCCAGAAGGCGTTTTGGTTTTCCAGAACGCGTTCCGGCGTTTCAGCGCGCGCGCCCAGAACGCGTTCCGGCGTTTCAATTTTTAATTTTTTTTTTTTTATTAAAAAATACTTTTATTTATAGCGTTATCGTTTATTACATTTATTTATTACAGCATTACATGGGTCAGGGGAGGTGAGGAGATAGATACTACTACAACTGATACTATAGGTAACCAACTGGTAGGTATTGGTACCCAACAGACCAGCCCTTTAGGAAGACTTCCATCCCGCTCCTGTCACATTACATAAATAGTTGGTGTATAGCCTATATAAATGCAGAAAATATTGCAGCCAAAATTGCCCCCAAAATATTCACAACATTTACCATTTAACCATCCCTTTTCACATTCAACTGGCCTCTACTCTTGATACATTTGTAACTCACCTACAAACTCACTCATAGCCTTTAATTTAGTGAAACGTTTGGTCACCTTTTTCCTATTTCTTTTTCACAGTGTCTACACGTCAGGTCATGGTGAGGAATATATTAATCATATATTTATATTAGTTAGTTAGTATGTTATTACTATATTGTTATTAAGTGAACATCAGTCCATGTGTTACAAACAAACAGCAGAAATCAAATGCCGGGAGGAGGGAGAAGCCTGTCTGGGCAGGCTCTATACACTGCGGTCCCGTTCCAACCAGCACCTGCCGACAATCTCCTGATTAGGAGTGAGAGAAACACAGGCATACACACAGCAGGGCCGGGTCAAAGACCCGCCTGGGTCATCACACCTGCAACTGAACACCTCCAAGAGAAATTGTGGTGGATTACAGGAGGACTAAATGACATATGCTACCAGTCTCCATTGAGAGGGGACAATGTGGAGGGGGTCACCACGTACAAATGCCAACACAGATGCACTCTAGAAAGAGCAGAGCCGGCTGTACTTGCTAAGGAGGCTGTGGTCCTTCAATGTCTGCAAGGTCCTCAGGATGTTTAGCCAGTCTGTCATTGTACTCTCCTATATGCTGTTGTGGGGAGGCAGCGTTAAGAAGATGGATACTGGGCGACTGGACAGGTTGTTAAGGAAAGCTGGCTATGTTTTGGGTATAGAGCTGAAGTGCATCACTTCAATAGCAGAGAAAAGAAGACTGAAATAGATGATGGTAATCCTAGATAATGACCCCCACTGTACAACACATTCAAATTCATACTCTTGTTCTTTCCATATTTATAGAATATGTGCCACATTCAAATTTAACAACAAGCCATACTTACAGTGATTATGTCCTGCACTGTGTCACTTTACACTACCACCATTGCACATACTGGTCAATATTTCACATCATCAGTATCTATCAGGCCTAGTAATCACTCCACATGCTGTTTACTCTTTACTTTTATGTACCTGAGAGTGATTTGATTTATTTTACGTGTGTGTGTGTGTGTGTGTGTGTGTGTGTGTGTGTGTGTGTGTGTGTGTGTGTGTGTGTGTGTGTGTGTGTGTGTGTGTGTGTGTGTGTGTGTGTGTGTGAAATTTCGTTGGACCACCCTTACCTTGATTGCTGAACAAATTCATTTGGCATTGCTTCAATAGGCTACTGCAAGGTCTAAAGAATTATTTCCGTCAAGTGTTCAATTCAATTCAATTTTCACCCTGATCTTGTAGGCTATTGATGATGGGAGAGTCGGACCACAGCGCAAAGCCTTCTCCAACACATCCCAAAGATTCTCAGGACTATGTGGTAGCCATGTATGAAAAGGATGGCATGCTCCCTGAACCACTCTTTCATGAGCCAGATGAATCTTGGAGTCATCGTCTTGAAGTATTTCCATGCCATCAGGGAAGAAAGAAATCCATTGATGGAATTCAGTTCATTCAGTAGCTAGCTAGCTATCTATCTATCTATCTATCTATCTATCTATCTATCTATCTATCTATCTATCTATCTATCTATCTATCTATCTATCTATCTATCTATCTATCTATCTAAATGATAATGGTTAAGGTTAGATGGTTAAAGTATTCCAATACCTCATGTCCAGTTAGTCGTTATTTTAAAGCTGTTTGATCATTTTGTAAATCGGCAATATGATCATACTGGAATAAAAAGAGCATCTTTGTTTATTTATAGCATAGTGTTTATTTCTGCATGACACGAGTCATCGTATTGGTCTGTTTGGAGTCCATTAACCATAGAAGATCACAGAAGTAGGATTCCACGCTGACCTCTAGGGCCACTGAGAGAGTCAACTGTATGTGAATCTCCCCCGCTAGCATGATCAATGATGGCCTATTGAGCAACAAATTAGCAGTAACGGTGGATGCTCAGCATTAGGAGTGGATGTAGACAATGAGCAGCCCCAAGTGGTGGATCAGCAGAACCTGCTGAAGGAGCTGCAAAGATTGTGGATGTAGAGCAGAGTTTAGCCAAACTAATGCTCGGGGCCTACCACGGCCCCTTCTTCTCTTTTCACTGGTCCCCCATGAATTCATAAATTGAATGTGGCCCGTTCTTATACTTTACATTTTACCCACACAGTTAACACATCCGTCAGAAATATCATTAATTTAACTAAAGACTATAGGATTGGGTACTAATAGAATGACAGAAGTTTTTGGGAATCACAGGGGGTTTGTGTTCTAAAAACACAATTGTTCTCTAACTTTCGATTGTTGGCACTTGATGGCTTATACTGATGTAAATTTAGAGGTCAGCAGCAGTAGAGGATCAGGGGATTGATATAGAGGGCCAGTAGCAGAGGTGCCCCCCAACCCCCACTCATAAATGGGGACTGTGTGGAAAGGGTTTCAGACTTTAGATTCCTGGGCACACACCACATCAAAGAGGATCTCTCCTGGATCACAGTAGTCAAGAAGGCCCAGCAGCAGCGACTCTATTTTCTGAGGATCCTCAGGAAAAACAACCTGTAGGAGAAGCTGCTGGTATCTTTCTACTGCTGCTCCATCGAGCTAGCTAGCTGCTCTGAAAATCACCGTTTGCACACTGCCCTCCCTGAAGGACATCTTCAGCTCTCGCTGCCTGGGCAGGGCAGCCAACATCCTAAAAGACCCTTCCCACCCTGGACACAACATGTCCACCCCTCATGGTTCCACCTGGTATAGGTCTCTCAAAGCTCGAACAAACAGACTCAGAGACAGCTACTATCCCATAGCGGTATGTGAATTGAACGATGCAAAATAAGAATTATACATTCATTCAACTATTAATTTCACATTCACAATTTCAGAAAAAACATCCTGAATGTACCATTTGCACTATTAAAAACTTTATTTATCTGTGCAGCACTACTGTGCAATACCGTTGACCTCAGCTGCTATTGTCATTTATCTGTATTTATCTGTCAACACTACTGTGCAATACTGTTTACCTCAGCTGCTATTCCTATTATCTGTATTATTTATCTGTACTTTTATCCTCATTTGTTATTTGTATATTTTATCATTAGGGGTCCAAGCCAACAGGTTGGATCCCTATTGTTTTTGTAAGGATTTTTCCTATTATTAGGGGTCCAAGCCAACAGGTTGGATCCCTATTGTTTTTGTAAGGATTTTTCTTATTAGGGGTCCAAGCCAACAGGTTGGATCCCTATTGTTTTTGTAAGGATTTTTATTATTATTAGGGGTCCAAGCCAACAGGTTGGATCCCTATTGTTTTTGTAAGGATTTTTATTATTATTATTATTAGGGGTCCAAGCCAACAGGTTGGATCCCTATTGTTTTTGTAAGGATTTTTATTATTATTATACTTCCTTCCCTAAAAGTGGGCCCACACCCCAAACCGTAAATGGTGCGGACATGCCAATTGCATGACTAGATCCAAGTCTGTGATGTGTATGCAGACGACAAAATCCGGACACGCCGGTCACTAGGTGGCGCTATACCAAGGAATACGCGTTTGGGGCTATAACTCCCACACCGAACCTCCCAGAGTCCAAAAACTTGTACCCACATATTCACTGGAGTCTGCTGCATCTTTTGGCCTAGGCCACGCCCATTTGCGTCTATGAATATTTTTCGCTAAATCGCGAAAACCGCAAAACTGTTTTTTCCCTACTTCTCCCACATTTCTTGACCAATTGACACCAAACTTTGCACACGGCATCTTCAGACGCACACGCAAAGGAATCATCAACACTTTTTTGATCCGACCTTCGACAACGAAACGGTAGCATTTTGAATATTTGTTTATTAGCTAAATTAGACGTGGAAAAGCAAAAAATAAAAAAAATACCAAATTTAGACTTCAGATCAAGTCCAAATTTTAGACACATGTCGGTGCTGGCCTTAATGGCGTTCAATAAAGAATTCGGAATATTTCGCCATTAGGGGGCGCAATAAACGAGGAAATTGTATATCTTCTAATTGGCCAAAAGAATGTTCTTCAAACTATAAGGGAACCATCAAGGGGTAAACCCGAGTCTATATGAAAAATATGGCCAAGAATTATTAATGTGGGCGGGAGTTATTTGGCAAAGGAAAATTGTCTTTGGAAAATTTCGCCACAAGGGGGCGCAAATAAACGACGAAATAATATATCTCCTACAAAAATTTCGCCGCGAAAACGCTACACTGACTTCTCGCTACTCCACAGGTTCAGGGTAGCGTTTTGAACACATGCTTCGCGTTTTTCCGGCGAAATGCACATTTCTTGTCGCGTTGTGCCGGCGAAATGCACACTTCTTGGACCCCTGCATAACTGCTTGCAGTTCTAGTTATTATTATACTTCCTACCAAGAAAGTGGGAATACAGCCCATACCGTAAATGTTGCACACACACCAATTGCATGACTAGATCCAGGTCAGTGAAGACTATGCAGACGACAAAATCCAGACACGCCGGCCACTAGGTGGCGCTATACCAAGGAATACGCGTTTGGGGCTATAACTCCCACACCGAACCTCCCACAGTCCAAAAACTTGTACACACAGATGCACTGGAGTCTGCTGCATCTTTTGGCCTAGGCCACGCCCATTTGCGTCTATGAATATTTTTCGCTAAATCGCGAAAACCGCAAAACAGTTTTTTCCCTACTCCTCCCACATTTCTTGACCAATCAACACCAAACTTTGCACACGACATCTTCAGACGCACACGCATAGAAATCTTAGACAGTTTTTTGATCCGACCTTCGACGACGAAACGGTAGAGTTTTGAATATTGGTTTATTAGCTAAATTAGACGTGGAAAATTAAAAATCCAAAAAAATCCAAAATTAGACATCGGATCGAGTCCAAATTCTACACACATGTTGGTGCTAACCTTAATGACGTTCGATAAAAATTTCGGAAAATTCCGCCATTATGGGGCGCAATAAACGAGGAAATTGTATATCTTCTACAAAATTTCGCCGCGAAAGCGCTACACTGACTTCTCGCTACTCCTACCACAGTCAAATCCTTTGTATCCACAGGTTCAGGGTAGCGTTTTCAACACATGCTTCGCGTTGTGCCGGCGAAATGCACATTTCTTGTCGCGTTGTGCCGGCGAAATGCAAACTTCTTGGACCCCTGCATAATTATTATACTTCCTACCAAGAAAGTGGGAATACAGCCCATACCGTAAATGTTGCACACACGCCAATTGCATGACTAGATCCAGGTCAGTGAAGACTATGCAGACGACAAAATCCAGACACGCCGGCCACTAGGTGGCGCTATACCAAGGAATACGCGTTTGGGGCTATAACTCCCACACCGAACCTCCCACAGTCCAAAAACTTGTACACACAGATGCACTGGAGTCTGCTGCATCTTTTGGCCTAGGCCACGCCCATTTGCGTCTATGAATATTTTTCGCTAAATCGCGAAAACCGCAAAACTGTTTTTTCCCTACTCCTCCCACATTTCTTGACCAATCGACACCAAACTTTGCACACGACATCTTCAGACGCACACGCATAGAAATCTTAGACAGTTTTTTGATCCGACCTTCGACGACGAAACGGTAGAGTTTTGAATATTGGTTTATTAGCTAAATTAGACGTGGAAAATTAAAAATCCAAAAAAATCAAAAATTAGACATCGGATCGAGTCCAAATTCTACACACATGTTGGTGCTAACCTTAATGACGTTCGATAAAAAATTCGGAAAATTCCGCCATTAGGGGGCGCAATAAACGAGGAAATTGTATATCTTCTACAAAATTTCGCCGCGAAAACGCTACACTGACTTTTCGCTACTCCTACCACAGTCAAATCCTTTGTATCCACAGGTTCAGGGTAGCGTTTTCAACACATGCTTCGCGTTGTGCCGGCGAAATGCACATTTCTTGTCGCGTTGTGCCGGCGAAATGCACACTTCTTGGACCCCTGCATAACTGCTTGCAGTTCTAGTTAGGGGTCCAAGCCAACAGGTTGGATCCCTATTGTTTTTGTAAGGATTATTATTATTATTATTTCGTACGCCTTAGAAGTGGTACCACAGCCCAAACCGTAAATGGTGCACACGCGCCAATTGCATGGCTAGATCCAGAATCGGCACCGCTACTCAGATAACAAAATCCAGACACGCCGGCCACTAGGTGGCGCTATACCAACGAATACGCGTTTGGGGCTATAACTCCCACACCGAACCTCCCAGAGTCCAAAAACTTGTACACACAGATGCACTGGAGTCTGCTGCATCTTTTGGCCTAGGCCACGCCCATTTGCGTCAATGAATATTTTTCGCTAAATCGCGAAAACCGCAAAACTGTTTTTTCGCTACTCCTCCCACATTTCTTGACCAATCAACACCAAACTTTGCACACGACATCGTCAGACGCACAAGCAAAGAATTCATCAACAGTTTTTTGATCCGACCTTCGACAACGAAACGGTAGAGTTTTGAATATTTGTTTATTAGCTAAATTAGACGTGGAAAATTAAAAATCCAAAAAAATCCAAAATTAGACATCGGATCGAGTCCAAATTCTAGAAACATGTTGGTGCTAACCTTAATGATGTTCGATAAAAATGTCGGACAATTTCGCCTTTAGGGGGCGCAATAAACGAGGAAATTGTATATCTTCTACAAAATTTCGCCGCGAAAACGCCACACTGACTCCTCGCTACTCCTACCACAGTCAAATCCTTTGTATCCACAGGTTCAGGGTAGGGTTTTGAACACATGCTTTGCGTCGTGCCGGCGAAATGCACATTTCTTGTCGCGTTGTGCCGGCGAAATGCACACTTCTTGGACCCCTGCATAACTGCTTGCAGTTCTAGTTTTTATTATTATTATACTTCCTACCAAGAAAGTGGGAATACAGCCCATACCGTAAATGTTGCACACACGCCAATTGCATGACTAGATCCAGGTCAGTGAAGACTATGCAGACGACAAAATCCAGACACGCCGGCCACTAGGTGGCGCTATACCAAGGAATACGCGTTTGGGGCTATAACTCCCACACCGAACCTCCCACAGTCCAAAAACTTGTACACACAGATGCACTGGAGTCTGCTGCATCTTTTGGCCTAGGCCACGCCCATTTGCGTCTATGAATATTTTTCGCTAAATCGCGAAAACCGCAAAACTGTTTTTTCCCTACTCCTCCCACATTTCTTGACCAATCGACACCAAACTTTGCACACGACATCTTCAGAGGCACACGCATAGAAATCTTAGACAGTTTTTTGATCCGACCTTCGACGACGAAACGGTAGAGTTTTGAATATTGGTTTATTAGCTAAATTAGACGTGGAAAATTAAAAATCCAAAAAAATCCAAAATTAGACATCGGATCGAGTCCAAATTCTACACACATGTTGGTGCTAACCTTAATGACGTTCGATAAAAATTTCGGAAAATTCCGCCATTAGGGGGCGCAATAAACGAGGAAATTGTATATCTTCTACAAAATTTCGCCGCGAAAACGCCACACTGACTTCTCGCTACTCCTACCACAGTCGAATCCTTTGTATCCACAGGTTCAGGGTAGCGTTTTCAACACATGCTTCGCGTTGTGCCGGCGAAATGCACATTTCTTGTCGCGTTGTGCCGGCGAAATGCACACTTCTTGGACCCCTGCATAACTGCTTGCAGTTCTAGTTATTATTCTTACCCCCCTAAAAGTGGGCCCACACCCCAAACCGTAAAAGGTGCCGACACGCGAATTGCATGACTAGATCCAGATCTCTTCGGACTACGCAGACGACCAAATCCAGACACGCCGGCCACTAGGTGGCGCTATACCAAGGAATACGCGTTTGGGGCTATAACTCCCACACCGAACCACCCAGAGTCCAATAACTTGTACACACAGATGCACTGGAGTCTGCTGCATCTTTTGGCCTAGGCCACGCCCATTTGCGTCTATGAATATTTTTCGCTAAATCGCGAAAACCGCAAAACTGTATTTTCGCTACTCCTCCCACATTTCTTGACCAATCAACACCAAACTTTGCACACGGCACCTTCAGACGCACACGCAAAGAAATCTTAGACAGTTTTTTGATCCGACCTTCGACGACGAAACGGTAGAGTTTTGAATATTTGTTTATTAGCAAAATTAGACGTGGAAAATTAAAAATCCAAAAAAATCCAAAATTAGACATCGGATCGAGTCCAAATTCTACACACATGTTGGTGCTAACCTTAATGACGTTCGATAAAAATTTCGGAAAATTCCGCCATTAGGGGGCGCAATAAACGGGGAAATTGTATATGTTCTACAAAATTTCGCCGCGAAAACGCTACACTGACTTCTCGCTACTCCTACCACAGTCAAATCCTTTGTATCCACAGGTTCAGGGTAGCGTTTTCAACACATGCTTCGCGTTGTGCCGGCGAAATGCACATTTCTTGTCGCGTTGTGCCGGCGAAATGCACACTTCTTGGACCCCTGCATAACTGCTTGCAGTTCTAGTTATTCTTCCCCCCGTACTTGTTGGACTACAGCCCAAACCGTAAATGGTGCACACGCGCCAATTGCATGACTAGAACCAGTACCGGCACCGCTACTCAGATAACCAAATCCAGACATGCCGGCCACTAGGTGGCGCTATACCAAGGAGAAACACGTTTGGGACTATAACTCCCACACCGAACCTCCCAGAGTCCAAAAACTTGTACACACAGATGCACTGGAGTCTGCTGCATCTTTTGGCCTAGGCCACGCCCATTTGCGTCTATGAATATTTTTCGCTAAATCGCGAAAACCGCAAAACTGTTTTTTCCCTACTCCTCCCACATTTCTTGACCAATCGACACCAAACTTTGCACACGACATCTTCAGACGCACACGCAAAGAAATGATAGACAGTTTTTTGATCCGACATTCGACGACGAAACGGTAGCGTTTTGAATATTGGTTTATGAGCTAAATTAGACGTGGAAATTCCAAAATCCCAAAAAATCCAAAATTACACATCGGATCGAGTCCAAGTTTTACACACATGTCGGTGCTACCCTTAATGTCGTTCGATAAAAAATTCGGACAATTTCGCCATTAGGGGGCGCAATAAACGAGGAAATTGTATATCTTCTACAAAATTTCGCCACGAAAACGCTACACTGACTTCTCGCTACTCCTACCACAGTCAAATCCTTTGTATCCACAGGTTCAGGGTAGCTTTTTGAACACATGCTTCGCTTTGTGCCGGCGAAACGCACATTTCTTGTCGCGTTGTGCCGGCGAAATGCACACTTCTTGGACCCCTGCATAACTGCTTGCAGTTCTAGTTTTTTTTGTTTATATAGATGTTTTATTTATTTATGTTAATGTTAATCGCACCGTCTGGGTTGCATTTAAATTTCGTTCCATGTGCAACGACAATAAAGATAATTCTGATTCTGATTCTGATAGCTGTTGATGGCCGTCCATGCTGCCACTTTGCCTATTGGAATGTCTCAACTAGCCACCCAGGCCAAAAAAACATCAATATTTTGAAACAAGTTTCCTTGCTATAAAATGGATGGGAATGTGAGAGAACCCATATTTTCTAAAGTTTGTAGCCTCTCACAATGAATATTGATTAGATAGGTGTGACACACTTAGTATCCGCACCCCCCTGTTACTTGTATACTTGTAATGACCCATGTGCCATAGATTCAATTGTCATTGATTGAGACCCATCAAAGTTTCAAACCGTCAAACCGTTACCATGAGACGGCGCGTTACAGAACTGCAGGGAAGGGTCAATGCAGAATTTAACAGATTTTTTAACGTGGAACAACCAGAGATGTCAGCCACTGACAGGGGAGTCAAACGGACCTAGATTCGGTTTTAGCTTGCTCATGCCAGTTTTTAAGTGTTTAAGTTAAACCCTATTACTGATATAATGCTCTCGTCTCGACCACTGGTTAGATGTTTCGCATTTGCTACTGACATACACAGTGCATGTCAGTGCGGTGCAGATAATCAGAGCCGGATTAACCCAAAGGCAAGCCTATAATAATGTTTATGTATAACAATTAATATGTAATGTATCCAGATTACAGCAGGACTTCAACCGCGAGGGTGCCAGGCCGCAACGGCGGGTGCCTCGTGGTCGAGGCCAAAGGCCAATTACCTTTAGGGTTGTGGTGCTGCATAGCAGCACCATAACAAGGTATAGGTCCCGGAACGGTAATTCCTTTTTTTATTTGGATGAACAGATATATGATTATGTGCTGTATCAAATAACTAATTTACATACATTTGTCATAATGCATTTCTCAAAATGTAAGAAACGCCATCAGTAAATGAATGTTGTTTTGTCAATTACAAATATTATTGGCTTATTAAAATCAAAATACCTTTGTTTGCATCTGTTCACAGATCACAGACTGCCCTTTGTTTTGGCTGTGCCCCTGGACCTCTCCGCAGAGGACTTTTCTCAAAGTCTGCGGGATAATGTTCCCGGAGTCCCGGCAGAATTTGAGCTCTGCCGGGTCAGCTCTACCCGGGAGGTGGTCCCGTTGGCCGACCAGTGTCCTCTGGACATCAGAAACCGGAGAGAACTCAACCGGTCCAATTTATATCTTCGACCCAAGGTAGTCTAAGATATAAGTCATAATGAACATAGATTATTAGGGCCACTAAAATGAACCTTTTTTGGTGTAAATGATGTTGTCTGAGTCCACATTTTTATACAATGTTTAACAACGCAGTTTGTGTAAAGGAAACACTCAAATATTGGCATTTGTTTGTTTTAGAATACCGACAGTCAACAACCACCAAGGTAAGTGTTCTTCTTATTGTATCTACTTTGACATGCGTTTCTGACAGGTTTCATGAGAAACGTTTATTGTTTTTGTACTTCAGTGATAATCCAGGCATCTTGATGGCATTGTTCACAAAGCATACGGTTCTGATCCTAATTCTATTGTGTCGTTTTATTTGTTTTCTAGAGAGCGCCCAGTCAGTCCCCAGCAGGGATAGGTAGACCAGCCCGGGGTGCCATCAAGGTAAATAATTGTCATTCTACCACTCAACACATGCATTGTTCACATGCCCAACCATCAGCATTACTTATCCAGGATGAATTTATCCTGGGTTAATATCATACGGCTAACAATTTTCAATTACAATCACACAGGCATCTCTGGCCTACATGAAGCAACAAGAGAAACAAATATATACACAGTGGTAGGCATTAGGGCTGCCGCGATTAGTCGACGGTAAAAATGCGTCGGCATCAATAATTTAAGTCGATGCATCTTTTTTTAATTTTATGAATTTACCTTTTCAATTTCTAAAACGCTTCAGTTCAGTATAACGAATGTGCGTCTTCCGTATCACTACGTGCTGCGTGCCTGACGTCAGTCTTTTTTTGGCACCAGTCATTGGTCGCCTTCAGTCAACGCTTCAGTTTTAAAAAATCATGGCGGCAGCAGCAGTCGAGTCCGACTAACCATGGGAAACGGTTGAAATTTGAATTAGTTACGAGCGTAAAGCATTGTAGGGATTGTGCTTCGCGGGGTTTGTTTGCCGTTGCTATGGTTACCTAAATCATTAAACGCAACTGAAAACGATGGCCGATGCGAGTTTGAAACTAAAACTGTGATTGTGAAAAAAGTATAAATGCTATCGAAATTCCGTTTGGATAGGATTGAAGATACAAGTGTGTAGATTTGTTTAATGGTTTGAACGATGGTAAACGGTTGAAAAAGGACTGGTTACGATGTCAAACAGTGGAAGGTCCGCCGGTTAGAATGATGTAATATGCCGTTTTAAAACTAAAACTGCGATACCGAAAAAAGTTTAATAGCTACCGAAATTTGAACATGTGAACATGCCTAGATAGATATGAATCTCTAGATTCGTTTAATTTTTGAACCATGGCAAACGGTTGAAATTTGAATGAGTTACGAGCGTAAAGCATTTGAAGAATTTGAAGAAATTTTTAACAATTCCAATTATTATTAGTTTCTACCTCGCTTCATTTTCACTCCCGTTTTGTCTTGTTTATTTTATTTTCTGTTTCATTTAGTCAACTCTGGCGCTCAGCCTGCTCAGGTCGATCGCATTTTTGATCTCACACTTATGCTGCGTTTTCTTATCCATCTGTCTCGGAGGTCCGAGGACGTTGCCTAGCGACACGCACAAACACGCCCCTTTTCCTCGGACCTCGGATCTCGTTTGAACTCAGTGGTGGCCGAGAAAATTAATCGTTTAGATTAATCGACTAATCGATAAAATAGTCTATAGATTAATCGATAGAAAAATAGTCGTTAGTGGCAGCCCTAGTAGGCATAAGTTTAGGCACCCGTGCTAAAGTCTTAATATCTTAATTAAACAAATGAGGAAAAATCCAACCTTTAAGGATACCAATTTGCTTTGTGAATGAATAATGTATCGTTAACAAATAAATGTTCTCCATTAAAAAAGTATAGACACCCCTATTTAAATTCCATAGAGGCAGGCAGATTCTGATTCTTAAAAGCCAGTTATTTCATGGATCCAGGATACTATGCATCCTGATGAAGTCACCTAGGCCTTTGGATATAAAATAGCCCACATCATCACATACCCTTCACTATACCTAGAGATCGGCATGGTTCTCTTCAGTTAGCCTTATAGCTGTTAGTTAGCCTAATGATTTCTCAATGCAAATCAAACCAGCTAATAGGCTAACTGAAATAAACCATGCCAATCTCTAGGTATGGCGAAGGGTATGTGATGATGTTAGCGGGAGATAATTTTAAATCTGAAAACATGGTAAAATGCACCAGAATGCGGGCAATTGCATGTACTTCTTTGAAAATGGGGGAGGACCCCCAGACCCCCCGCCAAAATACGTCCCCCACACTCAAAATGCCACTGACGCCCTTGAAGATCTTAGATCTTACGCCAACTGTTATTTATGAGGCATGAAGATGTTGGGTCCCGTGCTGTCTAGGTGGAGCTCGACCACAGGGGACCTTGTGACAGTGTCTGGGAACACCATGGGAGTATTTAGGTTTAGTTAGTCCTGGTTAGTCAAATATTGAAGGTTGCTCATATGAAAAGGGAAAAAAGTGAATGAACGGGATTGTATGGATTCGGATGAACGAAGTGCATAACTAATGCATTGTCTGTATCAATTGATCCCAGCCTATAATTCTATTTCTATTTTTATCTTTTTTGTTCTAGAGATAAATTCATGATTCAGGATGAAGATGACCTGTCATCCGGATCGGATGTCGAGGAACTCTCAACATCGGCCTCTGTGTCTGACCCAACAGCTGTAAGATCATAAAGTGTATAAGACTGTTACAGACGGTTATTGTACTCTCCATGTGATATTGTCATTATCTGTGTGAATTTCATTACACCACACAGTAATTGTGTTAGGGTTGAGGGTGCAGGCAGGCAGGTAGGACCCAAATGCAGACGGTTTAGCGAGAACAGCACTTTATTAGGCCTAAAGGCTAAGGCAAGGAACCAGGTAACTCAGGGAACTCAGGAGACAACAGGGAACAGGGAACACGCATAACGAACAACCAATGAAAGCACAAGGAACAAAGGAAAGACAAGGGCCTTAAGCTAAAAACACAACGAGGAACAGCTGAGACACATTATGGGAGGGAGCAGTAATCAACACAGGAGGGAAACACAGGAAACACACACACCATGACAAATTGTTGTTTTTTTTGTTATGCAATAATAAGTTAGCCTTGATCAGCTGATCTTGAGGTTTCACTGGAGAACAGAGACACAGAGCGGGCCGTTGACGGTGGCTGTACGCCGCCAGAATGTGCTCGAAAGTGCCTTCTCGGTGCTCGAAGCCGGTCGTACTTTGAGTGCAAAGGGAGCCGAGGAATTGGAATTCCTCAACGCAATGGCGGACGACTATGGTGGTCCCAGGAGGGAATTTCAAAGGTAATGTCCAAATGCCTGCTTGAAGGTAATGTGTTACTTAGTATTTTACTTTTCTACTGTTCTGGTTATGTAGTTTCCCTTTAGGGAAACTACATAACCCTTTTCACTATCAAATGACTTTTCCCCTGTGCTCTGCTTTACAGACTCCTAATGATGGCCATTCAGGGCACCCTCGGGGTTTTTGAGGGACGCTCAAATGAGCTATTTTTCACGTATGACCTTCGTGCCTTGGAGCAGCAGAAGTTCTTCAAGGCGGGGAAATTGACCGCTTGGTCAGTGGCCCACGGTGGCCCGGGGCCCCGGTCAATAAGTAGGTCGGTTTACCTGCTTATGTGCCACCAGTCAGCACCCCTAAGTGACCTCGACATAGGGGTGCTGCTCGACGAGGATAAAGGGGGCAAACTGCAACAGGTGACATCAATGAAATTCTGTCATGTGTGTTTTAATGATAAAGTAAAGACAACAATTACTTTAGAGGATGTCTTATTTTGTTTTTCATAAAAAAAAAGTAGATATTTGCATTATTGCACAGCATACCAACAGAGCAAATTGAAGACCAACATTTTTTTTTTTTCATTTTGAAAAGTTGAAGGCCTGTCGCACAGAGGAGGACCTGCAGCGACTGAAGGTATCCTGTGGGGACTGGGTCTCTGACTGCGGGGTGCCCTCCTTCTACACCTCTACATTGCAGGAGATGCCTCAAGTCATTGAGAGGGTAGTGGCCAACTACTGCTCGGTAAGAAAGAATGAAAATACTATAACATATCATGGAGTGAAGTGGCAGACAGTTAAGAAAACAACATGTGTGTCAGAGGGCAGTGTGCGAGTGTTGAGTTGTTCCCAATTTTTGAACTTTCGATTGTAGACATTTCAATTGTCAATTAAACCGTAGTAAATGAAATTAGCAAAAATTAAGGCTGTTACAAATTATTAAAAAGTAATAAACGTCATCTGACGAGGTATTACATTTTCAAACCCCCCCCCTCCAACAAAGCCTATGAGTTTTTTCAAGTGCAGGCCTTCTTCATGTGTTTCTATCACCATCTCATCAACAGAGTGGCCAGTATGGTGCAGCAGTATACTGCCGGGTTGAACTCCTGTGGACGTTTTTTCGACCTTGTCTCTGCAAATTGGCAGCAGTTTCTGCCAATTTTCTGCTCAACGGGGGGGAAATTGACCCGGCAGACCTTCAGAGGCCTATTCCTGACGGACTGGAGCCCTGAGGGCAGTAATGCCAGGGGGGAGGAGGAGGAAACCATCTTCCAGTATGATGACTGGCTCATCAAAGTTGAAGGTGGGTTAATACATTTGATTCTCAATTGGACGTCAATGATTGATCGCTAGGGCAGGGGAGGTTTTATTGCTATCTCGCTATTATTCATTGACAAAAGTAAAGGAGCCACATTTGTTTAAAAATGGAAAGAAATTAAAAAACATAACCTGCATGTTCCCGCTGGGCCCCAAAGCCTGACAACAAATGCTGCCAATGAAGACAATTTGTATTTTTGGAACTGACCGCACTTAACTATATAGATAGCCATCTATCTCCGGTATCGTTTGTATATTGACAAGTTGATAGAATTCTCACATAAGCTTTGCAATGACAATGACACTAACGTGCTTTGCAAACAAAGTAACACTACGTATATGCCAACAGAGGGAGAGGTGGATGCCACCTTAGAAGACCTCTTAGTCTTTGTCACGGGAGCCGATCATCCTCCAGCCCTGGGCTTCCCGAGGAAATGCGAGGTTCATTTCTTCGACCAGGAGCCAGGGACAAGGCGGCTTCCCTATGCCTCCACCTGTGCCCTCTTCCTCTACCTTCCAAGAGGTGTTAGGGAGGAGGAGGATTTTGCGGATATGATGAGCACATCTTTGTTGGGTCCCTGGGGTTTGGGAAGGTTTAACCTGACCAAACCCCTCCTCCCTTGGAGACAGGACTCCGCCCCCACCTCCCTTGGAGACAGGACTCCGCCCCCTCCTCCCTTGGAGACAGGACTCCGCCCCCCCTCCTCCCTTGGAGACAGGACTCCGCCCCCTCCTCCCTTGGAGACAGGACTCCGCCCCCCCACCTCCCTTGGAGACAGGACTCCGCCCACCCTCCTCCCTTGGAGACAGGACTCCGCCCCCTTTACCCTCTATGTTTGTATTGTTTTGTCTTGCGTCTTCTATGTTCCCACTCGTGGCCTGTACCTTGACGTGGTGAGTGGGCTTTACACCAAATCAGGGCAACAATGTATTCCTTTTCCTCTAAGCTTCTGTCATACTCTTCTGTTGAAGAGAGTATTGGTCAGAAATTAGTCAGAATTTAAAAAAAATTAAACAACCTACTCACTTATACATATCATAAAGGTCTACCCTGATTCCTGACAAAGCAGGCAAACTAGGCAAGTTTATTTAGACTATAAGGAATTCCCATGGTGGTTAGGTTTGTGGTATCATTTATTTAAGAATATGATCACTGAGGTTGTTGCCTACTGCTTCCCACCAGTGAACCTATTCTCGTAAATATAGAACCAGTCATTCCATTCCTGTAGCCAATCCTCAATGCTTCACCGCATAACAGAGCTCTTGGGTCATTGGAAACCTTCCATCACCAACCTGTAGCTGTTGTATCAATTGCCTGTCTATTGTTTATTTTATTTTATGATATTTTCATGCTCATTTGTCATAATTACATGTCCCCTGTACGATGCAATTTCTACTTTACTATAAAATAGTCAAATGTGGAAATGATAGACAGTATGTTTATGGTAATGGAATGTTGTAGGAGGGATGGACATTATGAACTGATCTGTGCTTTTACTAATGTTATTGAGTTTTGGGAGTTTAGGCTTTAGTTTATTGGTCTGTTTCTAACCAGTTTCAAGTGTAAGATCTTGTGCAAAACCTTTTTACCTTCCAATTATTTTCCATTTATTCTTTAGTACTCAATCATGCAATATTTTCAATTATTGATATGAGTGATTTACTACACGTCTGGGTAGAATGTAGAGTAATATAATAACTTTTGAACCCATGACAGGCCTGTCATGGTAAATACCACAGAAGAAATCCGAAGAACTAGGCTGTGCCTAGACATGTTGGACATGACACACAATTATACTGCAGTCTATTCCCCTAAAAGTTAATCAATTTAAAAGAGCAACTGGGTGCATTTGGACCCACCGTTAGCGCTGGCTAAGGGTGGGGCGCATCAGATGCATGGACAGATTCAAAAGTTGTCATGCTAACAGTAACAGTTAAAAAGTTATCGTGGCCCCCACAACACCACAACCAGAAGTGGGTGCACATCACACACTGAGTGTCTTGTCTTGTGTTGAGGACCACAATGGAATTAAGTCCTGGACTTGAATGTGTTTTTATCCTCAATTGTATTTGATGTATTTTCATGTGTGTAAGACATTAGTTTGATACGATTGAATAAATCAAAATAAAATAAAAATTGTTTAATAAACACAACTGTACCGAAAAACATAGCGAACCGTGACTTAAAAACCGAGGTACGTACTGAATCGTGACACTTGTGTATCGTTACATCCCTAATAGTAATGGATGATAGTAAGGGAACTATAGGGGCCAGGGGCCGTATTCACAAAGAATCTTAGGCCTAAAAGTAGCACCTAAATCTAGGAGAGCTTAAAAGTCCTCTAGGACTCACTCAGTAAGACCTATTTACAAAGAATCTGAAAATGGCTGCAGCAAGATGGAATACTTTGGAGACAATGGAGGACTGCAAAATGATAAAGAGATATAGACTACATCACCATACTGACCGCTTCTAAACTCGTGCACGAGAATCGACGTAAGGGGGCGTCACTCTTAGTGATTTATCCTTAGCGGCTTTGTGAATTACTTTTAAGAGAAAACGTATACGTTATTTTTTTTTAGCGTTTATTTAGAGTTAGGAGCACTTCTAGCGGTAAGATAAAAAGCTTTGTGAATACAGCCTGAATATTTTGTGAATACATCTTAAACCAACATGACTTACCATGTTGGTTTAAGAGATGAGCCCCGTAAAACCAATATTCATTTAAACAGTAAAACATGTTTGCATTGTAATAGTTAACAATACCACTATATGTGCCAGTGGTATCAATAATTATATTCATAAAGCTGGTAGTGTCTGACTTTAACAGGAGTATGGACTAGTAGGGCCTCTTATCAAAGCCCTCCCTGTCCTCCACCCTCACGGTGACATGAGCCAGATGCCTCTCTCAGGGGCCACTTATATGTAAATGAGGCAATCGGGGGTTCATCTTTTGAAAGTAGGCCTATATGGCGTGAAGAGAGACACATTAATACAGAGTTTAATGTTTTGCTTTACTGTAACACGATTTACCGTACATAATTATATACTTAATATCTAAGTGAACTGAGAACTATACTGATGTGGGGGGCCATCTTTGATCCAAGGAACTCCCTGCATATGAATGACAAAGGGACAGGGCCTCCTGACTCGGTTTCTCTCCACGCTGATATCACATTTGGGCAAGATGTTCTTTTAAGCCTCCATGTTTTTCTACCATACTAGCTAGCTAGTCGACTGAATTTACTGAACAAACTAACCAATGATTAAAACAAATTGGAACAATGTTTTATTTCAGTCTGTTTACCAACTTCAGCAAAGACTGAGCTTAACATTGGTCTTCGGACGACGCTATGGCTGTCCAATCAAAAGGAGTTATGGGTTTCAGAAAGATTTTCTCTAATCATCATGCAGAAGCTCGGGGTCCAGTGCAGCTCCGTTGGTGGGACAAAATTACAGCATTATCCAATGAACGTTTAGCCCGGGTTGCTGCTAAGAGGGCCCTAAGCATAAATTGGTCAGGGAGGCCCACACACACACACACACACACACACACACACACACACACCACACACACACACACACACACACCACACACACACACACACACACACAATGTCATCATAGAGTAGGGGTGGCCAACCAGTCAGAGAAGAGCCAATTTTTTACTGTTTTACTGCAAAGAGCCACATCACATGTACACACACATACACACCTCTGCTCAGACATATTTACTGTAATTTGCTTTCACAAATGCAGCCATCATTGTTTCTACCACATCTATGCCACGGGTTCTGTCTTTAAATTGCACTTTTTATATATTAGGTTAAAAAAAAAAGTAATTTGCCCGAATTGAGTGATAGGGTAGGCCTACACAATTAAGAAAACACAACAGTGGGCCATAACTAATTTATAAACATATATTTGTAATGTAATAATGTAATCCTTATGACATTTTTTTTCATCAACCTTAATTTTAGGGGGACCCGCCCCACGGTTTCGATTTCAGGCTTTCAGGTGTCCACATGTTCAGTTGAACACGGTAATTCTGTACTTGTACTTCTTTGTTTCAGAGATTATGGCTTGGAGAACCTTCGTATCGCGTTGCAAGCTGCTTTTGAATGACTGTACTCGACGGCTTCTGATGGACGACGTTGGACCAGCTGTGTTGCAGCAGATTGCAACAAGGTAGATCTTAAGTTTCAGATGCTTCTAATACTAGTAGTTGGCCTCAAGTTTAGCAGTAGGCCTACGTTGCAATAACTTATTGCAACGTATTATATACTTATATGCTTATATATACATTATTACACAACGCGCGAAATATCGAGTGAAACTATAGCTTTTTGGAGTGCAGCTATATTACACAGTTCAACAACTGATTGTACAGCTGTCGTCAGCGGGGGGTGAAAAACATTGCCGTCGAAACAAAATGGACGACTTTCAAGTAGAAGTTGACCAGTTTATAGACATTCTTTCCTTGATTTATTTGTGCAATTGTCGTATAATAAATAATGTATTACACAGACTTGACTTTCACTCTGTCCTATTCACTGACGGTAAAAAAAAAAAAAAGTGTCGTTATTGTAGGCTACCGCAAATCCTCTAATATTGGCCTGTATTCCAATAGCGGTCGGGTCTCTAACATTGGCCGGTCTTGCTGTCGGCGGAGGTAAATAAAGGCCTCTAATATTCTCTCTATTATTAGAACCGACGTTTTTCTTTGAATCACCTCGCTCTTGACTAGCACGTGAGACTTCAACTTTGTTTGGAATAACGCCGTTATTTTATCACTAATGGAGTAATCTAACTAATTACTGTTTCAGTCTTTACAACGCCGTTATCGTTACTGAACGTTAAATGCGGTGCGTTACTATGAATTGATATACTAAACTGCGTAATCCGAACGCACCCCTGGCTCCACACACAAACTGCTAGTGAGGTGACCGGGTGTGTTAACTTAACAACGAGATAAGCGATTATGATTGGCTACGGAGCAATCCGATGAAAAGTTGGCATTTTCAAGATTTTTAAGGTTTTTAACTTCAAAGTGTTCACAATGCACTACCGGTATGTTTGCTACGTTTTTGTTAATTTAGCCTGAATTACCGGTTTTTGTTGTTAATGTTCTGTATGCATACCATATGTTATAACTGTACTTTTTCAATAAATGAACCTAGTATTTTATAGGTTCAAATAGACACAAAATGTCGTTTTTATTAATTCTACTGGTAGTCCGTTTGCTCAAATAGAAATAGAGGCCTGCCTCTAATTCTGGCCTCCTTCCAATAAAGGCCTGGGCCGTGATGCGCTTGAGTAAAATAAGGGCCCGGGCCTATATTAGAGGATTTACAGTATGCAGGATGCACTGCTGTTCATAGACTAGCGCCAGCGTTCGTTGCTGCGTTGCTAAATGATAGCAACTCTCCACTCATTCTCCTCTGACCATGCATTTAATCGGCTTTGATGGCCATCAGGTCTCAGCAATTCCTCATTTCTCACTGTTGCTAAACACAAAGCAGCCGTTTGTAGTATTAAAAACTCCCTGCAACAAACTTGAACTTGTAGGCCTATCTTTTGAATTTTGAAACTTCTTATTAATTCAATCCAAATTTTAACACTCATACAGACACCTGAGGGTGTTCCACGAACGGAGGTTTAACAAACACTGAGTTAACGCTGAACTCTAGGTTGATTGACCCTGTGCCGACCAACCCAGAGTTTTCGGTTCCACAGCAGCGGTTATGCATTAGTTCAATCAACTCGGGGTTGGTTAACACAGGGTTGTGCGCGTCCACGCCAAACTTAAAAGACGTGATGTATGGATCATGGAAACCCTGATCGATATGGCGAAACGGGCCGCTTATTTAAATGAAATGGAACTCCAGGTTCTCCTGGAGAGCTATGACGAGGAGAAGGACATTATCACAAGAAAAGGGAACGCTAAAACCTCTGGAACCCGGAGAACCAAAGCCTGGCAGCGGATCGCTGACCGCGTAAATGCGTTAGTTAGGCCTACACGTCAAAAGCATGATCCTTAATATTTGAGCCATGAATAATAAATATCCCAGTTAAGCATTCTTAAAGATCTACCACATAACCCCTTTCTTCTAAAACAATATGTACTCCGATTGCTTCCAAGCGGTCAGAGGATCAAGTATAAAAAAAAAAAAAAGCTTTTCCCACCATCGTATTGGTATAAATTTAAATAAGCCATTTTTTTAAGCCAATCGTGAAAAGGCTGACAGTCGGCAGACTGGATCTGGCCCTCAAATTGTCTTGACCCCGGTGGAGGAGCTGTTAATAAACATAAATTCAGGGCGCCCTGGCATGGAGGGGGTACCTGGAGGTACCTACCACCTCAGAGAGTCATGGGCCATACCCCACACTGGTTGAATGTAGGTTTTTGTGTTTTCTTGTAGGCTATTTTAGATTTTTTTTGCCTTCGAAGTAACACATGCAAACCGTGTGCTTGCCACAGCGCATACTATTCCAAATGTTTCTTTTTTTGGTAACTGGGTAGAAAACCTAAAAGTGACAATTCATCAACTTCACAGATGGATCAGTGCTTGTAAGGAAGCCGCCGGCTACGATCGAACATTCTCCAGTGGATGCAAGTCCGTTAGGACTATTTTATACTTTATGTTGTAGGCTAAATGCCTCTCGGCATAGTACTCAGACAATATTCTTTGTATGATAGGAGGCCGATACAAATCTTGGATGGGTCATCTGAAACGACTGTGATGTGCTCAGCATCTCCAGCATTATAGCCTAGATAAAACTACCATTTGAAAAAAACGGAGGGCTACGCAAATAGTCTGGAGTGAACTGAGGCTAGGTCCTCGATTGGTAGTGTTGGCTATGTAAGGCTATTTAAATATATTAAAGATTTGCGCGAGAATCTATACCTCTCCACTCCAGCAAAAAGTCATCCAATATGCCAAGATGTCGAGCCGTGGTCTTATCAATCGCTCCCGGTGGATTGCACGTATAATTTGCACTCTGATATCAGCATTTCTCTCATCAAAAGTGCATGCCATTGTGAACACATGAAATCTGCGGTGAACGCCGGTTGAAATACCCAAAACCGGGGTTATGTTTCAAACTTAACCTGCGCAAAACCTGGTCCGACCAGGTTTGATTCAGAGCATATGTTGCTATAGCAACTAACATACCGTGATCCATTTGGAACGGAAAACCTAGGGTTACAGCAAACCCTGGGTTATCTTACCCGGTTATGTGATAAAACCGGCTTTGTGGAACACCCCACTGGGCATGAAATGTCTTTAAACTTAAACTTGTTGATTGCCATGTGAAATTAGCACAGCTTTAACAGTAAAAGAGCTTTATCATTGGATACCTTTTTTCAACACGTTTCCTTCAGTCCTTCTAGTTGCTGAGATTGCTGGTGCTAGGCTAAAACTAAATGCAATGCAAGTTTTATTTCTAACATTATTCAACACAGACATTTGTAAAGACAATAGTCTGGTGTTATCATTCATTTGTCTCGGGTGTACTGGGTTCCTTAAGCGTCCTAATGTAGTGAACTACATTTACTGTGTTTGTGTAACTTGGCTTGCTACATTTGTCTGGTTGTTATGTGTAGTGAAGCTTTATTTATGGCAGAGTAACTGATGGTTTAGCTCACTACAATTTCCAAGTAGCTTGCCAACACTGATTCTATGATCTCTTAAATATTGCTCTGGCGCAACCAATGATGTTAGAAGTGTGTAGTGTAGCACAGGCTCACAACAAACTAGATCATATGTACATTTGTTCTTGTTGTTGTGGTTTTACCAGACTGGAGATGATGCAGAGAAGCCTCCAGTATGCAAGAGGGACCTTGTTAAATGCTGATATTGTGGACCGAATTCTCAGCTACCTGGCTGAATACATTCATGAAGTCAGAATGGCTGGTCAGCACAGGCAACAAGGTAACAAGAAGTGATGTTTGATGAGTGCATTCTCCACACTGAATGAAACCTTTAAACATCTTGGGGTGGATTCACATTTGGTCCCTTTCAGCCCACAAAGTCAACAGTGACTCAGCATGAACAAAGATCTGAGTTATTTTTGCTTCAGCCCACTTCTTGGTCCACTTTAAAAGGACTGAGTCTGGTTGGAGGACCCTTAAAGTCTGATTGAGGCTATAATGGACTGTTCATTAAGTTAGGGCTAGTCATATAGGGGTGTGATAAATGTGTGGGTGCTATTGGCTTCACAAAACAGGTACTGTTGGTACTGAAAATTACGTTGACATTCCAAGGCTACTGTTTGACTGATGTCTATTGGAAGTTACGGGGGCAGGGGGATTACAACATCCAAGTGTCTGTTGGCCCTCATGAAGATGACTACTATCTGTCAAATTGTTGTTGTAACCTGTCCACTGTAGTCTAATGGTCAAATGTCATTGCAGGTAGTTCTGGTTACCAGGCAACGTTGGTTTGGGAAGGAAGGAGAGGTCCACCCAGTTATCAAATAACTGAGGAGCAGCTGTCCTTTCTGAGGACCTGCAGATTTTCAGTCAAAGAAATTGCTGCACTTCTCCAGGTTTCAGTCCGTACTGTACATCGACGTCTGAGGTTTGTGACTTCTATGCTTATTTTCTGAATTGATAGTATTCTGATTTGATGAAAAAATTCTATGGTCTAAAACATTTACATTTTTAATAGGATGTCCACTCCTGCAAACATAAACAATCACATTTCTATTGGTAGTTGTGCTAAACAATTACTTTGTTAAGCACAACAACCAACAATTATTATTATTTTTTACCCATGATAGAAATTTCCAACTGATCGGGACAAATCAGTTTGCAATAATTTCTGATTCGGATTTGGATGACCTCGTGAGGGAGGTTGTGGCTGGCAATGACCAGATTGGTCCGGAGTCAGTACGAACGTCCTTGCGCACCAGAGGGTTTCGTGTCCAACGTGGGAGAGTCAGGGAGAGTATGTTGAGGACAAATCCAGCAGCGGCTGCTGTCCGATCTCTTCTGCGGAGGCCAGAGAGGGTTTACCAGGTCCAGGGTCCCAACTCTTTGTGGCACATCGATGGGAACCACATGCTGATCAGGTAGTCGAGTAGTTTTTGGGTCTTATTTTTCCGATAATAAATTCCGTCGATCCATAATAATAAAGGATTCATATTTTGTTTTTGTTCTAGATGGCGGATCGTCATACATGGGGGAATAGATGGCTTCAGCCGCCTTATTGTTTTCCTCCGGGCCTCAAACAACAACAGGAGCAGCACGGTGTTGGAGAGTTTTGTTGGCGCCATTGTCCGACACGGGGGGAGGAGAAAATGCAGATATCTGCATGTTCATGAACGTCTTCAGGGGCTCTAGAAGAGGCAGTGCCATTCAGGGAAGAAGCGTTCACAACCAACGCATTGAGAGACTGTGGGGAGATATGTGGCGTGGCATATCCAATGTCTACCACAGGCTTTTCAAATTTTTGGAGAGTGAGGGAGTCATTGATGTTGACAATGAACAGCACCTCTGGGCTCTTCATTACATCTACCTCCCTAGGCTGAACAGAGATTTGGCAGACTTCACCAATCAATGGAACCACCATGGATTGAGGACCGAAAGGCACAGGAGCCCAATCCAACTCTTTGTGAGAGGATGTCTCCACCAGCAGGGACTACAGTCCACGGCTATGCAGAGTGTCTTTGCAACTCCTGATGCTGGTCTGCCACCTCCAGATGCACCTCCTCTACACCCACCAACTGCTTCTGCTGGGCCACAACCAACTGCTGCTGCTGCTGCTGCTCCTGCTCCTGCTCCTGCTGCTGCTGCTGCTGCTGCTGCTGCTGCTGCTGCTGCTGCTGCTGCTACTGGGCCACAAACACCTGCTGCTGCTGCTGTTGGGGGTTTGTTGCTCGACTGGCCAGAGAGGGTAGCTGTGCCTCATGATGAGTACACTATTGATGATGCTGTCATGGGGCAGATTAGGGCACAGTTTGACCCTCTCAGTGGCCCTAGAGGTGAGCATGGAATAGCGCTGATCCGTGGTCTTCTGTCATTCCTGGACTCTGTTCCAGAGAACAGACCAACAGGTTGACTCCACTCTGTCCTTGGAGAAAAGACTCCACCCCTCTCCTCACTTGGAGACAGGACTCCACCCCCTCCTCCCTTGGAGACAGGACTCCACCCCTTTACCCTCTATGTTTGTATTGTTTTGTCTTGCTTCTTCTATGTTCCCACTCGTAGCCTGTACCTTGACGTGGTGAGTGGGCTTTACACCAAATCAGGCCTCAATGTGTGCGTATTTGAAAGCATGTCTCAGGGACTACAGTCAACGGCTATGCAGACTATCTTTACTCCTGATACTGGTCTGCCACCTCCAGATGCTGATCCTCTACACACCCCCTGCTTCTGCTGGGCCACAAGCACCTGCTGCTAATAGGGATGTGAATAACTAAAAATGTTCATGGTCGAATAATCAGTAGGTGGTTTGAACGAATAATCGATTATTCAATGTGTGCCGACATTCACAAAGGCAGCCATGGATCAGCAAGAAATCACTTAAT
The DNA here is from genome assembly GCF_026213295.1 of Gadus chalcogrammus. Taxonomy (NCBI): domain Eukaryota; kingdom Metazoa; phylum Chordata; class Actinopteri; order Gadiformes; family Gadidae; genus Gadus; species Gadus chalcogrammus. The sequence goes on along the minus strand of NC_079412.1, from coordinate 3,052,036 downwards.
ATCTTAAACGCAAAAAATCTAACTTAAACAGTGATCAGTGTTTGTGTTGTAATAGTGCTAGAGAACCAACATTAGTTCTGTACGTTAATTCTTGTTTATTTGAAAGGGAAAAAATGTTAATAGTCCAAATGTTAAAAATCGACTTTGACCCTCAGGAACGAATAATCGAATAATCGAATATTCTGACCCATCCCTAGCTGCTAATGTTTTTTTTTGCTCGACTGGCCAGAGAGGGTAGAGTCTGTTCCACAGAACAAAACAACAAGCTGACTTGTTCCCTTTCTCATATTTGGTGTGTATCTGTGAATGAGGGTGGCTCATTCATGAGGGTGTGCAATTCAGAAGGTAGAGACAGGTAAATTGTCTATTTCATATTTTATTCTTGTACATAATAACCAGTGTAAGAATGTAATTAATGCACTCTAACTCTGTCTCGAAGTCATCTCAGCCATTCACACAAAGACTCATTGTAATGGGCACCCATGTGGTGTGACCAGCCCAATCTAATAAGCACAGCCTATGGACACCTCAGAATCAAAGAAGTTAGAATTGTGATACTGAAATGATCTGCAAGTGTATTTCTGGATGTAACATACTGATATTTGGTCTTGAGTTAATCCTTGTAATGTGGACAGCAGTCTGATTTATGGTTTTATGGTAATCTTACGCATATGCATAGTTGTGGCCTATGAATTATGTACAATGTGTAAAGATGAACTTCACACCTTAGTCACACATCAGTTGACCAATCACAAGTCAGCTGGATGGATGGGCAGTGCCCTAGCTTGAGACAAAGACCAGATTTGTATAAATCACATTACTTTTGAAAAACTGACCCTGAAGTCCTTGATATTGTCTCTTCTCTATTGGCCTCTGCGGGAGTGTGTGTGTGTGTGTGTGTGTGTTTTTAAATATATATCTGGTTGTGATTCGTTTAATTTGGTTTACCTGGTTACATTTAAGTTTATTCGTAACTGTTCTTAATGGAGTCAGATGAATCTGTAGTTTCTCCTATTCTTCTCCATTGTTGAGAACTGAAGTATTTTTAAGCTTTAAGTTTCTATTTACAGAGGTGATGGACTTGGTGGGGACTTGATGTCCCTTATTGAGACTACGGTAATAGTAACATTATGATGATTATTAATAAATAGCATCTCAAGCCTGTCAGTCTCTCTCCAACAGGCTGTGTATATTTTGGTCTGTCTCTTTCCCCCAAGCCTGCAGATAGAGCTGTCCGGATGGGCAGGTACTGAATCAAAGGAAGGCCTAATTGGGCAGACTTTAAAGCCTCTTGCTGAGCATGCTGCTCTCTGGCTCTGCTTGCTGCTCCGGCCTGTTGTTACACAGGGCTGGCTGCAGCTTTTTTCTCCTTTACTGGTTTTTGACTTGTATAACAGTGTGGTCTTCTCTGTCAGTTGTACCTGTGTGGCCACATGCTGCTCTGGGTGTAGTAGTACCAGATAGGTTAAATGTAGAGAAAGAATTTCCACAACGGCTTAATAAAGTACACTATTATTGTATTTTTTCTATTACATTTGATATATTCTATATATATATATAGTTTTTTCTATCTGTCTCATTCCAACTGATGAAGTGAATTATACCTCGTCTTATAGGCTACTACCACGTACAGGCTAAAACCTGCAATTGCATGTTAATACTTCAGACGGACTTATTTACTTCTAATGGAATTTTAACTCTAACTTCTGAACTCTTTTATTGTTTTTATTGTACTCAGAAGACGAATAAGCTGACTCATGTAATGCTGTAATAAATAAATGTAATAAACAATACGCTATAAATAAAAGTATTTTTTAATTATGTTATCATAGTTGCCACGGCACTTACCATACACAATGTTCGGTCAAGTAGCTTAGATAGTGTATAGTCAAAGTGTATGTACTTGTAGTGTTCACCACCTCCACATTAACCACATAATTTGAAACATCTTAACATCTTTCGACTTTAAGAACGACACAACAGAAAAGATTCGCGAAAGAAGAGCTCTGGTCTCGACTGATGTTGTCTGTGTGTTTGCCCTAGCATATGATTAGGTGAAAACGGCTCAAATCTATTGGCTGAGAAAATTGAGGGGAGGAGCGCATTAGCATATTAACAGCACGCGTGCTGTTAATATGCTAATATGCGTTCTGAGCGCGCGCGCAGAAATGCCGGAACGCGTTCTTGGCGCGCGCGCTGAAATGCCAGAACGCGTTCTGGGCGCGCGCGCTGAAACGCCGGAACGCGTTCTGGAAAACCAAAACGCGTTCTGGGCACGCGTGCTGGCGTTTCAGAACGCGTTTAATTGAAGTCGAATTGTGGCACACTCGGCTTGCCATAGACTGTCACCCTGTGACTCCAGGGCAACTATGGAGGTGGTTTTTTTTAACAATTCTCACAGCTATAATATGAATTTGTAGAATAAAAAATGCCTACGCCTACATAGCGGTTATGTAAGGGATAATGGAAAACACGGCACTTGACTATGGTTAATGTACGTTGAACGTGCGGGGCCACCTCCGAACTTGAAACACAGACACACTGCGCAACAGTAAGTACACGTTTTCTTTGTGCAGCATTGCCTACATACGGTCAAACAAGGACGATCAAATAACGAATACCCTCTGATGAGAATCAGTATCTCTCATAAAGAATATCGTCAGACAATGCCGAGGGATCGGTTCTGTCCCGAAAAACCCTGTCTCCGGAGAGACGCCTGTACGATAAGTGCGCCGTGGTCCACCGGAATACCCAAAAATGGTGACGCCATTGTCGGAGGAGGGGCTAGGAAAATGCGCACGCCGATTTAAGTGGCCGATCTCCGGCTAGCTGAAAAGCTGCTCCGACCAGGTTTGGTTGCGAGCATAAGTCCCCATGGTGATAGAGCGACGCTTAAAGAGATCGACTTTCGTGGTACAGCTAACCCAGGCTTTCAGCTCAACATACCTTGCTAACCCTCTAATCGAGCTTCGTAGTACATGCCCCTGGACGAGTGTTTTGCAAGCTCTCTTGCGTTGTTTGGCCGCATGCGCGGTAGCCAGGCGACAGTCTCATCCAATGGCGAGCTCAGTTGGCGCTGTGTGCTTCAAGATTCCGATTGGCCCAGAGAAATGTCAATTATAAGAATGATCCAATAATTTTTCGCAATTCTGGACCCCCCCCACCCCCCCCAAAAGAAAACTCTCCAGTTCTACACGAATCACGTGAATGACCAAATTGACCAAGAAAACGGCGATTGTCGCCGAAAAGCGACAAGTTTGCAGCTTTGTCCAATGTGTCAAATGTGAAATGAGAAGAATCACGCACCACCACTGGATCCCTGTAAAGGTAATCTGTGACTTTGAACAGGCACTGATGACTGCGCAGGAAACAGAGCTTCCAAGGGCACGAGTGTGTGGATGCTACTTCCACTTCAACCAGGCCTTGTGGAAGAGGGTGCAGGGACTCGGACTGGCTGCTGCATTCCGGCATGACCATCGGTTAGCACCAATCATCCTGTGATGATGGCACTAGGCCACCTGCCAATGCCCCTAGTCCAAAATAACTTTCACCTGCTGCTTCACCATCGGAACACCACACAGTAAAATGGCCAGTGTTAATTATTTGGTGTTACAATTTTCAGAGTTGATTAGTGTTGATTAGTGTACAGTTTAGAGTTGTTTGACCAAAAACATTCACCCATAGTGTAATTTAAACGTTCAGCCTAGCGTTCTATGTGGGTGTAAATATTAAAACGCTTGGGCGGAGTAATCACCTCTTCCGGTTTCTGCATGCGTGGTGAAGAAGAGGACCGTTGACGCCGAGAGACGGACGCCATTGTTGAAGGCTGGCAGCGCAAGTTTGAAGGTAAAATTAATTTGTTGAAGGCTAGAATATAAACCACCCAACACAATTAGTATCGTTTAATATCATTTTGTGTATTGTCATTGTAACGTATTTTACCCACTTAGACATATATTCGAGTTGTTTGCCGTCAAACTCTGTAGCTAGATAACTAGCTAGCGTTAGCTTCTAGGTCGCTAACGGTATAGACTTCGACGGCTATCTGATATTGTAAATTATTCGGTCTGATCAGATTTATGTATTTTAATGTAGAAAACCGCTATACATATAAACTACGAGTCAGCAACATCTTAAACCTTCTTGAATTTGGAATAATAACTTCTTTTTTTACCACATTGAATTTCACCTAACTCAATGACTGGCTAGCTAGTTCTAGCCATATACATAATTCTATATGTCTATGGTTCTAGCTGCCACGAAGCTAACGTTAGACATTGCTAGCATAAGTGGTGGCTAGTGTTAGTGGTAGAACTTCGTCTGGGATTGGTGTGAACTTTACGTAAATGGTAGTTATGAATTGAACAATCGTTTTACCAGCGAGGCTAACGGTAGCATAATTTGCTTTTGCTGGACGAACTTTAAGCAAAAAAGCTAGGCTAGTTGACCGTGCCGCCACATTTCCCTGGCTTTAGTAACCATGTGCCTTAGCTGTTAAGTTAGCAACTTTTAAGACCAGCGAGGAGACGGTTGGTAGTAGATGTTATTTTCTCTAAACTCTGTATGCATTTGTTAATGATAAGCATGTCGAATTAATGTTTGACCATGTTTTAAGTAAATTGCAAACTATTAGTTTGCTCAATTAGTGTCTTATTGAATAATGAACAGTATTGCAAGTAATGTGGACTCCTGCACCAATGAAATCCTAGATTTGGTTTGATTTATCAACAGGTTATGCATAATGCTCCTCAAAGTGGAATACCATGGACTTAGAAAGTACCTAAAACTACAGCCTGAATTTTCATATGGAAGTTTCATTGAAGAAGGTGAGCCTTTATGTGACCTTGTAGAGCTTGTAGTCGAGAGCGGTATTGCAGGGGCATATACGAGGGACATTAAGTGCAAACAATAGCCCATTTTGTGCATTGCACTGGTATCCAGCCAAAAGCTTAAGTATGATATCTACAATTGTGTGATATAAGAATACTGTTGTAAGGAGAGCTCCTGTTGCTCGCACACTTCTGCTTTTAGGTTTATGCACCTCTCTTAATGTTCACAATTATGAGTTGATGGGGATCAAATGTCATCGTGTCTTTTTCAGTCAAGAACAAATTTGGGATCCCTCTATCAATTGAGTTGCTGTTCCTTGATGACTCTGATACTGTGGTGGATGAAGAAGTAATCCATTACATCCTTGAAGCCAACCCAAACATATGTCTGTTGGCCAAAGATTTTGAAGGTACTTTAAGGGTTATTAAGTGTTTCCAAGTCTATCCTAGGCTGTGCTAAGATGGTAGATGTGGCCCTATTCTGTGTGCCGTGAAGAACCGTGTAGTGTCGTTAGGTATCGTTCTGTACTACGTTGTACAAAAGTTCCTGCTTTTTTTTTCTGCATGATATGAAAGCCTGGGAACCTTCTGCCAGGTTGCCTGTTATTTGTCACAAGTGTTGGAGAATATAAGGGAAGTCTGTGTGATGAACTGAGATATATTTCTGCATCCATATATAATTGAAAATTAAATAGGAATTGTTTTCTTCAGAATTTACACCAACAGGTTCTTCTACACCAAACTCTTCAAGAGATGCTCAGTCGCTTGATGTAGAAATGTCATCTTTGAGCCAGGCACATCAGTCCAGTGTTGCAGAGGGCGCCCACACTTTTGCCGCAGATGATGCTGCAGAAATGGCCAAAAAGGTGGGATTTAAAATTGCCCTCATTACTAATCTAAATCTTCAACTGTCCAGTCTGGGGTCTTTTCTAAAAGCATAGTTGCTTACTATGATAGCAACTTCCTTTGTAGCGTCACTGCCCAAAGTGAGTCCATAGATTTGAGTTGTGCATGCACAAACACTCATACGGTATACGTTTCATACAGACTCACATTTGGTAGTGATGTAATTATGGAAGATGCATGGTAGTTAGCAACTATGCTTTTGGTAAACGGACCACTGCACAGTTTGTAGTACATGGTACTGTCATATATATATCAGTGAACATCTTATAATTTGACCCTCTCAGTATGCTGGTTCGCATATGAGTCTGTATGAAGAAGTTGTATTGTGTTCTGTGTTTACATGCTCATCATTTTGCTTGGTTAACTTTCAATTATAGATAGTCCAGGAGGCTCTGGAGAAGAATGCTGGCGGAGAAGATGTAATAGAGGAGTATAGAAGATCCAAGACCTTGACACACAACACAAGAAGACATCTTGTGAATATCCTTGTCAGCCACATGGTTGAAAAACATGGGTATGTTTTTCTTTGAATAAAGCATAATAGGCCAAAAACTAGACTAAACTAGCCCAAAACATTACATGTTTCTATTCATGGGTCTAGAACGGGTCATGCATCCCAAAATGTCCAATGTTAACATTAAAATGTATGTAAAAAAAAAAAAGTTGGTGTCGTTCAGAGGAGGTGGGTACATTGTAGGGTCCTCTAGTTTGTAGCCTATAACTACAACAGCTAGGCCTGGTTGAATGAGATGATACTGGATGAGATTTGTTACGTCATGAGTTATGAAATTAAGTGAATGGATTTGGGTGAATGTTCTCCTTAAATGAAAATAGTCTGTTAGGCCCTCGCTCAATATGGCGGAAGTAATATTGCTGAGATTATGAGTTAACATTTTCAACAAGATTTTATGGTTGAACATTCCTATGTATAACGTGGTCACGCTTTGTAAAGGCTGTGCATTCAGGCTGTGTAAATGCTCTTCTATTTTGTTACTAATGTTTGTCTGTATGCATTTTCCAACTCCCCATAGCAGAATCCCAGTTCGAATGCAAAGAGAAAAATACGGACTTGGCATTGTGACCCTGTTTCCAAATCTCAGGGATCCTTTCTCCACCAAAGGCTATGTAAGATTTCTCTTTTTCATCTAGTATAATGATCAGAGGTATGATTAACAATTGATTTTGATAGACATAGATCTGATCTATATGATTTCACAGGAACACTTCTATGATGGTGCAAGTGGAACTGGCTACCTGGCATGGCGCCTAAAAACTGTGCAGAGAAAAGTTACAAAAAGGTCGGAGAACAGCCCTCAAGGAGCCTTGCAGGGAGGACCCAGCCTGAAGAGGAGTTTCACAGCAGAGCAACAGGCAGATGGTGATGCAGTAAGAGAAGCCATATCGTTACTTCTACATTCCAGTGATGATTCAGTGATCCGCAGCAAGATGAGGGAGACGTTTCAGCATCGTCATCAGCTTGTCCATAATCCAGAGATGACCACTGAAGTCCTAAAAATGTATCCAAGATTTTTGGATGTGAAGGGATTGGTACGTGTATCTGCTAATATGTGCACATAATATGTTTTTCTTTTGCTTTTGGATATACTAGTGGTTGCCCGTAGCGTATGCTTGCCTGTAGCGTGTGCTTGCTGTAGCGTGAAAATGCAGCGAAAAGTAAAATTACCATTACCATCCAAAAAACTTCAAAATCAAGGATGCACACCATTGTGCCATACTCAACCCATATCCAAAATTGTAGGTCGATCTGACAAACAGTCAGCGCGATATGCGAGCCACAGACACAGGTGACAGACGGACACACAGACGCTAATTACCTCATGACTGAAATTATTCGTTTGATTCCCCTCAGATAAATCACGATTTCACACTCCTGTTTGGAGCGGAAACCTCCTCCAAGTTATTAGAGAAGTGGGACTCCACCTTCAAATGCAAAATCATTGAAGAAGCAAGATGATTGACTCAGACTCACACTGTACGCCACCTTCTGATGTCTGCAGAGAACCAAGACGCTGAACCAAGCGCTGGTAAGCTGATTTACAGTATATTTCATTGTAGTTTCAAACAAAACTGTACAACAGCAATTCAAAAAAAGTTGGGACATTGAGCAAATCGTAAATAAAAACAAAATTAAATGAGATTTAGAACATACAAGCCACACAGTTAATGTGTAATAGTACAAAGACAATATTTAAGTTATTGAAAAAGAACAGTTTCATTCTTTTGGGGGATATATCATTATATGCATTAATTTCAAATTCATGGGAGCAACACATCTCAGAAAAGATGGGACAGGGGAAATCAAGGGCAAGACAAGTTGGGTAAACAACCAATTGGGTTAACCAGCAAGGTAATTGTGTATAGAAAATAATATCTGTATTATGATAGATAGCGATAACACTTGTTTTTACTTTATATTTGTATTGTATTTAATTGTTTAATCGAAACAATACAAAAATTGCCCGCAAAACGGGCGATCGCGTCAAATCACGTAGGAAGGTTCTTGAACATTCTAGACTATGAAACCTGCTTAAAACACTCAGTTTACTAGCTAAATTCGATTAAACAATTCAATACAATACAAATATAAAGTAAAAACAAGTGTTATCTAGCGATCCGTTATCTGTATTATGTTTCAAGAACTCTCCTACGTCATTTGACGCAATCGCCCGTTTTTTTTATTGTTTCGATGAAACAATTAAATACAATACAAATATAAAGTAAAAACAAGTGTTATCGCTATCTATCATAATACAGATAGCGATCCGCTATCTGTATTATGTTATTTCGTCGTTTGGAAACATGTTTTCTGCATCGCGTCGTCTGTTGCCGGGCAGGTTGTCAGGATGTAAACAAACAATGACGTAGGCCGGTACAATTTTCGCCCCCGGTACAATTTTAACGTGACGGTGCCCATGCTAATGTCACAAATGCACACCAGCCCTTCTGTTGTCCTGAGTTCATACACAATTAGGTAGCCAGTTGACCTTTCAAATCTGTGAAATGTATTTACTTGTCTTGACTTAAGCATTATTCAGCATGTGTTGCTCTTTGTTACCCTGGTCCTAACTTTTCTGAGATGTGGAATCAAATTTGAAGTATCTATCTTCTATCTATAAAGCACAAAATGTCTGTCTGTGGCACCCTCTCATGGCCCTCACCCTGCGATACCGCTCTCGGCCATAGATGTTTTACACAATGTCTAAAGTTTGTTGGGTTAATTGTTGAAGACAACAGACTTAATTATCTTTCTCCTTAGAATGGGACACGGATATAGCTACTCTACTGCTCTTAATACACCTCCTCCCACCACAACCTGTCGGCAAGAAGGCTGTGAAGATCAGTGCAGATGCTGCATCTGAAAGTCTCATTGTTTATCACAAGGTAAAACCTTGACTAACCATAACATTAGCACTACATTTTAAGAATGATAAGTTTGTTTATTTTAAAATAACTGCATTAATCATCAATCCATTCCTGTTCTATTTGGCACAAACTGTTGATATTTTGTATTGAATTTTAGGAAAGCAAGTGCTGTTTTAGCTGTGTTTAACTAAATGGTTCTGGCTCAGTGGTTTTATTGAATACTACACTTTATACTGGATTATAATGAATTTGTAACTTTGGTCTTCCTTTTTGTTTTTCGTGTTCAGTCCTGTTGCAGTTTTGAAGAGGCTCTCAGCAAACGTGATCACCATCATCCACACCTCCTTGCTGTTGGAAGAAACCAAAATCGGATCGACCAGTTCTACATTGTCTTGGACAAAAAGCTGATTCCTTGTGAGGCAGCAAGTGCAGTGGGTGCATTTGATGATCTTTTTAAATTGCACTTTGTTTTCAATTTGGCATATGATCATGCACTTCACAACTTCTACACATTTGCCCAGACTACTGTATACAAAATTGACATTGGAAAAACTAAAGAATCACCAAGGGTTAGAGAATTCCGTGCAAAGCTATTGAATTAAGTTTTTTTTTTTTTTATTGGAATTTGCTTAACCTTAACGATGATGCAATGTTTTAAATGCCAAGAATTGCATGTAACCAGTCAGGCGTTGATATCCCATTTGAAATTTAAACATGGTTTCTATCCTACCTCAAAGCAAGGGTTAATGTGTTCTCAAGAAACATGTCGTAAGTAGTTTGTCACTTATTCGGGTTTTAGGAAACATTTGGAAAATACACATGTAGTTAACAACACTAGTGCAGACTGTAGTGTATCCCACAATTCACCTCCTAGTGAGAACATTTCTGAGCAAATGGAGGTAGACTTGCCCGAAGTAAATAATCCAGTTTCAACGAGAGATGTATCAGAGAACAGGAGCTCTGTTCCTTCCACTGAACATCTCAATAGTATGTGTGCTTCCATAATTGCCAAACTTCAGGGGGGTGGTGCTTCTAATAATTTGGTCTCAGCTATTGTTGGTGACCTTGAGGAATTTACAACAGAGATGCATGATCATTTGAAACACAGTGCTTTGTCAGTTCTACCATCAAACAGTCCGGGGTCAAAGGAGGTTGAACAAAGCTTTGAATATTTCCAAAACCCTTTCTCTTTTTTGAATTCTGAGTCAAAAAGAGTAAAATATTTCAGAGAGAAATGGGGAACTGTTGAGCCTCTTGAACTTACCCTTGGAGTTCGGTTTGATACCCGTCGAAACAAGACTCTGGGAATGTATGACCAAGTTCAAGTTAGAGACACTTTCGTTTACATACCTATATTGGAGACCCTTAAGTTCAGGTTCTGCAACTCTGATATTTGTGAACAGGTCATAGCAGGTACCACATCAAGCCCACACACTTATGAAGATTTCAAAGATGGTAGTTACTTCAAAAAACACACACTATTCAGTAAACATAAAAATGCTCTGCAAATACAAGTGTATTATGATGATTTTGAGACGGCAAACCCTCTTGGGTCAAAACATTCTATACACAAATTAGGCTGCCTTTACTTTATCTTAAGAAATCTGCCGCCAAAATTGAATTCTGCCATTCTTAATATACACCTAGTTAGTCTCTTTCCCAGTCAAGATGTGAAGAAGTATGGCTTTGATGCAATTCTTGAGCCTTTGATTCGTGACATCAGAACTCTTGAAATTGAAGGAATAGACTTGCCCATCTCCTGTGAAAAGGTCTATGGAACCATTTCTCAAATAATAGGAGATAATTTAGGAATACACGCATTCCTTGGTTACAATGAGTCATTTAGTAGCACTTACTATTGCAGGTTGTGTATGATAGACAAAATGACTGCTCAAACGGTTTACAGTGAGGACCACCCCTCAGTTGTTGTTCGTGATGTTGATAGTTTTGAGAGGCATTGCAGGGCTCTGCATTTGGACCCACAACTGAAGTCTGTGTATGGGCTGAAGAGGGATTCAACCCTCAATACTTTGAAGTATTTTCACGTTGTCAATAATGTTTCGGTTGACATCATGCATGATCTTTTAGAAGGAGTTGCTCAGTTTGAGCTTAAGTTGCTTTTTCAACATCTTTCCGATACTGTTATTAACAAAGGTCATCTTTTCAAGAATTTATTCATTTGACTATGGTTACATAGAGCGAAGAAATAGGCCCACAAATGTGAATCTGGATTCAAGTGGCAATGGCATTGGACTGAACTCAATTCAAACCTTTTGCCTTGTGAGGAACACTCCCTTGATCTTTGGTGATCTGGTGGAGGCTGAGAGCCAGAACTGGCGATTGTTGCTACTTTTGTTGCAAATAATGAATATTGTGTTTTCCCCTCGTGTTACTGAAGCCATGACTATATATTTGAAACATTTAATTCATGAGCACCATGAGCTTTTTAAGATAATATACCCACACCGTAACTTGCTGCCTAAACATCACTTCATGACACATTATCCATCTTGTTTGCGCAAAATTGGCCCTTTGTTACATATGTCCAGCATTAGATTTGAGGCAAAGCACAAGTTATTTAAGAACACTTTGAAATTTTTTAAAAATATAACAAAATCCCTGGCTAAGAAACACCAATTGGCAATAGGCTATCACTGGGAGAACCTTGCATTAAATAGGAGAGAATTAGGTCCTTTAAAAGTATTTAACACTGATTGTGATTTCACACAATATTTGGCCACAATAAATAAGACAAGCAGCACAGTATATAGCACTACATGGGTCGAACTGGATGGGTTAGAGTACAAGGAGGGAAATGTTATTTGCACTGATATACACGATGAGCAACCAGTTTTTTGTAAATTTTTTAAAATTTGTCTGATTGAAGATGATGTGTGTGTTCTTGTTAATGAATTTATAACTATGTGTTTTTATGAGCATTTACATGCATATGAAGTTAATTTGGGTGAAGAAAGTTACTTTATCATTACATTGAATGACCTACATATGCACAAGGCTTTCGATGTTCAAACAGCCTATGGTCTGAATGGTAAATATATTGTCCCTGTGCATTCAATTTTATAAAAATGCGGTCAATATAAGAAATGAAATGAATGGTTTAGTTTGTGTATTTATTCATTTAATTGTAGCAGAATAGTAGCATGAGTATCTAATTGATTTCCCACTGCAATTTTGGTGGTGCTAACCCTGCTCAATTTTGTACTTATTAGGAGTTGATTTGTTTCTGATGAGAGTAATAATAAAACTCTGACAGAGTTAATTATATAACACTGGTTTGTACTCTGTGAGGGGTTGAATTGTTTCTATTAAGAGTAATGATGAAACTCTGACAGAGTTAATTATATAACACTGACCTGGTGTTATAAAGTTTACACTATGGCGAGTGTTGATTTTACACTAGGGAGTGAGGATTATATAAACTCTGCCATAGTGTTGAAATCAACACTCGTAGAGTAAATTTAACTCTGGCCGATATACTGTGCAGGCGCGCCCAGAAGGACCACCCAGAGCTGCAGGATTTTTTTCATTATGTTGGCAACAGGTACGTCCACAATGGTGCAGCATTCCCACCGGCAATGTGGAATGTATACGGGCGCAACATGGAACAAACCAACAACCATGTTGAATGTAAGTGATTAAAACAGATTTTCTGATTAATTGAATGATCGCCAAGGACACATTCTTTTTTATGTGTAGGCCTAAGCCACTATCAACATTTTTATTTAAAACCAATAGCCTTTATGATGATATCATTATGTTTGTGATTTTTGTTGCTGTTATTATTAATATTATTATTTCAAAGCATTACACAGCCTACATAAAGCGTGTAGGCCTACGTGTTTCCCATACAAGACCAATGTGTGGCGCAGCGCCACAGAATCAACACCGAGCACCACAAATTGATTCATTCATGATTGCATTATTTATTTTTTAAGTGATTTTTATATATAAATATCGTTCCGTTCATTCATCTCCACATAGCACTCTTCTCCCTGTCATTGTCGTACACACACGCACACAGAGACAAGCATACCAATGGTGCGCGGGTACACCCAGGGGCGCTGCATGGCGGGGAAAAGTGGTACTGATTCTAACGGCCCAGCCCAACGCAGCACGGCCCACGGCCCGCGGATGGCAAATAATAATATAATATTCATATTCTTGCCTTTTTTTTTTTTAAATGTCTCATTACAAAGAAATGGTAATTGGAAATAAACTTATTAAACTCACAACTGTCGATTTCCATAACGTTTTCGTTAGTTCTTTAACATATTGTCATTTCCCCTTCCCCCTGAGCTCTTGCGAAATGGTTCGGCCGCAACGCGCGATGCGTTGAATCGAACAGGATCCGAAATGTGAGATGCTGGCACTGGCAGCAGGTGTACAGAGCGGCTGGGCTGGCTGAGGTCAGGTCTTGGATTTTCCTTATTTTATTGAAATGAAAGCTGCAGCTGAATCACTACATATTGTTGAATACCCCTGTTTACTATCCTCCACCCATCGTAAAGGCTTGATTCCACCGGACGCGTTACGGCAACGTTCCTGCTGCGGCACGTCTTGGCCGCGGTCACCGCAGCGCAGCAGATAGGTTCTACTCTAATCAATGAGACCATTTCCACCGGGCGCGGCTGCGGAACGTCTCAGCAACGTCCCAGGAGCAGCTCGCCGTGCCGCAGCGCTATCATTCCGTAGCATTTCTATTTTTGCCGCAAGCCGTTGCTGAACCGCGTCAATTTCAACAGAGCAGATCGAGCAGGGCAGGAAGAGAAAAAGTAAAAGCCATAGAGCATCCGGTCAATTTTCAAAATAAAACACAATACTCAGCTCATGTAGCCTATCACTAACTACATGAATGGGCAACCAATAATCAAACTGACAATTGTAGTACAGTTTCAAGCTGCTTACAGACAATTTTAGCATAACAATCACATTTCTGTCTTTATGAATCTGTACACACAGCTTTCTTTTCAACACAAAATTCCATTGGATTTCCATAGGTATTTGTGTTGTGTGGAAAACAGTGTGTTTGGATTTGCTGAAAAGTTGATGTGTTGAAACCAAACTGGGTCAAGTCCAATTTTAGCATGAGAGAAGGACATTGTTGTAAAATTGTGTTTAAGCAGCTATTGGACAATATGTATAAGACTGCTGCCTAAAAGACAGTAGGCTATAAATACTTAGTTTATTACTTGAATTACATGATGTCACTAACTGAATGAAATACGTTTAATAAGTAAGTTCATACCCTTATTTAAAGTCACACAAACCCATACTCCATGAAGGGGCAATGAAAAGTCTAACTGAAGTGCTATTGTGATGCTGGGCCATGTTTACCAAAACAGTCGATAGATGTTGGGGGGGGGGGGGGGGGCCCAAAATTAGAATCTTTCATAGGGCCCAAAATTCCTGGCAGCGCCCCTGGGTACACCACTTATTGGATAAACCCGCGTGTCATACATGCACACGCACTGACAGCGGATTCGCCCACTCCTCCTCTTAACGCGCCTACAAAGGCAAACCCGAAGCAGCTGCATAGATAAGGGATAATGTAGAACTCCGGTCATTGTCGGTAAAATAAGCTTATTTTCAAAAATGACTGGTGATGTTGTATACATTATCCCGCTTATTACACGGCTAATTGGCAAAAAAAAAAAAAAATTCACATGTGGTGTCTTTTTACAATTTATTTGTTACCAGCATTCATAGTGTTCATCATCAGAGAAATAGTCCGCCAAAGACGTTGACGTCGCTTAGCAACCGAAGACGCTGGGGTTTGAAAAGTTAAGGCCTCTGTCACGTTAAAATTGTACCGGGGGCGAAAATTGTACCGGCCTACGTCATCGTTTGTTTACATCCTGACAACCTGACAACCTGCCCTGCAACAGACGACGCGATGCAGAAAACATGTTTCCAAACGACGAAATAACATAATACAGATAGCGGATCGCTATCTGAATTATGATATATAGCGATAACACTTGTATTTGTATTGTATTTAATTGTTTAATCGAAACAATAAAGAAACTTGACCGCGAAACGGGCGATCGCGTCAAATGACGCGTCAAATCACGTAGGAAGGTTCTTGAACATTCTAGACTATGAAACCTGCTTAAAACACTCAGTTTACTAGCTAAATTCGATTAAACAATTCAATACAATGCAAATATAAAGTAAAAACAAGTGTTTTCTAGTGATCCGTTATCTGTATTATGTTTCATTAACCCTCCTACGTCATTTGACGCGATCGCCCGTTTCGCGGGCAAAACATTTGTCATTTGACGCGATCGCCCGTTTCGCGGGCAATTTTTTTTACTGTTTCGATTAAACAATTAAATACAATACAAATATAAAGTAAAAACAAGTGTTATCGCTATCTATCATAATACAGATAGCGATCCGCTATCTGTATTATGTTATTTCGTCGTTTGGAAACATGTTTTCTGCAACGCGTCGTCTGTTGCCGGGCAGGTTGTCAGGATGTAAACAAACGTTGACGTAGGCCGGTACAATTTTCGCCCCCGGTACAATTTTAACGTGACACCTCCACACACTGGCGCCGCAGCAGCGCGTCAAAAACTCCGCCCACATTATTCCGGGTGTACTAGCCCACACCGGCGCCGACTAGCTGCGCGGCAGCGTTCCGCGCCGCGCCGCCCAACTACTCTTCGAGCCAATGTTCTATTCCCGAGCGTCGCCGCCCCTGAAAAAGCGCTTTGTAAAAGCTGGTTTGTACATCCCGGGTCCCGTAGGCACCTCCATATCTACCCCTCACCACTGGATGTCGCCCTCTTTTGTTTGTGAGAAACAATTACGAGAATGGACGATGAGAGACTGGTCGTCGAGGTGGAAAAATATGTCGAATTGTATGACCAAAGTACCCGTCATTACAAAGACAACTCCAAAAAGGTCATTGCCTGGCGAGCCATAGCTCTGGATATTGGATCTTCAGGTGAGAAATCAACAATGGTGGACTAAGTACCCAAACCATTAACCATAATGGGAAATAGACGAAATCAAGTCACATATAATCACACCATGTAGGTAGAAACCAGATTACTTGTAATATATATTTTTTTATTTAAGGCAAGGCAACTTCATTCACATAGCACTTTTAATGCATGAAGCAGACTCAAAGTGCTTCACCTAGAAACATTCTCATACAATAAAATAGATAAGTAAAAGAAAACACAGGCAAAGCTCAAAAATGCATGTATTAACTGTCTCTCTGGTATCAGATCATGTATTACGTAACTCTCTCTCTGGATTTAAGGAAAAATAACATTAAGTGTCTCGAGCACTCAAATAAAATACACTGGCTACTGAATCCAGCACAGCAATAACATCACTGTATTTATCCCGAGGGATAAAAAAAAAACTATATATATATATATATATATATATGCAAAAGAGTATAGCTACCAGAGAGGGATAATAACTAGATTATAGGTCATCATATAGGCTGCACCATATGGTTCTGCCATTGCACACTTAGTGGCGAATTGAAATATTGGCGTGCCTCTCAGGATCTGCACGGAGCTCCTGGACCAGATTGTGGTATACACCCTGTTCTTGCCTCCGTTCATTGATGGGGTGCACCCAAACCCTTCGTCTTCTCCTTGCCTGCCTACAGCGCAGGAGAAGAAGGGCAGCCCCCCTCTGTCTGGCAACAGTTATTTATTCTGTTGAAATAAAAAAAACTCAATAAAATGTAAAAGAGCTTGCTCAATTAAAATGTATAACTACTGGCTGCATACATGTAAATGTGTGGCTATGTTAAGGCTATATAGATGGATAGATAGATAGATACTGTATTGGTCCCAATGGGGATCAATAAAGCCATCCAGGAGCTCAGTACAATAAATACACACAATTGGCCTTAAAAGGTGACTGCACTATATACTAAAAAGGCTTAATAGAAGGTCCTGCAGTTATTGAGATTGTTGATGCAGTAGATGAATAATGGCAAAATATAAAATAAATAAGAAATGACAGTAAATAAAACGATAAAGTGCCCTACAAACTAAGTTGATCTGATGCTTGAAAACATACTTTCACTTCGCAGATTATAAATTTTTCAAATTATTCAGCCAAAAAGATGGAAAATAAATAAACTAGGCTACAATAGGCTACTCACCCATTGCGTTTCGTCTCTTTGCTGCGGTTGATTGACAGGTGACTTCCTGATTTTATAC
The DNA here is from genome assembly GCF_026213295.1 of Gadus chalcogrammus. Classification (NCBI taxonomy): domain Eukaryota; kingdom Metazoa; phylum Chordata; class Actinopteri; order Gadiformes; family Gadidae; genus Gadus; species Gadus chalcogrammus. The sequence continues at coordinate 3,034,704 of NC_079412.1, read as the reverse complement.
TGCAGCGCGGCCGTCGCGCCGCCTCCTGTTGGTGCTAGGGGCGTGCTTTTGACGCGCGTAAAATGCGTGCTGCGGCGCCGGTGTGTGGAGGCCTTTAGCCTTATCCGTGCTTGCGGAGTGATACCAAAGAAGTCATTAGAGGCAAAGAATCCTTTATTTTCCTTGACAGCGGTCAATTATACTCATGATTATACTTAGCAACGGTGAATTATCAAATATAATTCAACGCTGGAAGTTGTGAAGGGCCCATGCAAGTGAACGGAACGTTCCATGGCATTGCTACATGGGCCGAGGGAAACACTCATTAGCCTACCACTGTCATTATTTTCATGCATAACCATTAACCAATAAACAGGATAAAAAGTAAATAATAACTTTTTTGTAGCTTACCATCGCACTCTGAACGATGCTGTTCAAGTGCGCCACCCATCGCTGTGGATGTTTCTTCGCCACCTGAAAGACCAGCAGCAGCTTGCTGAGGAGAAGCTGGAGAGGGCAGACCGGGGTGATCCTCCCCCAACAAGGAGACGCAAGTGGAGGGAGTTGGAGGCCCGTCTCCAGAGGCTAAGGGAGCATTACATTGCAGATCGCAGAGATCTGGCATCTTACTGGAAGGCTGTCAGCCGCAATGTTTTCCTGTAGGCTATGGGAAAGGGCTTAGCCCCTCTTTATTTAGAGAAAAAAGTTTTCCGTTTTGGGCCCGTTACTCCAATTGTCACTTCCGGATTCAGATATATAATTTTTTTAATGTTACCTGTAGGCCTATTATTATTTTTGTTGTTTGTTATTATTTTAATTATTTTATTTTTGTTATCTTGCAAGGTGTAGTAAATGTTCAGACCTTTCTCTGGCTGCATGGGTTGCTTGGCATTTTATTTATTTTATTTTTTGTTATCTTGCAAGGTGTAGTAAGTGTTCTGACCTTTTATTGGATGGGTTGCTTGCCTATTAGGAGCCCCATCTGCCTTCTTGAGATACATTGCGTTGTTCCTGTGTTCCCCTCCTGAAGTCCAATGCAAGTCTAAGCTGACAATTAAATATATGTTTTGTAAATAAAGTTTGCCAGTGATTATTCAATAGATCAGCGACTCAATAGTTTCCGTTCTTTAGCCTACTAACATACATGGTTGTTGGTCGTTTCTTTCTAATGAAGGTAGTTCGGTTCTTGTTCTGCCTTGATGTAGCCCATTATATATATTTATATTTGTGTAGCACTTTATATCTGAAACAGATATCGTACATCACTCATATCTGAAACAGATCTAATTAAACAAATTAAATGAAACCTTGTTTAGGTGAATGTATAATGACAATTAGTTTTAAACTCTCCACAAGGGTGCACAATACAATGGAGAACAGGTAGGAAAAAGTTTAGTCTCAATGCAAGACAATATGATTAGGGTTGGGAATATACAAACATGAATAAATATATTTAAAAAAAGCAAAATTAATTTAAGGTGGGCCATGCGACGGTAGGCCTGCTGGCCATGATGAGAGCAGAGCAGGGGACCGGAAATTCTAAATGTCTCCGGTCAGAATGACCACTGTAAATAAGTCTCTCTGCACAATTTGATTAGCTAAACATTTGTTTAAACATGTAAAACAATGAGGGTTTTGATTGACCGATATTTCCCCTCGAGCCGGGTCGGGCCGGTGCTTTGATCGAGGTCTTCTCAATGCCGTGGAACGCTCCGTTCACTTGCATGGGTAGCCTAGTCCGGTAACTTGTCAACCCCAGCGTCTTCGGTTGCTATGCGACGTCAACGTCTTTGGCAGACTATTTCACTGCTGATCAACACTATGAATGCTGGTAACGAATAATTTGTAAAAAGACACACCAGGTGAAGTTATTTTTTCGTTTTGGCAAGTAGTTTTGTAATAAGCGGGATGATGTATAGAACGTCGCCGGTCATTATCGAAAATAAGCCCATTCAGGGCGAAGCAAGACAGATCCGCTGCACGTCGATGTCCTTTTCGCCCTGTCTGGGATTATTTTCCCAATAATGGCCGGCGTTATTCATTGCATAGGCTGTATATTTAGCAGAGTAGGCCTAAGTAACATGTGTACAAAGTTAAACATGTATTAAAAAAATGTCGGGTTGAAATCAGGCTCAGCCGGGGCGGGCTCGGACAGAAAGTGCTCGGGTCGGGTCGGGCTTGATTTTGATAGATTGCGGGGAACATAGGACCCTTTTTCAGAAAAAGGGTCCTATGTTTCCCCGGGTCCCATGTTAGAACCCGGGGACAATGGGACCCGGGGAAAATGGGGATGACCCCGGTGGAGGAGCTGTTAATAAACATAAATTCAGGGCGCCCTGGCATGGAGGGGGTACCTGGAGGTACCTACCTTTCTCAGAGAGACGGGGGCCATACCTCACTGGTTGAATGTAGGTTTTTGTGTTTTCGTGTATTTTAGATTTTTTTTGCCTTTGAAGTAACACATGCAAATCATGTGCTTGCCACAGCGCATATTTCCAAATGTTTATTTTTTTGGAAACTGGGTAGAAAACCTAAAAGTGACAATTCATCAACTTCACAGATCAAGATGGATTAGTGCTTGTAATGAAGCCGCCGTCTACGATCGAACATTCTCCAGTGGATGCAAGTCCGTTAGGACTATTTTATACTGTATGTTGTAAGTGCCTCTCCGCATAGTACTCAGACAATATTGCTCTTTGTATGATAGGAGGCCGATACAAATCTTGGATGGGTCATGAAAGGACTGAGATGTGCTAAGCATCTCCAACATTATAGCCTAGATAAAACTACCATTTGCAAAAAACGGAGGGCTACGCAAATAGTCTGGAGTGAACTGAGGCCAGGGGGGTATACCACGAACCTCGCTGAACATACCCAGGCTTTCTTGGGAAAACCTGGCTCGATAGAGCCGCAACTCGCAATTAGAGTTAAACGGTACCACAACGCTCACTTTAGATTCAATAAGTCGAACCAGGTTTTCCGCTTTAGGTTCAGTGCGCGTTCACTTGAAAGGGGCGTTTTTTGCGTAATTTTTCTCACCTTTACGATAGATCAAGCAGTCTATATGCGTATAAGGCAAGGCAAGGCACAATTTTTTATACAGCACATTTTCGTACCAGGGCAATTCAAAGTGCTTCACATGCAAAAATGAAAAATGAATAAAATAGGAAAGCGCATTTATACTCTAAAAGTGTACGTTAAAAAAAGAAAATAGTACAAAGTTAGAGTTTTAGATGTATAAGTGAAAAGATTCTGCATATTGTCTATAAAATAACTATGCCAAATGCAGAATTGTTCGCCATTAATCCAACTAGAATGATGATGATTTAAAAATGCATAAGCAACGTCCATCCTGCCTTATTCTATCATTTAGGGAAATCTATCATTCGGGGAAGACCCAGGACTAGGTGGAGAGATTATATCTCAACACTGGCCTGGGAACGCCTCGGGATCCCCCCGTCAGAGCTGGTCAATGTGGCCCGGGAAAGGGAAGTCTGGGGCCCCCTGCTTGAGCTGCTCCCCCCGCGACCCGACCCCGGATAAGCGGATGACGATGAGATGATGAGATGAGACTTTAAATACACCCTATGTAAGAAATGTATCGCATGTTTTCAACCGCTGAGAGGTAGCGGCTGTAGCGTAGTGGATTAGTATAAGACCCGAACGCCAGCGACCGGGGTTCAAATTCGCCGGTCTATCATCATGCATATTACCCCCATAGAGGTGGTGCCAGCACGGCCTTGAAAATATGGGTTCAAGTTCGAAATAAGCACAAAAATATAATTCCATAAGCTTTAGTGAATAAGTATTCCATATGCATGAGAATTGGGAAATTCAAGACTGACACGCTACCTCCACTCTAGCACTCTGTCACGGAGACACAATGCGCAACAGTAAGCATTGTCTACATAAGGTCCAACAAGGACGATCAAATAACGAACACCATCTGATGAGAATCTGTATCTCTCATGAAGAACCCCAATTTCGTTGTTTGCACAATGACAATGTCTGAAATCTGAATATCGTCAGACAATGCCAAGGGATCGGTTCTGTCCCGTAAAACCCTCCGTCTCCGGAGAGATGCCTGTACGAGAATTGCGCCGAGGTCCACGGGAACACCCACAAATGGTGACGCCATTGTCAGAGGAGGGGCTAGGAAGCTGCGCACGCCGATTTAAGTAGCCGATCTCCGGCTAGACTAAGCCGAAAAACTGCTCCCGACCAGGTTTGGTTGCGAGCATAACGCCCCGTGCCCACTACATGCGTCCGTTGCGTGATCCCCATTGACTTTAATGGGGACGGACGCGCAATGCATTGTGGATCCGTCCGTTCCGTTGGAGCCTTCGGCTCAGTCAAGAAGTTGAAAAATGTTCAACTTTTTCGGCAGCGACAGATCCGTCATCCAATCAGATCGCGTCTGCAAATTTAAGCACTGTGACGCGACTCGGGCTCTGACGATACTGGGAAAGCGGGAAAGCGGGTCATCTTGCATCGCAACAAGCAGGAAGTAGCGGGAAGAACCCGGCGAAGCGATTTGATTGGCTGACGGATGCCTCTGCAAAGACTACTCCCCCATCAGTCAGCAACGCCTTCCCACCTCCGTTGACTGAAGGAGGTAGTGGGCACGGGGCGTAAGTCACCATGGTGATACAGCGACGCTAAAAGAGATCGACTTTCGTGGTACAACTAACCCAGGATTTGAGCTCAACATACCTCGCCAACCCTCTAAGCGAGCTTCGTGGTACAGGCCACAGGTCCTCGATTGGTAGTGTTGGCTATGTAAGGCTATTTAAAAATATTAAAGATTTGCGCGAGAATCTATATCTCTCCACTCCAGCAAAAAGTCATCCGATATGCCAAGATGTCGAGCCGTGGTCTTATCAATCGCTCCCGGTGGATTGCACGTATAATTTGCTCTCCGATATCAGCAGTCCTCTCATCAAAAGGGCATGCCATTGTGAACACATGAAAGCTGCGGTGAACGCGGGTCTAAATACCCAAAACCGGGTTATGTTTCAAACTTAACCTGGGCAAAACCTGCTCCGACCAGGTTTGATTCAGAGCATATGTTTCTATAGTAACTAACATACCATGATCCTTTTGGAACGGAAAACCTAGTGTTACCGCAAACCCTGGGTTAACTTACCCGTTTATGTGATAAAATCGGCTTTGTGGAACACCCCACTGACATGCGTCATATTTGGGTAGTGCTCCCATTATCAAAGTTTGGTACTTCACACATTGTCCCCCCCACTATCCACAATTTTGCCTAACTGGTCACCACAACTGTAGTTCTACCTAAATCCCAGTGACAAGCCACACCCTGTGCAATAGTAAATAGTAATAGCTAAATAAACCTAAACTAAAAGGATATATATGGCTAAGACAGAGTGAATGGTGACAATACAGAAATAATTGGAAATTATTGGTGTTTGACCAAAATTATGCTGCATTTACGATCACAGGTTTCAGGAAAAAGATGCTGAAGAAGGAGAAAAAAAGAGGCAATGAAATCCTTCTTTCATGGACCAGGTTAGTGTTGGATAGTAATCTTGCAGAAGTTCCTTTGGTTTACAAGGTTTAAAATGACTAATTTTAATATCTTTCACAGGTCTGTCGTCAACCACATGTGGTTTACCTGTGCCACAAGTAAGGGTGACGTAGAGGTAAGAAAGCAAAAGCTGCGATAAAGCTTCTATCCTATTTTTCTTTATTTTTTTATTAATAGTATTATTGACAATCTTTTCTTTCACACAGGCACTGCAAAAACGGTGGAAGTTTATTCCACACCATGCTCTCAATGAACACGAATAGACAGATGGTGACGGAAATCGTCATCGCTGTGACCACACTCCTCTTACCGCCCGTGAGCAAAAGAAGAGGATGTGGATTGAGAAGGACTAAGTGGCATTTCAGGACCTGTCGTCGCTGGTCCTAGACAAAAGGCTATTGAAAGACCTCGAGAAGATGGCCCTCTTCAAACATGCTGGTGAGAATAGATGCCCTTTTACTCTCGCATATTAACGGCCAAGCTACAGCAATACACTATAGGGGAAGTGAAGTAGACATGTCTGCAAGGCTACAAGGCATCTACACAACAGGCCTGGCCTCAGTATCAGACTTAGTGGCTGTGTCATGCCAAATTTGTACCGGCTGCCAAATTTGTACCGGGCGCGTCATCTATACGTAATCCATTCCAAACCTGCCTGGCAACAGATGATCGCGTCGTCCGTTGCCTGGCAACGGGCGATCGCGTCGATTGACGTGAATGGTTGACGAACATTCTCGAACCTTCTATCTAGCGATCCGTTATTTGTATTGTGCTATTTCATCCTTGACCTGCTTTAAACACTCAGTTTACTTGCTAAATGTGATTAAACAATTAAATACAATACAAATATAAGGTAAAAACAAGTGTTATCTAGCGATCCGTTTTCTGTATTATGTCATTTCGTCTTTGGCAACATGAGCGCAAATGTTTTTTGAAACCTGCCCGGCAACGGACGACGCGATCATCTGCTGCCATGCAGGTTTGGAATGGATTACGTATGGATGACGCGCCTGGTACAAATTTGGCAGCCGGTACAAATTTGGCATGACAGCTGCAGTGGGAATGCAAATGTGAACTATCTTAACCTCTCTCATTTAGAGAGAGGAAGGGAGAATGTATGCAATTCATTTTAATGTGAATAGTAACTATATAAACAAGGTTAATGTAATTTGTATATTTTTGTTATGATAATATTTCCACGACGCTAATGAACATGTTTTAATTAGTCCTATCCTTTCTCTTTTTAATTGCACACAGGGCCACTGGAGATCTTTCATAGTGCTCTCCTGAAATACCTCCCCAAACGCCAGGCCTTCTCATATGATGGAATGAGGGAGAGGTGCTACCTCGCTATCCTGGAGCACAATGAAAACATTGTGAAAAGGAAACAAGACAGCACAGTGACAGTGTGTTACCATGTGCTCTTTGAATAGTATTATAACCAAAAATTAGGAAGTTCACAGCTAACTCAATAGGCATACGTCGCTGAAAGGTTTAATCTATTCCTGGGGAGAGAAGTCTACTAGACAAACCTTCATTCAGATTTTCTGTGTAATCATATTCCTTGTCATTTACAGGAGAACCACGGTTCAAGCAGGTGTACTGCAAGAAGTCCAAACAGTGGATATTGAAAACCCTCTTCACGCCACACACCACCCAGTTTATCAGACATCTAATCAACAGGGTCATGGACAGAAGACATGACCCTAACATCATGTTCAAAGTCCCAACCTCCTCACTCACCCTGACACAACCTGCTTTGCCAGCCAACATTGCCCCTGTACCTAAACCACCAAAGGAGGCTGCCACAACCTTGTTCAAAAGCCGCTTCTGAGACCTCAGCCCAGCACCCAACTCCATCTCTCTCTGCTCTGCTATTCTGTATTCTATTACACAGAAAATCAAGGGTCTCGGGGCACCTCACCCCGAGAACAGGAGTACCAATCACTGTCATATGATGGTGCTAATAAAGTATTTTTGTTAATTGATCCATTGAATGCTGTTGTGGTATTTGTGGTATTCCTAGTAAGAGGTTTGACATATATATTATATTTAGTTTGACCCGGTTCATTTTAATTTGTTGTCTACCCATGACAAACTTCATTTGTGAATAAGAAATATAATGTAACTCCTGCTATTGTCTGTCTACACCAAAATTCAACCTTTTAAACTTGGAAGGCGGTAACTGATATGCAACTAACTCAGTGCAATTTAGACTTATACTTTATAAAAATGATGAGTTATTCTGCTATTGTTTTCATCCAAGGGAACAGTAGCTTAGTAGCTCCACTTGTGAAATGTTGGTCGTCCAATAATATAATTATTTCTCGGATGTACACTTGGAGCAACACTACTAAAAGACTTCAACAACGTGAATTTCAACCATTTACTTCAAGAAAAAAATAAAATAAAAATGTAAACAATGAAACTCATAGTTCCTCCTGAGCGTTGTCAGCTTCTTGGTGTCCACAGTACTGGCCGTCTGGAGCAGTATATTTTTGTCGGATGGTCTGCACGACGCAAGAAGGTAAAACGACCCGACAGCTTCTGCCCAATCTCTCGCCTAACTAAAATGGTTAGCAATGACAAGTAATTGATTGACGTAGGTGAGGGCAGATTCCAGACTCAGATTTCCACAAAAAGTAGCCTAGACTATTTCATAATATATGTCAACATTAGCGTTTATATTTATTATAGTTTTATTATATTAAGGTTCACTTTACATTCCCATTAAGTTTTTGTTGGTAATTATAGCACAAAATGCATCCAACATTAAGTTAAGACTGCATCTGCTGGGGTATACTAGAAATCTGAGTACTTACGGTTTCCAAGCAGTTTAAACCGAGTCAGCTGGGAATCAGCAGATCCTGTACGAGTCGTTACACAGCAATCACGTTCAACCTCGTGCGCAGCTGCGTGTTAAACTCCAAAACCTCCGTTTTAAAGCGCAGTAATGCTAACTGACAGTGCAATTGGCTCATAGTCTTTAGGTAATTATTTTTGTTTATTTCAATCAACTATATTTACAATTTGTGCCTCTTTAGCATGTGAGGCAGCTTGTAAGGCTTGTGCTTCTGAGGGGAAGGAGAAGAAGTAAAGTTAATATTTTATACTTGAATTTCGTTCCAGCATTTAAACCACAGCTACCCTAGGGTGTAACAAATATTGAACCGTGTCTGCTCATAGTTTAATGCATTTTCCAGGATTTGACAGGGCGTTTAGGGGGGAACACCACCCTCAGAGTGATTTAAATGGCATTGACATGCCAATCCCGATTATCCCGAGAGTCCAGCTACCTCTGTATACATGGGCAGGTCATCCCTGCAATTGAGGCAGTGATCTGACGTCTTCTTCCATTCATCAACACAGAATTTACACCCCACCAGGGTCCGGCAGCAGGATGAGAACATAGGCTGAGTCATTGTAGCTAAAAAAAAAAGAAATAAAAAAACATGTACATTTTAAATATTGATATTGATTTGAGATTGGAACTTCAGACAGATTAACTGGCAATTTAGAAAAAAGACTGTTCCATTATGAAATTCAGGTACTGGGATCATAACTTAAGGTCGTTTTAATGAATAATTATTAGTAGAAGTTAGAGCTCTCACATTACATTGGAAACAGAAATGAGAGTCAGACTTTTGAGAAGCAGCTTCTGCCAAGGCAACAAATGTTAATGTATATTTTGGCATCATATTTTGCTTTAATAAAATATATGCATATGGAGCCAGAGACGTCTTTTACAGGGTTACAGTACTACTAAATTTCAGAGCCTGAACTTTAAAGGCTCTGTACTTATGCAAGTTTAGAAGTTGAATCGGTATTTCTAACAAAGTATTTCTTATACACAAGAATCTGTACTCAACTTAAAGGTTGGTTATGGAATAGGGGTGTCAACAATAATCGATTCGGCGATGCATTGCAATGCGGGGCATGCACGATTCAGCATCGATGCGGCAACGTGCCATATTCGATTATGTAGCTGTTTATTTTCGGGCCTCGAGTGGACAATAGAGTTGTGAAGTACATGCTAAGCGCGGCGCTAGCTAGCAACAACAACACTAGCCTGATTTCCACCGGGGACGTAAGCACCGCGGAATGGCTGCGCCGCGGTCACCGCTGCTGATCGCTGCCACTCTAATCAATGAAACCATTTCCACCGGCTCAGCAGCGTACCAGAAGCGGCTCGCCGCGTCGCAGCGCTACCATTTCGTAGCACTTCTATTTTTGACGCGAACCGTTGCTGAACCGCGTCAATTTCAACAAAACAGATCGAGCCGGGCAGGAAGTGAAAAAGTAAAAGCCATAGAGCATCCGGTCAATTTAAAAAAAAAAACACAATACTCAGCTCATGCAGCCTATCACAACTTCACATCAACATAACATCATGACCGGTGGCACCAGGTCAGCACTCAGTCAATCAATTAAAGGGTCTCAGAGGGTCGATAACATGGACGATGAGGGACTGATTGTCGAAGTCGAACAACATAAAATAATTTATGAAATATATCATCCTTTTTATAAGGACAATGTCAGAAAGGACAAAGCCTCGCATTTAATTGCAGTAGGTTTGGGAGTGGAAGGTGAAAAAATGTGCCTTATTGTATGCAGTAGAATTTTGATACATCGCAATGCATCGTAATGCATCGTAGAATCGAATCGTTACCTGGTGAATCGTAATCGAATCGTGAGGGCAGTGCCAATGCACACCCCTAGTATGGAATTCTCTTTTTTGGCCATTTTTGCAAAATTACTTAAACCTTATCATAACCCAATTACAGCCACTGACTTAGAAGTACTGACATGAAAATTAAACAAATCTGTGGAACGGGCAGGGCTCGAAAAACAGCCAATGATTTCCTGAACCACCGAGCGGCATTGGACAGTAAGTACGTCAATCAAATGGTCAAACTGCACTCCCCCTCTGTTGGGCAAAATAACCTGCTGAGCACATATAAATATAGCTAACTCCCACCCTAGCTTGAGGAGCACAACACATGGCAGTCACGATACAATATAGTCAGCTTTTAACACATAACACATACTGGATAACATAGTCAGGTGAAGGCCAGAACCAAGGCCCCATTTCTCCTCCAAGCAATGGTAAACACTCAGACAATGCACCGTTTCATCCTCAGAACGGGAGGGCCACAAACAGGAGATTCTGTGAGGCTCTCCCCCATCAGGAAGAACACAAGAAGATACACCTGCATACACTAGGGCCTGGGAAGCAAGGTCAAGCAAAGACACACAGAACCATACACATCTTAAACGCACACACCTCATCGAGAGGAAGAGACAGCATAAAACTGTATCGCACAGAGACTCTTCCCCTTTTCTTCTGAAGCAGACCTTCCACGGAGGCGAAGCTCTGGACGAACCATCAGCGCTGATTAGGGACTTAGACATATTCGATCTCTCACGCTTTATGACTCTGTATAACCGTTGCCACTTTACTTAATAAATCCAAGGTCCTCGTGCCGATAGACTTTATTACCTCTCCGTCTCATTTTATCTGATCCAGTAACTAGACAGACCGTTTTTCCCTTCACCTCCCCTTCGTGACCCCTTCATGCACGTACTCAAAGCTTGTGACCCAGAGCAAGCTTCTGTTTATAGTTATCCTGCGGTAGCTACTGGAGCTAGCTAATCCACATTTGGATCTATCACTAGAAGACAACCCTAAACACCAACCTAGCTAGCCTGGCTCGTGCATGATTGCGCCTCCATGTTCTTGGAATGGGTGGCGACAGAGTCAGCGTTGAAGGAGAGGGGGTAGGACCATTTGAGTTGTGTGTTTTCAAAATCTGCTGGCGTTCCGCAAATCCCATACCCAACCTTTAATTATTGAAAGTGTACTTTTGACACCCGTGAAGTTAACACACAATAAAGTGTGATGACTGATGACCATTCAAATTTGAAAAGATCATATAGGTTGTTACGTTCCAACAGAAAAAGACCAAGGGTTCTGGTTGAACAGAATAAGAGTTTTTTTAAAGCAATATTTCTTGAACAAAATGTCTGAATTCTCGACTCTCACTGTATTACTGCCTGAAATCATTTCTGTTTTCAAGTGTTTTTTCATTTGTCTAAATCCTTAATTGTCACTTAAAGACAAATAAACAATTGCTCAAACACTAATTGTAATACTACGTTAGATTACTTCTGTGTTACACTGAGCAATATTCAAGCATGCAGAATGAAAACAGTACCTCTGCAAATCAAACAGATGAAGGCCTGTTTGAATTCAGGCCAAACTGGTGACGAACCACGGCTGACGGTCACCAAGTCAGTTATTTTCTTAGCCACTTCTTCCAGCCCTTGGGATGCCTCCAGCAGTTCCTCCACATTGTCCCTCAGCCTTTGGACATGGTCATTTCTGTATTTGGCACATTTTGCATACAGGTAGCAGATCAAGAAATTGCAGCCATTTGAGAAATAATTATGAGGAATTTAGTTGTATGCACAGATGGGTATTAGCAAATAAAAAGTCCCTGAATAAATGATAGCAAATAACTGAATATTTTCTTAACTGTGAACAGTTTATTTGAGAATATTGTGTATTGTAAAAGTTCAAGCTATGACAAGGAACATTTGAGATGAAAATTGAGGGTGAAATGGAGACATAAATGGCGAATCACTGGAGGATTGACTTAAAGGGATATTCGGGCGTAAGTTTAAGCCATGCTAACACTTGCAACTTCAGTTTTCCTGCTGTCGCTGCAGAAAACTCTGCTTCACAAACATAATGTTTGTAGCGGAAGCAGGTGTTCAGTTATTTTGCGATGATCTCAGGATATTCTGCTTTAACCCAGAACGCAGGGAGATTTTAAGTTAAGTTCTATGTGAAGTGAGGAAGCGGGGGAGAGCCGGTCCCCACATTTATTACGCATGTGGAGCTTGGAGCATGTGAATCACCTGTTGCTATGAACCCGTTATTTAAACAGGACTCTTGTTTTTTATTTTAGAACAGGTTTCTTCTTGTTGGCAGACGTCGGTTCTTCTTTCGTCTCATTATTGAGTTTTTTCCGGCAAAATGTGGTTTAAACTCTTAAGTTTGTGGACCTGCCTGTCAATTGCGCAGTGCTGGGAAGATGCACAAACGGAAGTGGCAAAATGTCCAAATAAAACGACTGGAAGTGTAAATTAGATAAAACAATTTTTTTTATATTTTTCAATTCTTTCTGCGGCCCGGTACCAAATGGTCCACGGCCCTGTACCGGGGGTTGGGAACCACTGCCTTAGACCATTGGTTAAACGTACGCCGGAATATCCCTTTAATCTTCATGTTTTTAATAGTGGGGGAAACAAGAGGTCCTCAAACCCAGGACCTGGTATGGGGTGTTGGGGAATTTTTTTTTTGCTATCTAAACAATACCTGCTACTTGATCGTCGTCGACGCCATTGCCGGAATGCGGCACTCTCAATGGCATGGATTTTTCGGGAGTTCTGCCTCCAGTACAAAGACCCTTCATGAGAGAAATGCAGAGTAAAGACACAAAGTGAGAATAACAAGAGTAAACACTGTTATACTGTCAATACTTTCAGACTATTGGAATTTATAAAGTATGTAGTATGAACTTTTAATTAAAAAAAAAAAAAATCACCAGTTGTCCCTTCTGACTCCACAATTTCATTGCAGTGTGTCGGTAAGGATGTAGTCGTCATCGTCTCCCATGGCCACCTTCAGTTTCTCCAGGATGGCAGATACACTTGCCTCTGCTTCATTGAATCTCACTATAACCACCCTGGTTGATACAAGCTTCCCCTCCATTACTTCTGACACTTGAATGGACCTATAATACATAAACAAACAGTGAAGAAAACGATAGTTATGTTATTATAACTCTAGTTCTGTGATTGTAGGCGTAGCCGTCTAGGCTTCCCCTTATGGGCTTGTCCCGTGAAAATTCAAACTATGCACCTATCAGCGTGGGCACCGCCCACATTTCCCACGGTATCGTGTCTATATAAGGCGGTGTATACCGTCGCTCATCCTCCACGCTTTTCTTTCAGCATTAGGAGGGTACAGCAGGTGGGAAACTAGACGGCTACGCCTACAATCATAGAACTAGAGTTATAATAACATAACTATCGTTCTATTTCATGTAGGCTACGCCGTCTAGGCTTCCCCTTATGGGCTAAGGTGAAGCTGCGAGCGGAGCCGATCAATATACTCCTGCTGGACCCCAGTCAAAACGACCTAAGTCACCAGAGCACATTAAGACTCAAAAAGCCAAGGAAGTGTAAAACACAACAGCTTGATAAAAAACAAATTCCTCCTAGATCAAGCAAGGCAATGATCGAGGGAGAAAAAAGTGAGTCTGTAAAGACTCCGGCTCTAATCCGTGCTTCATGGAACCCATGAAAAGGAAAAGAAAAACCAGAGCAACACGGTTTCCATTAGGTCCGCTACCACCGGGGGCGGAGCTACGGAATCCGGCTCTCCAATAATGGGACTCTCTCGGCCGTTTCTTATTTGAAGAAAACGGCGGGAGTGCCACACTGGTAAACAAAACCACCAGACAATTGGCGAGCCAATAGAAAACCCCCTAGCCTGTTTTTCATTTGAAAAAAGGTGGAAGAGTAAGACTGGTAATCAAGTCCAACTCGCCAGCCGGCGAGAGGAAATCCAACCACGCCGCTTTAAAGAACATGTCTATATTCTTAAGCCGTAAAAGGGGTCCCGGACTCCAGCACAGAGTTGCCGAGTGAGCCCCTGGCCATGTCTAACATGTAAAAACGGACAAAGGGGCCGGGGGAAGACCATGACGCAGCCGCGCAGATGTCTTCCACCGAAACACCCTTGAGTAGAGCCGTTGAAGCGGCCACGCTCCGTGTGGAGTGAGCTTTAACGCCCAACGGTGGCGCCAAGCCCTGCCGAGAGTAGGCTAAGCAAACACCCTCACATACCCAGCGAGAAAACCGCTGCTTAGAGAGAGCGCGGCCCCTGCTAGCGTCGCTATAACACACAAACAACTGTTGTGTGGAGCGGAACGCGGCCGAGCGATTCACGTACATAGCCAACGCCCGAACCGGGCACAGGAGATGCAACTCCGCCTCCGCCTCACTAGAATGAGGCGGGGGGTGAAAAGCCTTAAGCACAATATCCCTCGACCGAAAATAACTATTAATGTTCTTCGGGAGGAACGCAGGATTAGGTCTGAGCAACGCGAAGGAGCTGTCCTCGTTTAGCAACAAGCAACTCGGGCTGACAGACAGAGCGGTTAGCTCACCGGCCCGCTTGGCAGAAACCAAGGCCAACAAAAGCGCCGTCTTAAATGACAGGGCATCCAAAGGGGCCTGAGAAAGAGGCTCGAAAGGATCCCTGGACAATCCGCGCAACACGGTGGGGAGATCCCAGCGTGGTGCAAGCACGCGTGAAACAGGCCTAACCCGTCTAGCCCCACGCAAGAATCTCTTGACCAGTGGATGGCTGAAGATCGGTCCACCATCACAGCCTGCATGGCCAGCCGAAACGGCTGCCGCATAGACCTTGATAGTGGAGAAGGCCAAACCTTTTTCCAATAAGTTTTGCAGAAACGAAAGCACGCTTCCCACCTCGCATTGAGATGGGACAGCGTGGTTCGTCTCACACCAATTAGATAAGGCGCACCACTTCACCGCATAGAGGGAAGAAGTAGAAGGCGCACGAGCACTCTGAATAGTGTTGATAACCGTCTCAAGCAAACCTTTGCCCTGCAGGATCAACCTCTCAGGAGCCAAACCAACAGCCGTCCCGAGACATCGGGCGGGTGGTGCACCGTCCCGTGGGCCTGTGAAAGCGCATCCGGCCTGAACGGTACTGGCCAAGGCGCCGACCGCGAGAGCGCGGCCAGCTCTGGAAACCACAGAGCTGAACGGTTCTCCGGGGCCACTAATATCAGGGACAGTCTCTCCTGTCTGACCCGTTCCAGAAGAGGAAGGATCAGCTGGAGCGGGGGAAACGCATACAAGAGAGCCCGCGGCCAAGGTGTGTGTGCCAACGCATCTACCCCCAACGGGGGAAGATCCCGAGGGCTGAGGGAGAACCACCACCTGCAGTGCGTGTTCTCCCTGGACGCGAAGAGGTCCACCTGCGCTGTCCCGAACCTCAGTCTGACAATGTCGGGATGTAACCGCCACTCGTCTCGGCGGGGACCGCCTCGAGACATGAGGTCCGCTCCAAAGTTCTGGGCGCCCGCGATATGCAGGGCTCTCAGACTGAGGAGATACTGATGAGCCCAAAGCCAGAGCTCGACTGCCTTTCGGTGGAGAGCAGGGGAGCGGACTCCCCCCTGTCTGTTGATGTACGCCGCCGCCGACACGCTGTCTGTCCTGATCAGAACGTGGCGGCCGCGCACCAGGTGAAAGAAATGCAACAGCACTTTCCTCACAGCGTCGAGCTCCAACACATTTATGTGTGCTGTAGGGGGCGTGCGCCACTCGTCTCCGACCGAGTGAGAGAGGCACGTTCCTCCCCAACCCAGGACGCCACCCTGCCCAGTGGAACACCCCTGAGAAGGGCGGAGGGTCCTTTCCAATATTCCAGGTCTGGCGACACCGAACAGGGAACGAGGAGCACCCTGAGCTTGTGTCGCCTGGGGTCCAACCGTTGGCGAGCAAACCGCCGCTGGAGTCTGCGCATAAAAAGCAGACCCAGGGGGACCACGGGGTGGGCAGCTGCCATCAGCCCTAACAGGCGCATGGTGGACAGTGCGGTCACGTTTCTGCGAACGTGAAAACGGGAGAGCGCCGACAGGATGGCGTCTCGCCGAGGAGGCGAAAGCATCGCAGTCATGGTGGCTGAGTCTAGGCAAAGCCCCAAGTAGACTGTCTGCCGGCTGGGGAGCGGTGAGCTCTTCTCCCAGTTGATGGCAAAACCCAGGAAGGAGAGATGGTTTATCACCAACATGGCGTCCCTTCTTGCGGTCTCTTCTGAGTTGCTCAGAATAAGCAGGTCGTCTAGGTAGAAGAGAATCCTCTTTCCCTGACGCCTGAGCGGTTCCAAAGCCGTCTCCACACACTTCGAGAAGGTGCGCGGAGCCAGGGAATAGCCGAACGGCAGACACTGGTACTCATACGCCATCCCCATAAAGGCAAAGCGGAGAAACTTCCTGTGAGACTCGTAGGGGGGAACGACAGTGATGGCCCCCTTTACCAAGAGACGTGCCACCTCTGCTGCTAGAGCCGTGCTCGCAGCCGGGTCCCGTAGCGTGGTCTCCACCAACCCCATAAAGGGTGGGGGACGACGCTTGAACTGTATGGGATGGCCCCATCTCAACGTGGTGTCCAACCACGATGGCAGAACGCACCGCTCTTGCCAACATGCATAGCGGTCGGAGAGAGGGCGAGCCGACAGCTGAGGAAGACCGTCCAGGAATAACCCGTATTCCTCTGCCCCTACCGCCTCCACACTGCGTGTGAACCAAGGGGGGCTTCCCATGAAAGGGAGGAGGCTCAGCGAGCGTAGGAGACGTAACAGAACTAGCCGCTGTAAAAACAACGAGCTGTCTAGACGTCGCGCTCGTGCCCGCTGAACAGGGAGCGAGCCGTCCGGCCGCAGCACCTCTGCGCGTGCGCTGTCCGCAGGCTGTAGCCACAGCGCGCGGACCAGTCTCCTCACCTATAATGTGGGGAACCAGGAGACCGGTACAAGCGGCCGTATCCACGGGCTCGTGCAACGAGTCTCTGATCCGTCCACGAGGCTCCAAGGGACGCCGCTTCTTAGAAGCAGGTGAACCAGAGGCCATGTGAACACGCCGTCCGACCGCCACCCTACAGCCACCGGGCTGAGGGGGGGAAAGAGGCAACGTGGAGGAGCGCACCACAAGTGTAGGACCAGGGCTCTAAACTAACATTTTTCACTGGTTGCACTGGTGCGCCTAACTTTTTTTCTTAGGTGCACCAGCACAAAAGTTAGGTGCACCCAAATTGTCGACCATATCGCATTCAACACTGCAGTTTTACAGGTTCACGTTTTTTAAATAGCTGTCCATGTAGGCAATATTGACTTGTAAATGATGAACTAAGAATCTGGTCAACGTAATGTTCTTTATTTTAATATTTGCACAAGAAAGGTAATTTCACTGAAACATTTTGGTGCTGTAAGTGCTTCACTGAGCTGCAATTTAAAGATCCCATGCCATTCTATTTTATGATGCTTTAATATAGGTATTAGTGGGCCACAAACACAGTATTCAAAGACGTCCCCGAAATTCAGCCGTGGTGCAGAGTTACAGTCACTCCGAAACAGTCGCACATTGAGCTTCCCCCAAACGCGCTGTTTCGGTGGGCGTGTCAAGGCAGGTCAAGGAGGGGGGGTGGGGGTGTGGCCCTGAGCAGCTTGTAGCCACTACCATGCGCTCTGTATACGGTGGGCGTGTCAAGGCAGGTCAAGGAGGGGGGTGGGGGTGTGGCCCTGAGCAGCTTGTAGCCACTGACAGTACCATGCGCTCTGTTTACGGTGGATGTATCGCAATGGCTCGTAGAAACCCATATTATACATAGATATCTATATCATATAATATATAATATTATCACCTGGCCCTGAGCAGCTTGTAGCCACGGTACCATGCGCTCTGTTTACGGTGGATGTATCGCAATGGCTATTAGAAACCCATATTATACATAGATATCTAGGCTATATCATATAATATATAATATATATTATCACGGCCAAAAGCTGTGTGAGCCTCCAGACGATAGGTTATTATGAATCTCAAACGACCGCGTCTACTTCA
This sequence comes from Gadus chalcogrammus, assembly GCF_026213295.1. Taxonomy (NCBI): domain Eukaryota; kingdom Metazoa; phylum Chordata; class Actinopteri; order Gadiformes; family Gadidae; genus Gadus; species Gadus chalcogrammus. The sequence goes on along the minus strand of NC_079412.1, from coordinate 3,016,449 downwards.
GATTGATGTGGAAGTGGAAGAACCAGAGACGTCGGAGAACCCGACGAAGTCCTTTGTGATTCATTATATCGTCTGGACGCGCACACAGCTTTTGGCCGTGATGTATTAATTGATATAGATATCTATGTATTATATGATATTATTTAGATATAGAGCAGAGCTCCAGGTCTGTAACGCAAGTGTTGTACACTTCCTTGTTATTTGGATAACCGTTCTGCTGTTGGTGTTAATGGCATGATGGCATAACGCGTCGGACTCTCGTCTCTGGTATTTCTACAACGAGACTCGTAGTGGGGGTTATCTCAGCCATGGTTGAGAATGAATTGGGGGAAAATAACTTTGGCTTTGACTCCCTGAAGTAGGCTACATGAACCACGACATGGAGGAGAAAGGGATTGTTGGCCGCGAATGTATCCCGCTTGAGCCCTGCTTCCCGCCGCCTCGGCAGCGGTCAGCGCTAATCACCGCATCCTGAAGCCGAGGCGGTGGTCCATCGGCAGCGAGGCTCCGGCGGGAGACGACCGCGGTCAACAATCCCTTTCTCCTCCATGTCGTGGTTCATGACTTCAGGGAGTCAAAGCCAAAGTTCCTTTCCCCCAATTCATTCTCAACCATGGCTGAGATAACCCCCACTACGGGTCTAGTTGTAGAAATACCAGAGACGAGAGTCCGACGTGCTATGCGCCATCACACCAACAGCAGAACGGTTATCCAAATAACAAGGAAGTGTACAACACTTGCGTTACAGTCCTGGAGCTCTATATCTAAATAATATCCTATAATACATAGATATCTATATCAAATAATACATATTATCACGGCCAAAAGCTGTGTGCACGTCCAGACGATATAATGAATCACAAAGGACTTCGTCGGGTTCTCCGACGTCTCTGGTTCTTCCACTTCCACATCAATCTGTAGTAGACAGAACCGCGCGCTGCCTGCTGCCTGCTGCCGGCGCAAGGCACCACCGCCCGGCTGCCCGCTGCCGGGCGGTGGTGCTTCGCGGCGGTGGTGCCTCGCGCCGCGGCAACCGGCGGCAGGCAGCATGTCGCAGTTCATGTACTTCGATGTCGTTCTGCCATTGCATTCAAAATTCTGTAACTAGCCTGTTACTACGAACTAAGCAACTACCATACACGTATTAGCATTTCGCACTAGCTCAATCACGACTCCTTCAGAATTCTTGTGGGTGGTTACGAACCAACCAAGTGGGCAGGGCCATGAATAATAGTTTGACAACGCTACGTCACAGTGTCACCTGATCCAGATTGGCTCATTTCTTCTGCCTTTTTCCTTTCATTGCCTATTGCATTCAGCAGACAAACTGCATAGATTTCAAACTTACCACAGCTCACAAACTTATTCAGACCTATGTTATTTAACAAACAACAGGAAAAATGTGATTTTAATGGCATGGGCTCTTTAAACTTAAAACATCTGAAGATAAATGAAATAAAAAGAAAATCTAAATTAAAAGTGCAAGTGTTTTAAACTGAAACTTCAAACTGAACATCTCATGGCTCCAGGTCTTATGGACTATCCTCAATTGCAGTCACATGCCCCTCTGATGGCCAACTCATGCAGTTTGGCCTTCTTGATCTTTGGCAATAGCCCGGGCTATTATTTGTTTTCTATCACTGAACTTTCGAACAAAACTCTTGCTCAGCAACGATGGGAAATAGCCTACTATAAAATGCATTATTTAAACCAGTATGAATATTACCGTAGGCCTATATGTTTACCAGGCAATTGAATAACGCCTGCACACACACACAGGCACGCACGCACGTACGCACGAACACGCAGAGTGGTAATCGGGAGAGTCGGGAGAATTCCCGGTGGCCCGTTAACGTTTCGGGCAGCGCCGGGTCAACGTCGCAACCAATTCCGTTTTGTCTAGAGGGGAGTAACTGAGCGCCCCCTCCCGAAGTGGAACAGCCCAGGTCGGCCTTGAACTGCGATTGGTCAGAAAGACGTAACAGCTAATGACAACATTGAACTCTCATGCAGGCTCGAACAGAGTGACACACAAACACACACACACACACACATCGTTTTTCACCCACTCCATATCCAGCTTATTCCATGCTTAAAGCACCCAGGCTACTATGCGGCGAGCTGGGGCTCTCATGTTCTCCCCTGCGGTGTATACCTTGTCCGCATCCCCTGCCATCCAGTTGTCATACGATTCATGCAGACTGGTTTTGAACGGCTGATTCCATGGATGTAGCCTACTTTGCGTGTGCCGTGTTTTCCCGCCGATGTGGCGAAGCTGTATGGTTATGCTGTTGAGAGCTTAAATAAATGCACGATATAAGTTGACTGAACAATTATTGAAGTTTAACATTTTGTTCAGCAAATTTGACAACTGACAGATGCAATATTGTTGCCAGTGAAAATCGCAAAATTCTGACGAGCATTCTTAAATGAAGTAGAATAAACAGGAATATCTGGACCACGGCCAATCAGAGGGGGGTCCCGCTCTTCATTATCTCTGATTGGTTTGGACCATGATATGGGCCTTTCAGAGTCGCAGAGCTTTTTTCTTTTTGAACGGCTGGTTGCACCGGTGCGACCTCAGATTTTTTTTAGTCGCACCATTGAGAAATTAGGTCGCATGTGCGACCAAATTGGTCGCACTTTAGAGCCCTGCGTAGGACGCAGGTGGCCTGAGGAATATCGCTCTTTAGGTACCATGTACTGCCGTTCGGCCGAACGGTCTTTACTTTTTTCTTTAATAGGGAAAGAAAAAGTAGGAGCAAGCGTCCGGAACTTCCCGGTCCGTGGCGCTGTTGCTCTCCCCGTGCGCGGCGGCTGCTGCTGCTGCACCGGGGCTGGAGTCAGAGGCGGCCCCCTGGAACGCTGGGACCGGCCTAGACCCCGCTTCCTCCCAGCCTGCTGGCGGGAGGAGCCCGTGAGAATCGCCCCGAACCGGGAACGATTCTCACGGACTGACTGCTGGTGCGCGAGCACCTCGGAGAACCTGGGACCAAATAGGCCATCCGGCGCTAGTGGACCCTGGACGAGGCTGGCCCGCTCTCGTGAACTTTTAATAAACAAACGAACACCCTGTCCGTTAGGCCGACAATCTGCTTCTGGAGGCGGTCGGGGGGCAGCGGCTTTTCGTTAGGGAGCCATCCGGCGCCCGGACAGAAGCGCTGCCAGGGGAGGCTCCAGGCGAGGGATCCCCCTCGCCTGAGTATCGGCCCACCCCTCCACGTTGGTGAAATCCGTGTAGGATCTTACCGGAGCCTTCAGGGTCGAAGGGTCCTCACCTGCAGCAATAAACAAGTGCTGCAAAGGCGGGAACAAGGGGCACTGGGTAACCCGCCGGGAAAAAGATGGGGTGCGAAAGCACTCACCCTGCATATCGTCAGATACGGGGGCAAGAGGCGGGGCCGGCATGGGAATCCCTTTGATGGCCGCCGCCTCACCCATGATCTCCCGGAAGAGATCGGTCATCCGGCGCGGACCCTCGTGTTGTATGACGGTGGCGGTTGTAACCCGAGAGCGGGAAAAACCGGACGCCGAGTCGCCGAAGACGTCGTCCAGGGAGGCGTCGATGATTCCATCGTCGATGAAAGGGCCGTCGACCCTGAACAGGTCGATGGCGTCAGCCAGTTCCACCGCAGGGGAAAAGAAGAGATGCCTGGAGAGGATCCCCTCTTCAGGCAGCTCCCGGCAGGCGACACAGGAGACGGGGGCCGCCATAGCAGCCGCGGCGTGGTCGGCGCCGAGGCACCGAAAGCACTCCAAGTGCCCGTCACCCGGTGCCAGGGAGGCGGGACAGGAGGCGCATAGGAGTCCTGAAAAGGACCTAGCTCCAGGAGCGCTCTCAGGTGGCCCTGAAAAGGGCCGTTTGTCCGCGGCCTCGCCCGAGCCGCTGCCACCGGCTTGGGAGATCCGTGTTGAAGTTCTCATTTTTTTCTTAATAGTAGTTCTCAATTTCTCGCTGATAAGCACAAGTGCTGAAAGAAAAGGGAGGATGAGCGACGGTATACACCGCCTTATATAGACACGATACCTTGGGAAATGTGGGCGGTGCTCACGCTGATAGGTGCATAGTTTGAATTTTCGGCGCGGGCACGGGACAAGCCCATAAGGGGAAGCCTAGACGGAGTAGCCTACATGAAATAGAACCAAGCTACCACATAACAACATGCAGTCTACACTACAGTGATTCAGTTGTCCCAACGGACCAAAGTGTTAGCCAATGTAAAACTATGAATGCACCACACATGCTGACTTGAATATTAGCTCAACCCACACTTGAGGCACATCACAATCAAACACACCTGCAGCACACCCAGATCATCTGTCACTACTGCACCTTCTCTCATAAATAGGGAGTTTTACATCCAATAGCTAGTGCTTACAGTAATATTGAACTTTAGACTCCGAGTACCTCATTTGATTATTGATGAGAATCTGAAGCTATGTGGATATTGATTGTACATTAGGTATTCTTTAACAACTTTAAAGCGCAAGGATCAGTACCTTGTGATTTAGAAGTCGCTTACAACCAGTATGCTCTTTTTGCTTACTAAAAGGAGATTGTAAATGAGTTAACTTGAGCACTTTTACCATTTAAATAAGCACATTCGATTATGACACCAATGCATCCTTGCCTTTGAAACGACCGAGGCGTCCTCACTGATCGACAGCATGCTCGTCTTTTCAGTAGTCACAGTCTGACTACTGCGAAAGGCAAATTGCCACAAAGGAGCTGCGGCTGGGGCTGTCGGGGTCCCTACAGTGTCCCCAACTTCTCCATGAACTTCATAATGACCATGGTTACACAGGTCCAGGGAGCTAAAGCACCCACTCTCAATTGGAAAAATTGCAACGTTGGCCGCATCAGTGACATACATGCTGACCTAGAAGAAAGAAAAAAATAAATAATAATAAAGTTAGGATTTTGTAACTACATTGTAAAAATTATCAATAATATATTTTTGTGTGCACTATTACACCTGCATTATTTCTTATGCTCTGTGTCTTCTTCTCAAAATTTTAGACAGGCAAAGTTAAGCTACCAAGTTTGAATCACTTACCTGGAAAATGTGGCGATCCTGTCAACACGCATATCATCCATTTTAAGAGTAATTCTCTTGTTCCCTCTGAACAGCACATACGTCTCCATTTTATCAGACGATTAGGCTTATTCCGTTTGTTTAGTTATATTCCGTTTTATTCAGTCGATCCTGCACAGCCGGGATACCTGAAGGGGAAAGAGGACGGTGGAGGTCGCTCAAAGCGCAAACTTTTTTGGCGGATTGCATTTGCGCATGACAGAATGTGAAAAAACCCGCCTTAAAGCAAAAGAAGAAGACGGTAGGTGGTTAGATGAAATGGAATCCAGTTTGTCACCCTACCAAGAAGAAATAATTAAAAGTATGCTCCGAAACGGCCATTCTGATGAAGAAATTTCCAGTCATCTCCACCTTGAATGTGGATTGACCAAAGGCTTTTCCAAAGCAAACATTCGTAAATTTTCCGCGCAAAACGGTATAGGCAGAGAACGGTTGCAGGACTTCAAACTGGAGAGCGAGATTGCTAAAGCAATTAATGAGATAGGCAACAGCATTTTGATTAAATTTGTATGATTGATAACCGCAGTGTACTTGCAGGTAGTGACCAGTGGCGTTTGTACATGTAAAAAAAATGGTGTGCACCACCAATTAGGAAAAACAACAGTGCTTTCTCTTGTTACCGATGTGTTCCTCACAGATCCATGCACTGCAGCAATCACACAAGCCTAAATGAAGAATGCATTATTCCACGTCATAAGCTGACAAAACTTGCAATAATTGGTTTGTAATAGGAATACAAAAAAGGATGCATGTTCATCTTCAATTTCAGACTGGACCATGACTGGCTACCTGTCCTCAAAAGGAATCAGAGCATCAGAGGGGTGTGTCGGTAGTGTCCTCAGACATATTAACAGGCCATATCATGCAGATCATCATCAGGTAGTTGTTATGAAACATTAATAAAATTCTTGTAGTGTAGGTAATTGTGAAAGTGACCTAACTTTTTTTTCTTATTGGTTGTTTTTTGCTTGATTACTCAGAGATCAAGGAACTTAAATCCAGTGCCATACAGTGCCGAGTGCATGGGTCACAAACTGCACTTAGATCAGAACGAAAAAATTGTGATGTTCGGGGCGACCCATGTCCTTGCTGTTGACGGCTGTTGTCAGCCATTCCACTATGCCTGTCAAAAACAACCTGACAATATATCAAGAGGTGTACAGGTAACTTCCTGTGCTCTATGTTACATAATGTAGTTGTAAACAGTAGATATTGTTTAACGGTTTCATTTATTAAAGCCCCAACAAGAACTTTCATGCGTGCAGACAAGTGCTGCTGCTGCGTTCAGTAAAAAGCATTTTCTTGTTAAATGTTGGACTGCATTCAATGCAGCAGCTTCCCACTGGACTGTGCGAAAGTTTGGACTTGTTTATTTATGCATTAGAACATGAAATCATCATAAAATACTTATAACATTGTATCTCTCTGACTCTGATTCCACACACATCTGTGTTCAGTTAAATCTCTGGTGCATTACCATTACAGCACTCTTTCAGAGACATTACCAGTTCTGCTCTCTCTATATAGAAATGACCAATCTTTTCACGGATGCTCTCGTTTGCTGGTGCAGGTCATATAGAAGCATCAGTATTAAACAGAAACTGGTTCATAACCAGTTAAAAGTCCCTCTGGGTTGCTTTAAGTGAAACACATTGGCTTATCATAGCTCTGGTTATACCCCTCCTTATCTGGGAAGAAACAAACTGATCTTTTTTTTTTAATGGTGACAGTTACACAATGCTGTCTGTGATTAAGTAATTTATTAACCAAGAGTGAAAATTGGCTTCAACAATGCTTATGTAACAAATATGAAATAGTGTTGATAACTGTAACACTTTCTGCTGTTTGCAGAAGTGGTGTCCTACAGCACGGAACGTGGGACCAGATACGAGTGGACCACGGAAGAGTTTTTCTTGACTCTTTTCATGCAGGAGAAATTTGCAGGCTACAGAAATAACACAGAAAGGGAGCCGTACCTGCAAACATCATCAACACATGTCAGTTGGCTTATTGTCCTCTTTCCCTTAAAGGGAAACTTCACCCATTTCCATTAAGAAATTTGTATCGTTAAAAACCCACTAATATTTTTGAATTGTTGGGCATCATTCCCTTATTTTCTGGAGAGACTGGAGAGATCCGTATCGATCTCCAACACTTCCTGTTTAAGATGACGCAATATGACGATTTTTGCGTAGAAGTAAATAGGAATTGTAAGAGGGGAGGATTCTCGTAAGACTACAACCACTAGTCCCACCCCTCTATAGGGGTTGGGACCCACTGACGCTACAGACCTATTAGAGCAGTGCCAGTGGGTGGGACTTCACCAGCAGAAACTAACATCCACAGCGTCTGAAGCTAAGCTAACAGAGGCTGTTGATAAAACTGAAGTACAATGGCGGAGGGTACTGGATCTGACATAGAAGATGGCACCATGCAAAAGTTCACCATTTCGAAAGAAATACAAACGAGGACTACTGTATTTTCCGCACTATAAGGCGCACCTTCAATGAATGGCCTATTTAAGAACTGTTTTCATATATGGGGCGCACCGGATATAAGGCGCATAGAATAGAAGATACTGCAGTCAAACGTTTGACTGGGGTTGCGTTATGCATTGACTGTGCTAAAGGGAAATGTCAACAAAACAGTCAGATAAAGTCAAACTTTATTAAGCGTTCTGACAACTCTGTTCACTCCCATGGTAACGATGTTCAAACGTTAATGTGCATATTAACAATATCTCCCAGCCTTGTTAAGTTGTAAACACGTGAAAGAAACACAGTCTGATACCGCTAATTCAAACGTTAGTGCATAACTCAACATTGTTCAGTTACGTATAACACGTAAAGCTCACTTTTTCAGTTCATTCCCTGTCCACGAATCCCTCGAATTCTTCTTCTTCAGTGTCCGAATTGAACAGTTGGGCGAGTACGGCATCCAACATGCCCGGCTCCCTCTCGTCATTATCCGAGTCAGTGCTGTTGTCTGGCAGTTCAGTGATTATTCCTGCCTTCGTGAAAGCTTGGACCACAGTTGAGACTGATATATCAGCCCAGGCATCCACGATCCATTGGTAGATAGTGGCGTAAGTCGCCCGGCGCTGTCTCCCCGTCTTGGTGAACGTGTGTTCGCCTTCTACACAAAGCCGATTTTTTGGTGAAACCGCATAAGTCTTGTCCGTTCAGCCGACCGTCCAGACGGAGACGGCGAATCCGGTGCCCGAAACCGCACATTTTTTAAACCACCCTCGGAGGTGGTATCAATCTATCCGGACCTATGCGGTTTCGTGTTAGGATTCGTGTGGACGTCTGAAGCGCTTGATGGCATTAGCCCCCCGCCAGCTGGGGGACGTCAGAGTTGCGTTTAATTTTTGATTTATTATTTTATTTGTATTCTTTTTGTAGCTTTAAATAAAGCCCCTTGATAAATGTAATTACTAACTGTACATTAAAAAGTATTTCTGCTCAATTTAATAGGTTGAATCTCCTCGTGATTGAATGTTTGTATACAGGCTTGATGCACTCCATTTTTTTCTGTGGAGAACCAGCGCCTTGAATATTTACTACAGCGTTTCTACAGCTCGATGCGGTTTCGAAATGACTGTCTTTACGGAGATATCCCTGAACCGCATTAAACGAAATCGGATAGTTTTCACCAACTAATTCACTAGAAATGTTGTGTGAAATGATTTTCAAGCAGTCTTGCGGTATCAGCTTGGTAGATGGAACAGCGAGGTGTCCGATAGGCGGAGATCTAGATCAGCGGGAGTGGCCAGCGAAGCTGTGCATCGTGGTGCATGGTGGGAGTTGTTGTTTTCATTCCTCAAGTGCCAAAAAAGTCACTTTCTGCCTTTTCTCGGTCAAGACGGCACCAAATTAGAATTTTATTTTATTATTAGAATAGGACCAAATTCAATACATATTCATGCCTCCACCGGTGAATTGCTCCTTTAATCACTCAGCTGCTAGCTGATAATATTGATTTCTCAGTCAGCACAATGGTATGGTCAGAGCCCATTAAGAATAGTATCGTTGATGCAGCTGATAGGGATCTGAATAAATTCAAGTAAACTGTCTTGCCTGTGTTGAGTTTTTTCTTGAAGAAAGTAGTCAATCCTGGGTCGCTGTTAACTCACTTTATTTGTTAAAGTAGGCTTATTTTCTTCTGTCCTGGAAAGATGAGATTGAATCAGTGTGTAAGAAAACAAAGCAAAGAATCTATTTCCTTCGCCATTTAAGATCTTTTGGTGCAAGTAGAAGGATTCTTCTTTTGTTTGTCACTTCTGTTATGAGTGTTCTTCAGTACTGCAGTACCACCTGTGCCCTATACCACGAAGCTCGCTGAACATACCCAGGCTTTCTTGGGAAAACCTGGCTCGACAGAGCCGCAACTCGCAATCAGAGTTAAATGGTACCACGAAGCTCACTTTAGATTCAATTAGTTGAACCAGGTTTTCCGCTTTAGGTTCAGTGCGCGTTCACGTGAAAGGGGCGTTTTTTGCGTCATTTTTCTCACCTTTACGATAGATCAGTCTATATGCGTATAAGTGAAAATATTCTGCATATTGTCTGTAAAATAACTATGCCAAATGCAGAATTGTTCGCCATTAATCCAAATAGAATGATGATGATTTAAAAATGCATAAGCAACGTCCATCCTGCCTTATTCTATAATTTAGGGAATTCACTTTAAATACACCCTATTTAAGAAATGTATGGCATGTTTTCGACCGCTGAGAGGTAGCGGCTCTAGCGTAATGGATTGGTATAAGACCCGAACGCCAGCGACCGGGGTTCAATTTCGCCGGTCTATCATCATGCATTTTACCCCCATAGATGTGGTTATTGCCCTTAGGAAGGAGATACGAGGTACCGTACCACCTTTCAAGAAGGTTAGACTAAAAAAGTATTTTGTCCATCAATCGACTTTGATGCTAAACCGGAGATAGGCGAAGTGGTGGACAATGTGCTCTCGACTATATGTACCCATGTATGTAAATATGTTGTGTTTCAATGTGTCATGTCAATGTGTGTAATTCATGTTTTCTGTTTTTACATGCAACGGCTGCTGGGTCGCAAGTCAAATTTCAGCACTGCTGACGAATAAAGTTCATATCATTTCGGTGTGGTAACTCTGACGCAGAAGAGGGAGGGTATGGTATCTAACGCGTGTGAGAGAAATACCGTAAGCTACTTCGAGCTACCTCTCCGCGGGTCTACCTATGAGCTCTGGCCTCAATCTGAACTCCGTCCTGGATTCTATCAAGTGGGCGTGGCCTATGTGAAGTGGGCGTGGCCGGTGTGACGTAATGGCTCCGCCATCCTCACCTGTCTAAAGGTGCTGCCATCTGTGGCTGGAGTAGTTATTGCAGCTTATGTGTTCGATCCTGCTTCCTAGTGGCTATGTGAGGGTAATGCAGTTTGTGTGTTCGATCCTGCTTCTTAGTGGCTATGTGGGGGCAGTTTATACGTAATAATCCCTCCTTGGCCATCTCAGATGGCCATACTGTAAGATTTTTAAGCCATAAGCACCATTTACCAGACTGAAAACATAGTCAAAGTAGGAAAATCATCAACACCACCGACCGAAGTGGAAAAATATGGAAGCATATATGTAGCAAAATTCAAATGGCAATGCAATTTGGAATTCCATTATGCATTTGACAATGCATTATGCAATTGTATAATGTAATTTGTTAATACGTTATTCAAAGTGTATTTTAAAATGCAAAGTGACAATGCAATCCTCAATTAAATTTGAAAAAGGTTTTAACAATACAAATAGAATAACATTTTGTCAAATTCTTTGAGTTCCTTTATACAAATTGAAAAGCTATAGCGTCCCCGTGATTGCAATCCACTTAGCCACGCTCCGTGTGTTGCGATATTCAAATGACATTTCAATCCGCAAAACGGAATCCAAAGAGGAATCCAAAAAGTCAATATGCAAAGTGGCAAACGTATCAGCCAATCAGCGTCTGGGCGGGAACTACGTCACTTGCTCGTAATTCCCTTGTTCACTTCTAGTTCGTATGTGTCAGGTCCATGGTCACCAATGGTGATTATTGATACGCTCCGAAGTTTGGCCGATGATGTGGAGAACAATCGTGTTGAAGACACAGATGCAGTAGATAGAGTGCGTGTTCTGGGAGATAGGATAGACGACTTATCCTCACGGGTACGTTTTGACGCCAGTGTGGTAAACACAAAGATTTCCAAAGTGCTACAGGCACTGGGTGCGAAACATAGGGTCGGGAGACCCACCGTCTCCACCTACTCCTCACCTACAAAGCTCTCCACAACCTAGCCCCCAGTTACCTCTGGGACCTCCTCCAAGAATACACTCCCTCCCGCTCCCTCCGCTCAACCTCTGCTGGACTACTATGTATCCCCACATCACGACTCATTACGAATGGGTGCCCGGTCATTCAGCTGTTCAGCACCCAGGCTCTGGAACTCCCTCCCCCCACACATAAAACAGTCTGACACAATAGAAAGTGACGTAGTTCCCGCTGGTGGCTGATACGTTTGCCACTTTGCATATTTACTTTTTGGATTCCTCTTTGGATTCCTCTTTGGATTCCGTTTTGGATTCCGTTTTGCGGATTGAAATGTCATTTGAATATCGCAACACACGGAGCGTGGCGAAGTGGATTGCAATCACGGGGACGCTATAGCTTTTCAATTTGAATAAAGGAACTCAAAGAATTTGACAAAATGTTATTGTATTTTTATTGTTATAACTTTTGCACATTTAATTGAGGATTGCATTGTCACTTTGCATTTTAAAATACACTTTGAATAACGTATTTACAAATTACATTATGAAATTGCATAATGCATTGTCAATTGCATAACGTAATTACTTATTGAATTGCAAATTGCAAATTGCATTGCCATTTGAATTTTGCTACATATATGCTTCCATAGAAAAACTCCATAGGGGAGATAAACCACAACGCGTCCCCCTAATACTGAGACGGCATTCACCTTGGTGGGTCTCATAGGAAATACAGGTCATTGTCAACAATACAACAATAAGCATATGGTTAAAAGCATAGAAATCCAAACTAATACTTCTGGTTATATGTGACAACGTTATAACAATTTTCGGCATGCATAAAAGTGAAAGGTCCAAAAATTAGGCGACATGTTTACAGCATACATTGAAAGTATAAAATACAAAATCAAGTGACATAATAAAAATTAAAGATTATCGGTAGGCTCGCATGGATTTGTATGGCTCAGGGGATCTTCATGTATTGGTGCGCTGGGGCATGTGGGTGGTTTTGGACATTGTTATCGTCGCAGCTCTTGTTCCTTCTGTTGCCATCGAGACCTGTAATTCATGAACCCAAGGCTAGTCCCTCCTTGTCAAGGGATCGGCTCACATAGAGAGGTTACTTTCACATCATGTGAGCCTCCTTCAGGCGTTCAATCGTCGTCGTGTTAGCAACAGGAAACCTGTAAACAACTGTCTCAAAGAAAATCAACAGTCCCATTGTCAGTGCAGTGATACAGAAACAACAGGTTGCACTCACAAGCAAACAATACTACGCAATAACAAACATAATTGGTTGTTTAATAATTTGTTATTCAAATAAATCCGGGATATTGATTATCCTAGATACAGGCGCTACTACTAGAATAGTATAGGTGTTGACTATTCTACATATTACATCTGGATAGGGTCGGGCCCCTCAGGAGATGTTTCGTCCACTTTAACCGGATCATATCTGATCCCGATGAAAGCCTGAATGGCACCTGGCGCTTCTGTAGCGCCCACTGCTGTGGTGATCAGCCGATGCAGTAGCCCTCGTGCGCAGGGAATACAACGGCAGCCGACTACAATTAACACGGTTACTGCCATTATTCCCGCGACGGGCACTGACTGGATCATGCCTTTCCACCTCCCAAACATATTCGCATGTGATAAGGAACGGCCGCAATCCCTTATTTATGACATCTTAAGGAACTTCAATCGGTAGATTACCATTTGCTTAACAAAGGCTTTTGGGTTGTTGGGAGACAGCTGCCCTCAACAACCCATTCTAAATGTGTAAGAACTCCTGGCCACACAACGCTCAATGAACGAGCGCGAATGTTCGTGAACCGTCCTACGTCATAGTTCGACGCGATCGTCCGTTGCAAGGCAATGTTCGACGCGATCATCCGTTGCCAGGTAGGTTTGGAATGGATTACATAGTGGTACAATTTTCTTCCTCGGTACAATTTGTGTGGCAGCGCCCTCTGATGGCGCGCTTGATTAATTAATTGATGAAACTTACTTGCCTCTGCTAAAGGCAGTGTAGATCTGGCCATGTGCGAACACACTTGGGGCAGGAACACTCCAACGATAATTTTCTTAACATCTTACCTGGGCATGTCACTGCGGTGTGTGCAATGCCTGTGTGATCTTGCCCATGTGTCGATTGCGATGGCGAAAGCTAAACGTTTGACTCCGCCTACTGACAGAGTGGTGTAAAACCCACTTGTAGAATAACATTATCTATATTATATATTGATTATAATATATATACATAGATTATAATAACTATATGATATATATAAATATTATAATATATATAGATTATAATATTTCATTAAAATACACAGGGAGAGCTGATAATTCAGTTAAATGTATTACGTTTGATCAACTCTGCCATGATATGTGCCAAAATGTAGTTATTTGGGGAAAACATGTTTCTTTTCGTATCTTAAATGTCAATACCAGCCTACGCAATAATAAAATAAATAATAACTAGAACTGCAAGCAGTTATTGAGGGGGCCAAGCCGCCGGCGCAAAGCGAAACATGTATTCAAAACGATTTTATAATGTAAACCACTGCACAGACATAGAGAGGCAGAAAGACCTTTATTTCATGATTTGGATTTTTGACTTTGAATAATAGCTAGCCTAGCGATCATCTATGTTTAGACTGACTGTCTCTGTTGGGGCCGTTTGGCTCACGAGCCGACCAGCTGATCGGAACAGCTGTTTGAGACAGAGATGAAAAAAAAAGTGAAACTGAAGGTTAAATGAACAAATACTGCATTTTCTGGGGCTGTATGTATACCAGCGTTAACATCTAATTGTAATGATTTTTATTTTCTACAGAAAAATGTCTGGAGAACAACAGAAGTCCCCGGCAGACTTTGAATCGTCTGACCACCCTGATTCAATTGCAATGAGGGATCAAGCTAACAAAAACTATGTAAGTTATCAACATTTGCGTCTTTGCAAAATTTTTTAGAGAAGATGGCCGACGGCATCGAGTGAGACGTGCGTGTCCTACTACCTGGGGAGAATAAATTGATCATATAACCTTAATCGCCTTTTGACAATGAAATAACACTGCTCCTTTACCTCAAAAAGTGGATTTTATATCGCCGTTCGCCATTTGGGATAGAGTTTAGTCAAAACTTTTGCGAGTTGACTAAAAAACAACAAGCAAACAATTCCAGCATCTGTACATGCCGACTAAAACACGCTCCAAACCGACAATGGAGAAAATCCAAGCGACATTAGATATGCTGGTAGCATCAAATGCCAACTTAACCAGCAAACTAGACAAATTGGATTCTTTGTCAAAAAAGATGGACAATTTAAACACTTCGGTTACCTCGATTGGTGCGCGGCTGGATCTAAATGAGGCCAACTTACTTGAACAATCCAACAAGCAGGAAGCGCAAGAGTTGGTCAAAGCCTTGGATAATAAATTAGAGGAGGCCATGATCACTATAGACAATCTGGAGAACCGATCCAGGAGAAGGAATCTCTGTTTGCTTCACCTGCCGGAGAAGAGTGAGGCAGGCTACAGCATGGAGGCCTACCTGGCAAAGATCGAGTTACGTATCGTAACTCTAGATTCTATGAGTATAGGCGCAGCCTTTTATGGCTATCGCTATTGGGTTATCCCTAGGCGTGAGCCGTAGCACTGAAAAATTTGTAATCCCCGCCCACCAACAGCGTGGGCCTCAATTACGTCCGTGTGCGGCGTGCCTCGACGACGTCCGCATTTCGCAGATATAGTCGGGCGCCGGCGGACGTTCTGCTCCCAATAAACACTTTTTCTTCAGCTAATAAAAGGACAATGAGGCCGACACTTAAAAGGCTGCGCCTATACTCATAGAATCTAGAGTTACAATACGTAACTATCGTTCTACGTCGTATAGGCCTCGCCTTTTAAGGCTATCGCTATTGGGTTAAAGGGCGAAGCACGATATAGTCTATGCCTCATTGGTCCCGATCAATACCGGAAACACAGCTACATACGCGCTAGTATCATGCGTCAGACGTAGCATAACATACGTCATGCGTCTAACGGCATGTCATCAACGAGCAGCTCCAATGTGTCTGATAAGACACAAGAGCTCTCAGCATGAATATTTGACTCCTCACGTTGTCTAATATGCGAGGGGAATAGTCACACAATCACACTCACTCTGACAAAGCACCTAGAACTGAGTGCGTCATAGAGAGGCGCGACATGTCTCTTAGGTAAAACCTAATAAAAAGAGCATGGGGAAGCCCAGGAGGCTGCTGTGCAGATATCCTCCATAGGCATCCCTCTTTGCAGAGCGACAGAGGACGATATTCCTCTGGTCGAGTGAGCTCTGATAGTCTCAGGCAGCTCTGCCCCCGCTGACACATAAGCCTGTGTGATAGCATCACACAGCCAATGCGACAGCCGTTGTTTCATCAGGGGGAGGCCCTGGGAATGTTCTCTGTAATGCACAAATAACTGTTGAGATTTGCGCAGGGCCTCCGTGCGCTTCACATAACAGGCAAGCGCGCGTACGGGGCACAAGAGATGGGCTGTGTTGGGCAAAATAACCTGCTGAGCACATCACATGTACATTATAAATATAGCTAACTCCTACCCCAGCCTGATGAGCACATCACATGGCAGTCACATTACAATATAGTCAACTTTTAACACATAACACAAACATGATAATATAGTCAGGTCAAGGCCAGAGCCAAGGCCCCATTTCCCAAGCAGGCAAATGGTAAACACTCAGACAATGCAACAGTCATCCTCAAGAACGGGAGAGCCACATTAATTCATCACACAAGAGATACTTCGAGCACACAAGAGATACTTCGAGAACAAAGGAGACACTGAGGAGCTCTTCCCCGTTAGTAGGAACACAAGAAGATACACTTGCATACACCAGGGCCTAGGAGCCAAGGTCAAGCAAAAACACACAGAACCACACACACCTCATCGAGAGGAGGATACAGTATAAAACTGTATCACACAGGGACTCATGACCCTCCTTCTTCTGAAGCAGACCTTCCACGGAGGCGAAGCTCCGGACGAACCATCAGCGCTGATTAGGGACTTAGACATATTCGATTTCTCACGCTTTATGACTCTGTATAACCGTTGCCACTTTACTTAATAAATCCAAGGTCCTCGTGCCGACAGACTTTATTACCTCTCCGTCTCATTTCATCTGGTCCAGTAACTAGACAGACCGTTTTTCCCAACAATTTGGTGACCTCCGACGTGATTTTTTCTGAATTGAACACGCAACTGGGAAACGAGAGACGGAGAGCGGCACGACCTCGAGACCCCGGAGCACCGGACCGATTCCTGCAGTCTCACCTCGCGCGCGCCCAACAAAAGGTAGGCAGAACCTGTTGATAAAATCCAAACTCTGCATAGTTATATAGGAACCACATTAGGAGGTGAGACTGTGAGAGCGGTTCGCTACGGGATATCTCGTGGGGACGAATAGAACTGCATCCCAGCATTGCCCCATAAACCCGATTGACCCTGAACGCGTGACACATCGAATATCGGCTCGTTGCATGGTGAAAGAATACCCTCGAGACCATAGGGCCTATAAGAATCGGTCATAGTGATACAAGACTACCGATGGCCGAGTAATGTATGCCTGGGCCAAGAATGGAACCCGGAGGGATGCCTGGGCCGCGGGTGGAACCCAGAGGGAATGAGAAGAAAAAACTAGGGCCTATAATAATCGGTCATAGTGATACAAGACTACCGATGGCCTAGTAATAAATGCCTGGGCCAAAAGTGGAACCCGGAGGGATGCCTGGGCCGCGGGTGGAACCCAGAGGGAATGAGAAGAAAAAACTAGGGCCTATAATAATCGGTCATAGTGATACAAGACTACCGATGGCCTAGTAATAAATGCCTGGGCCAAAAGTGGAACCCGGAGGGATGCCTGGGCCGCGGGTGGAACCCAGAGGGAATGAGAAGAAAAAACTAGGGCGTATAAGAATCGGTCATAGTGATACAAGACTACCGATGGCCTAGTAATAAATGCCTGGGCCAAAAGTGGAACCCGGAGGGATGCCTGGGCCGCGGGTGGAACCCAGAGGGAATGAGAAGAAAAAACTAGGGCCTATAAGAATCGGTCATAGTGATACAAGACTACCGATGGCCAAGTAATGAATGTGTATTAAATAATTCTATGTGGTAAGAAGGTTAGAGTCCTTTATCAGGGTTAGAGTCCCTTCGCAGAGGAAAACAGTATGCCTGGGGCACGAGTGACACACAGAGAGACAGTGTGTGTATGCGCGAGTGAGAGAGAGAGAGAGACGGGGTGGCTGTGTGTGTGTGTGTGTAAGAGGCCCAGAGAGAGAAAGAAGAGAACGAGCGTATCTGTGGGCCGGCTAAATATAGAAATAAATCAATCAATGATAACCCGGGTGTGTGTGTGCAGCGTTTGCTTGCTTTGTTAGGCTCAACGCTATTTTGCCGTGTCTGATGATTGTGGGCGCGGGAGACAGAACGCGAGGTCTGTTGATATGTTTCTGTGTGCGTCTGTGGGAGACAGAATGAGAGGTCCGTTGATATGTTTCTGTGTGCGTTTAGAGGAGACAGAGTGAGAAAGGCTGTGTGCGTCTCTGTGCGCGTGTACGCAAGAGGTGATGTTTCTGTGTGTGCGTTTGGAGGAGACAGAATGAGAAAGGTCTGTTTAGGTGTGTGTGTGAGAGGGAGCGAGAGAGATAGCAAGGAGAGATAGCAAGGAGAGCTAAAGTCGAAGGACGATCGAGAGGGACCATTTTTCCCTCTAGACAGTTGGAGGTAGCGATAGAGTGCGTGTTTTTCTAACAATGAACGGTTGTTTCAGGACCACGAGAAGGGACTCTGTTGAGTTTTCAGGCCCGGGGTGTAATCCCCTTTCCCATATGTGTAGTCCTCCCATTTGAGGTCCCCGTCCACCATATTTGAAGTCCTCTACTCCACCTCATGTTGTAGTTCCCCTCCCTAGAATTGTATGGAAGTTAGAACCTGTGAGGGTGTTTTGGTTCGGCCTGACGAGGCCTGTACCAATTTCGGTGGTCAGCTTCGTAGTTTTGTGTATATATAAATTTGGAAAGGGGGAGCAGTATTAAGTTATATATAATAAAGTGAAAAGTTATTTGTGAATGAAGGGACAGAAGGATCTTTTTGGATTCTTTTCACCCAACGTGGGAGGGAGACACCCTTATCTGTTGTCTTGCAGCAAACAGCACCCCGTACTGAGGAGGGAGAGAGAGCGTGTTCTCCTGAAGGAGGGAGAGAGTCACAGGGAGACACACAGTGGATATTCACATTATGGCTAATTTGTTTTAGTTTTAGTTTTGTTTTTTGTCTTCCTAGGACAACAGTTATCATTCATGATGATGAACATCGAAGTTCATGAGGAGGTTATAAGGACAATAACGTTGATACTTTAATAGGACAACAGTGATGATAATCTAATGCAATTGGACTAAAGAAGGTGTTGCTATTAACTAAGTGATTAATATTATTTTCACACAGGAAAGAATAATTGAATAAATATGGATATGATTAAAGAAGGAGAATAATAATAAAATAAAGTAATCTTGATAAACTGTACAAGTAGGACTACACCTATTAAAATATGGGGTATATCTCTTTGGTCAAGGATGACAGGTGGATTAGCGCTACATCTGCTGGGAAGGGATCCTACATGCTATGTTGTCAATTTGGATTCGGAAGTAGTGGGTTTACCTTTCAAATGCCACTACTGCTGCTGCAACACTTTAATAATTTTAACTCTGATAAATTACCTTTTGTTTTATAGTTTCCCTGATGTGTATCCAATACGCACACACTTGGCTGCATAGGGCAGATGGGGCTGAAGACTCTGTCTCCATCCCTCCACTTTGCGATCTATACTACCATATGGGTGGGGGTTGATTGTATTCCAGGTATGGCATCCTGCAGCGAGCCAGTATGGAAGGCTGGTTAGCCAACGACGGGTAAGATCCCACCTTGACACCCGGGACGACCTAAGGCAGGCACAGTCACGATTACTTGGCAGAGTCGCTGTGGGCACTGGCTCACTTGATCATGAAGTGACGAGCTGCAACAATCATGGGAAGTGCCGGGTGGGGTGTAGGGTGGAGGAGAAACAGGAGTCAGATATGTCAGCTCTGGCAGCAGAGGTGGTCTTGGAACGGGGCATGTCGCGTTTTATTTTATTTTTACCTTTGTGGTATAGAAGGCCACTAACGCATGTACGTTTTTTCGGTTTAGTGCATGACTTTGGAACAGCGTGGTTTCAGGCTGCTGATGGTAAACCCACCCATATTGGGCTTTGGTTTTGGACACACTGGTTCGATTTCCCTTCCCAAAAGATTGGCTTTAATTTGCTGATGGTTAAGGTTAGACGTTTCGACGTTGGTTGCACCAACGGCGTTCTTAGATTTGCTTATCATTTAATGCGCATGGTTTTGACCATTGCCCAAGGGGGGAGGTATTGAGAAAAAATAAATAAATAAATAAATAATAATAATAATAATTAGAAAACAAGGTTTTTCTTCACCATACTTGCAAACAATGATTGACATCCAGCTAAATGAGTGTGAAATACAGTGTTCAACAGATGGGTAGAAGCAGTCCCATCAAAAGACCAAAGTGCGACTACAGTAATCAAGTTTCGGACTAGAGAAGTCATGACAAGGTTTGGAATTCCGTCAGAAATAAGCTCAGACAAAACGTTTATTCAGAGAACACTCAAACAAGTGATTCAACATTTGCATGTCAAATAAAGACTAGATTACGCCCCAATCCTCAACCACAAGGTATGGTGGAAAGAGTGAATGGGACGCTCAAGACAAAAAATTAACAACATTTGTGCAAGCACTAAATTGAATTGATGCACTACCACTGACACTAATGAGTTATCGCATGACAACTAACAGAACGACACATCTAACCCCGCATGAAATGCTTAAGGGTCGACCCATGCCTTCACTTAACATTCAAGGGTCCCAAAAGGGACTTCCATTAGAGTAATTAGAAATAGAATTAAGGAAAATATGTTTGAACATCTAACTGTTGTACATAAGTTTGTAATTCCAGCAAGAGAAACACAAAGTTCCAGGGCCAGAGGAGGAGCCAGATGCAGACACGCCCGGAGCCGACCAACTACCCAAGGATGATGCAATCAGATTTCGGCAGGGTTTGAATCAGTCCTGTTTTGGTGGTCCACTATTAACAAAAATGTTGATTGGATAAATAGTATATACTATAATCAGCAACGTTTTGTCAATTTTTCCACGGCTAAGGTCAAGGGACTATATAGATATGCTATTGGCAGAGCAAGGAGGGGTGTGTGGGATGATAAAGACGACATGTTGTACTTTTATCCCCAATAACACAGCACCGGATGGGTCGGTGGCCAGGGTGCTGGCAGGGTTACAGTCCCTCAGATTAGATTTGGCAGAGAGAATTCCGGCATTAATGACCCCTTCACAGGATGGATGGAGAGCCCAATGAGCGATGGGCGCTACAGGTGCAGCAGGTGCCATCCAAGCTTACCTGGGGATCGAGTATACACCGGAGAGTTTGGACGAGGGACCACCAGAGGGGCCCGACCTGATCCGGCTGGAGAACATGGTGGGCTGCCCCATTCCCGTCCCCGCCAACGGCACCACCCCCCTCCCACTTGATGCACCCACGTCGCCCGGACCAGGGATCTGCGTTCCGGTACCAGGGGCTGCGGCCCGTTCCCTTAAAGCTTGAGGGCGCCCCTGGCTGTATTCGCTTCTGTACGCTCCACTGTTTTTAGCCGCTCCCATATCTATGCCCGCGTCTACGCAACCGCCGCCGGGAACGCAAATGTTGTTGTTTATATCGCTGTCCCACTAGATGGAGCTCGGGGATACACACGGGCGAGATTCCAGGGGCCTTGATTGCCCGTTTATCAGATGAGGTCCTGAGCGCAGTTGAATAAAAGGGTCTAATGCTCAGGTGGCGCCTTGCGACCACCTGCCCATGATGACGTTCAGGGCTATTCCGTGGTTTCAGTTGTTCCCGTGCCCCGGGCCTACCCTGGATACCCCATGCGTGTGCTTGCTTATTGTTACACGACCAGTTAACTCCTCCTCACATCCTTAGGGTGTGGTCATCTAGGGATGGGTTGAGGGGGATTGCCATTCGTTGTGTACCTCATATCTTTCTGATATTATTATTATTATTATTTAGGGACACGTTTCATGGTTACATTTCTTTCCTGTGATTGTTATTGTGTAGTGTTTGTGTGGTTGTTGCATTTTGTTTATATCGTTATTGTTTACTGTTAGTTTTGTTGTTGCATTTTGTTGTTGTTGTTATGGTTTGGTGTTGGTTTTGTTGTGTATCATCTGCTGCCAGTATTGTTGGTATTGTCTGCTCGCGATGTAAGGCCGGGGTGGATGCCACCCCCTAGGTGGGGTGTGTATGGCATACCCATGTCTGAAGCATGGGTGGCGTTTCTCCCACGTGGTTCCCCATACACCCGGTCCAGCGAGTTGTTTGAGTCCCATGCTCATGGTTGTTTGTTTTTATGATCATTTTGCCTTCTTTCTGTTATTTCTAAAAATGTTATGATGATAGTCCCGCGCTGGAGTCCTATCCCTCGTACCCCTAATGAGTAAAAGTCGTCTTGCGACGACTTGAGGGGGATATGTTGGGCAAAATAACCTGCTGAGCACATCACATGTACATTATAAATATAGCTAACTCCTACCCCAGCCTGATGAGCACATCACATGGCAGTCACATTACAATATAGTCAACTTTTAACACATAACACAAACATGATAATATAGTCAGGTCAAGGCCAGAGCCAAGGCCCCATTTCCCAAGCAGGCAAATGGTAAACACTCAGACAATGCAACAGTCATCCTCAAGAACGGGAGAGCCACATTAATTCATCACACAAGAGATACTTCGAGAACAAAGGAGACACTGAGGAGCTCTTCCCCGTTAGTAGGAACACAAGAAGATACACTTGCATACACCAGGGCCTAGGAGCCAAGGTCAAGCAAAAACACACAGAACCACACACACCTCATCGAGAGGAGGATACAGTATAAAACTGTATCACACAGGGACTCATGACCCTCCTTCTTCTGAAGCAGACCTTCCACGGAGGCGAAGCTCCGGACGAACCATCAGCGCTGATTAGGGACTTAGACATATTCGATTTCTCACGCTTTATGACTCTGTATAACCGTTGCCACTTTACTTAATAAATCCAAGGTCCTCGTGCCGACAGACTTTATTACCTCTCCGTCTCATTTCATCTGGTCCAGTAACTAGACAGACCGTTTTTCCCAACAGCTGTTGCCTCCTCCTCAGATTGATGAGGAGGGAGAGAGAAACCATTGAGCGTTATTGCTCTCGATCTGAACAAGCTAGTAATACTTTTAGGTGTAAAAGCCGGGTTTGGGCGTAATATGGCCGAACTGCCGTCCCCTTGTAGTCTAAGACAAGAAGGGGCTACAGAGAGTGCAGACAGGTCGCTCACTCTCTTAGCTGACGTCAGGGCCAGCAGCAAAGCTGTCTTGGCTGACACAAACTTGAGGGGCACCCGGCTAAGTGGCTCAAATGGGGCTTAAATCCCAGTGTTAAATCCCAGTGAGAGAGCGGGTCTCTCTCCCTTCATTAAGGGGTGACTAAAAACAGTTTTATCCCCGAAGCCTTCGTGGCATGATGAAACAGCAGCCGCGTACGTCTTAACCGTGCTAAAGGCCAGCCCTCTTTCCATCAGCGTCTGGAGGAAAGAGAGCACACGCGGCAAAGGGCAGGAGATGGTAGCACAACCCCTCTCCGTGCACCATTTCTGGAAAGCCGCCCATTTAGCCAAGTAACTCTGACAGGGTGCCAGAGTCAGCTCTGGCACCCTGGACGGTCCGTATGACCTCCTGGGAGAGGCCGAGACCCTCTAGGCGCTCGCGTTCAGCGGCCAGGCCCACAAGCGCTGGCCGATCTCTGGGTAATCTATGATTGCTCCCCCTGCCTGTGAGAGAGCGTCTCCCCGCCAAGGGAGTTCCTTCGGCGGCCCCGAGAGCAGACGCTGGAGGCAGGGAAACCACAGTGCACTCGTGCGTTGCGGTGCTATGAGAATCATACACAGCCGCTCCTCTTTGACTCCGTCCAAGACTTGGGGAATCAGGGGGACGGGCGGGAAAGCGTACAGGAGTGTGTTCGGCCACGGTCTGTGAGCGAACGCATCCACCCCGAGTGGGGGATTGTCACTTTGCGCCGTCGATGCGCAGGCGAGAAAACCATCTCTGCAGCCGCCTCATGTGAAGCAGCCCCAGCGGCACCAGCGTGTGAGGGGCTGACATCATGCCCAGCAGCCTCATGACAGAGAGGTCTGTCACAACGCTGCCCGGGGAACAGCAGCGGAGGAGAGACCACAGCGTCTCCATCCTCTGCTGTGAGAGCCGTGCTCTCATTACAGCTGAATCCAGCTCTACCCCCAAATACATCACACTCTGTTAGGGGAGGGGGAGCTCTTCTTCCAATTTATGGCGAAGCCTAAATTCAACAGGTGAATCACCAGCTTTTTTGTTTGAATAGCAGTGTTGTTTTTGGCAGGCATTTTAGATTTAGTTTTAGTCTTAGTCTTTTTGACGAAATGCTTCTTAGTTTTAGTCCCATTTTAGTCATTTCTATCTTTGAAAGTTTTAGTCTAGTTTTAGTCTGACGAAAACTCAAAAGGTTTTAGTCTAGTTTTAGTCCGACGAAAACTCGTCGGACTGTCGCACACGGCACACTCGTGTGTGCCGTGTGCGTGCAGGCGCAGCTGCGCGCGAGCGAGGCTTTTAGTGTGTGATGGGGGCGTGACTGTTAGGACAAGCAGCTGGCTCCATTTCTCCATTTCTTTTCCGCATATTATAGTTGGCGGGAAAAAAGCATGTTTTGAAACTTTGTTCGTCCACTCACTAACAATTTAGTCTCGTCTAATTCTCGTCTGACGAAAATGTCTAAATTTTTCGTCACATTTTAGTCTTTATATGGCTTTGGTGACGTTCGTCTTAGTCTCATTTTCGTCATGGAAAAAAGGGGTCTGACAACGTCATTTTCGTTTTCGTCTTGCCTGACGAAAACAACACTGTTGAATAGCTGCTTCCTCCTTGGAGCGAGCCATCAAAAGCAGATCGTCCAAGTAGAACAGTACTCTCATTCCTGTTGCGTGAAGCGGCCGGAGAGCCGTCTCCACGCATTTGGAAAACGTTCCTGGGGCTAGAGAATAGCCGAACGGGAGACGGTTGAACTGGTAGTGTGACCCGTGGAACGAGAAACGCAGGAATTTCCTGTGTTTGGGGATCACTGTGACGTGGAAGTAGGCGTCCTTCAAATCTATGGAGGTGAACCAGTCGCCCGGCTTTACACACTGTAACACTCGTCTGATTGTTAACATGTGAAACGGCCTCTCCGCGATGCATTTGTTGAATAGGGCTAGATCGAGAATCGGTTTCAGCCCTCCTGTTTTCTTGGGTACCAGGAAATAACGGGAATAGAATCCCTGCATTTCCTCTCCCTTCGGGACCGTGGAAATCACTTTTTTCGCTAGAAGCAGCTGGAGCTCCGCCAAAAGTGACAGCTGTTGATCCTTGGATGACAGCGTTGTTTCCACAATCCCGTTGAATCGCGGCGGAACGGAGGTGAACTGCAGGGTGTGACCCTTGCTGATCAGCCTGTCCATCCATTTGGCCAGGGTGCATGCGTTCAGCCATTCTGAGTAATGCTCTGAAAGCGGCTGTGCAGCCTCTTGTTTTGATGCGGCTGTCATGGAAACGAGCCACGCTTGAGCCCCTGCCGCCGCTGCAAGGGGAGGAGTCCTCCCCGCAGCCCATGGGGGGCTCTGCCCGAAAGGGCTGGGTGTGTGTGTCATTAGCAGAGGAATGCCCTGCCTGCTCAGCTTGTGACAAGAGTGTAGCTTCCTCTCTCCAGAGCGTTGGGACGCGAGGAGGAATAACACTGTGACTGGGCAGCAGACTGCTGACACTGCGCACGAGCTGCGAGTCATTCGTAGACAGAGAGCTCAATTCCCCTCACCACGTCATGCCAGGCATGACGTGGTGAGGGGAAAGTAATGTAGGGCTGGCTCGATCAATACTACGAAATTTATTGACGGCCTGCCTATGTGTGGGGGGGGATGCGTGTGAAACAGTTATGGCCAGGCCGGTAGGCTCCGGCGTTAACTGTGTTGGGAGAAAACAGCCGTCTTTAGTAAAGAGGTGTTTCTCGCTCGCCCCGTAATAGCCGGCGCTCATGGGGCGGGACATCGCTCCATGAGCCCGCTGCCCGAGGCCTTTGCCGGCCACTCGCCGCAGCCTGCGATGGAGGCGGGCGGGGCTGGTAAGCCGGGCGAGGCTGCTTTTGTAAAGGTAATGAAGGTCTGGCTCAATCAATAATACAAGGTTTATTGACGACCTGCCTATATGTAGCAGAAGATGTGTGCGAAACAGTTATGGGCGAGCCGGTAGGCTCCGGCGTTAACTGTGTTATGCGCCAGCAGGGCGATGTTATTCATAACCTGGATAAATGTTTTCACCGGGGCACCGAGCCTCCCGGGCTCCGCCGCAGCCCCACTGAAGAACGGGCTGATTGCGGGAAACATCGGCCAGATCGGGTCGAGACGGGCAGGGCGTGTCGCAGCCTTGAGCCCCCAGATGCCACGGAGCTGGTCCGGGCGTTGGGGGCCCTGAGGCATGGGCACCGCAAGGCCAAGGTTTGCCGCTGCCCTGGCGATAATGCCCGGTAGCTCTGCCACCAAAGCTCCAACCACTGGAAGTGAGGTGGCGGCAGAGACGGGCAATGCTGCTGCCCCGGGCCTCTCCGTTCGGAGAGGGGAAGCCAGGGGAGACGCCCCCCCCCCTCGTCGCGGTCGGAGTCGTCTGACTCCGAGCTCACAAGGAGAGAGAGGGCATAGTCGAGCGGGACAGTAAAGTCGTCGGCCTGTTCAGCAATGGCGGCGGCAGTGACGGCTCTGCGCTGTCTGGGCAGGGCGGCGAGAGCGTCAAGACGGCATGTTCATGCCCAAGGCAGCCCTCGCACACCTCATGGCCGCCATACGGCAAGATGTAACCCGCGTTACATGTCTTGCAGATGCCGTTCGCCGTTGAGTCCATAATATCTATTTATTTACTTCAGTATGCTACAGGATCTTCCTGAAGAAAATGGGAGCAGAACGTCCGCTGGCGCCCGACTACATCTGCGAAATACGGACGTCATTGAGGCACGCCGCACGCGGACGTAATTGAGGCCCACGCTATTGGTGGGCGGGGATTACACATTTTTCAGTGCTACGGCTCACGCCTAGGGATAACCCAATAGCGATAGCCTTAAAAGGCGAAGCCTATACGACATAGAACACCACATACGTGTGTACCAGGTAGCAGAAAACGAAGGGCCCCATACTTGTCTGTCCGTGCAGTATGCGCAAGGCCTTTTTTGATACAAATGGCAGAAAGACCATCAACAAACCAGAATAACATTAAAATGTCTGTACATCGCTCTGGACTTGTCCGTCACCTTAAAACTGAAACCAGGTGTAGAGCAGCAAGCAATGTAAAACAAGGCCACATAGCGAAAGCTGTGAGAAAAGGCATTAGCAGGGTGTATTATAGTCGGCTGCGTTCCACTCCTATGCATGAACTACTGGCTGGCAATTTATCCCGCAGCTTAAGCAAGAACATTCTGAAGGAAATTGCAACAGAACTGAAAAAAAGCTTCACGACAATGTTGTTCTTGAACTTACACTCACACATTATATCATCAGAGAATGTGATGACAGTCATGTCAACATGCCAGGCTACATTCAAGTCCTGCAGATAAACCCATTTGCTGCACCCTTGTCCACGGAGGTTGGTGTTAGCATTTTGGTCAACCACTTAAGGAGGAAAGGTAGCCTTGTACCTCGATGCTACAGGAGGTGTTGTCAGAAAGATGCTGGTGACAACAAAAGGTTTTTTTACTATGCACTTACCCTACCTGGAGCGGGCAGAGATGCTCCCCCTCTCCCTGTCTGTGAGCTCCTTTCCAATAACCATTCAGTTCCACCTCTGGCCTATTGGCTACTTCTGTTTCTTCATACATTGGGCAAATATACAACACACCAAATTGAAACAGACTTTAGTTGGGCACTAATGCAGGTCACACTACTGGCGTTCAACAGAGAGAGTGTGGATGCATATCTGGCAAGAACGTTCACCATAATTAATAGGCAAAAAAGGTGGGATGAAATAAAACCCACCACAATACTCCACCTCTGCTCGGCACATATCATTAAAGCAGTGAGCAACACTGTCAGCCGATGACCCAGGTCTCCGAGAATTTGTTACTTTCGTGTTTGCACAAATACAAAACAGTTAACCTGCATAATAGATAAAATCAGAATGCAGGGCTGCCACACAGAACACATTTTTCATTATACCTGGAGAAGGAGTATGCAGAGATGGAGAAAAATCTGAAGGCCGCGCTAAATGGGTTTGACTTCGTGTCAACTACCGCGGACATCTGGACCGCTAACAACAGAAGCTATATGGGAGTAACGCTCCACTGGATCAATAGATCCACATTAAAGCGCAATAAGGCTGCATTGGCATGTCGGAGAATTCGAGGTAGACACACGTATGATGTGATTGGTGCAGAAATCGAAAACATTCACTCTTCAAATGGACTACTGAACAAAGTAGTTGCAACAGTGACTGATAATGGATCCAACTTTGTTAAGGCATTTAAAGTGTATCAGCCTGTCAAGATTCAGATGATGAGACGGAGGAGGAAGTGTCCACCCCCACAGATGGGGGTTAGATCTGTCAGAAATCCTCTCGGCTGAGGATGAAAGTAATGACCAGCTCTCTCTTCCCCCGCACTACAGGTGTGCTTCACACACCATCAATTTAATTTCCACAAGTGATGTGGAGAAATATTTAACTTCCAATGCAGAGAGCAAGGCCGTGTATAGGAGCAGCACAGCAAAATACACTGCTCTTTGGACCAAATCAAGTAGATCTGCCCTTGCATCAGAAACAGTGGAGGAAGTAAGCAAAAGAAAGCTTTTGGTACCAGCATCCACACGGTGGAATTCCTTTTTTGATGCTGTAAAGCGAATTGCAGAAACCCCCTTTAATGAGCTGAACACTGTGCACCAAGCTGGGAGTTCCGTGCTTCAAAGACAAAGAGTACCAGTTCCTGCATGAGTACTGCACCGCCATGAAGCCCCTGACTGCAGCCCTTGACATTTTACAAGGCTACTGTCCTTATGGGACTTTACTACCCACACTACACGGCTTTTCAGTCTGGGAGGTTTGGTGCTCACGCCTAGAAGAAATAGACTTTCTGACAAGAGGTTTGAGAAGCTTCTGTTAATGAGGTACAACCACTGGTTTACCCGCCCCGATCCACTGTTTCACTCATAAGCCAAAGTAACAAAAGTAGACATGATACCAAGTATCATTGTTCAATGTTCATAAAACAAGTTCAATGTTCATAAAAGTTCAATGTTCATAAAACATGTTAAGAATATGTCAGGTCGAGAAAGACTGTCTTTATTTTGTATTGTAGAAAAGCAAGTATTTATGTTGAGAATTCAGAAAATACCATTTTTTTTATGTAAGTATTTATGTTCTGAAGTCAGAAAATACTTGATTTAATTTTTTATGAAAAAATGTATTTATGTTTTCAGCCGATAGATTGTTGACGTTGCACTTCCAATAAAGTTAGTATTGGCAAAACCGGTTGTCATTTTTTATTTTGAAGCGGCAGGGGTGTTGTCGCAGCTAAATGTAACTAATAAAGTAACTTGTAATCTAACTTAGTTACTTTTAAAATCAAGTAATCAGTAAAGTAACTAAGTCACTATTTTAAGGAGCAACTAGTAATCAGTAATCGGATTACTTTTTCAAGGTAACTGGCAACACTGGTCCCCTTACACCCAATGCTTCCAAGAAGCATTTCAGGAAGCCCAGACAGCCATAGGAGAGGCAGAGGAGGATGAGGATGGAAAACCGCTACCACTGTCCTGAGATATTAAAGGTGCTTTTGGGTAATTATATGGGGATCTTCCCACTGTGGAGCGGTGCTATGCTTGGCGACCTGAGACGCTATGCCCGAGACAAGACCCTTGATCCGGATACATCTGAAGAACAGACCAGAGACACTAACTGTCATGTAGAAACGTGGTTTGGTATTGTGAAACACTCCATCCTCTCCAAAAAAAAAAACCTGAGGCCTGCAGAATTTATCAGAACTATGTATTTCTATCTAAAAGGGAGGTATATCGAACACATTCTCACGCATAATCTACCAGAAAACATACTCTTAAAAACAATCAAACCAACAAAAAATGTGCCACAGGCTGAAGAGACCTGGCTGAAACAAGGAGAACCCATTGACCAAGTGAAGAAATCAAAATTTTCCTCAAACAATTCCAGAACCCAAAGTAAAGGCTAGCAAAAGAAAACAGACAGAAAACAAGAACCAGCTACCTCAGGAAAAGCTGATAAAATAAATTCATCACAAACACCAGAACCAATCAGAAAAAAAAGGACCAAGTCAAGAAAGAATAACCAACTATCTCAGAAAAAGCAGACAAAAGCAGAGTCAAATTTCCTGCTACACCAAACCAGCTGGCAGTCACAGTAGACCAGGGGAAAGAATGTACACTGGTATGATGAGATATAACCAGGTAGAACTGGTGGTGTCAGTG
This sequence comes from Gadus chalcogrammus, assembly GCF_026213295.1. Taxonomy (NCBI): domain Eukaryota; kingdom Metazoa; phylum Chordata; class Actinopteri; order Gadiformes; family Gadidae; genus Gadus; species Gadus chalcogrammus. The sequence goes on along the minus strand of NC_079412.1, from coordinate 2,986,369 downwards.
ATAACGTCACAAGACCAGTGTTTTACTCTGCGGCATTCTGAATTTATGACCTTACGCCCACAAGAACTGATCTGTGGTGAGGTAAGTAACTCACATCAGTGTTTGGTTGAGCTCTTATTAATAAATATGAACAAATTACTCTGGAACCTTGCAATATCAAAGGGATTCATGTCATGATTTTAAACACAATGGCCACCCTGCTGCCCATGTGTATTGCTCCTTGTTTCTGTTTTGTATTTTGGTCATGGGCTCCGTTATCTGTCATGTGTTGTCTCCGCCATTCTCCTTAATAGTTCTTTGCTTCCTGTGTCTGCTTGTTCCCTCCATTTTGTGTTCTCACCTAATCCATTTTGCCTCAGAATCGCTTGTTCATATACAATTGTATTACATTTTTACTTCCGGAATCAGCTGTGGGGGAGACTGTTGAAGTCTATACCAGTATTTCTGTGTGAGTATTAATGTTATTGAGACAATCTTTTCTGTTTGAGTAAAGTCTGGATTGATTTAAGCCTTGTTTCACTGGTCATACATTTCGGTCCTACTTATTAAAATTCTGAAAATTAAATCCTAATTCATATCCAAATACATTGAGAAGGATGAATTAATGCAGGTCAAAGATTAAGATAAAAATATATTCTATTATGAAATTCACAGATAAAAGTATTCACCTATTAAACACTTTCCAAATGCAATGAGGAAATAACTAAACTGATCAGTTCACAAATTATGTAACTGAACATATGGTGAATGTCCTTACAGGCAAGGGCGTCAGCTTGTTTTTAGAAGTGGCGGGGACAATAACCATAACCTTGAATGTGGTTTGAAAAGTGCTGGGTACCCTTATGAAAGCTATTCATCCATTCAATGCTGCATTACAATATGCTGTACAATGTATTGTCAGGTGTTGAAAATCCTATTCTAACAATAAAAGTTGTTAGAATAGGAACAGTTTGTGTTTTGGCTTGTTTTGCAAAACGGCGTTGGAAACACCAGGGTATTGGCTCGGGATATATAATACTAATACACACAGGACAAAGAACAGTGTTGGCAATTTAACACTTATCTTGACATCAACAAACTTTACCAGACAAACAAAGCTAGACTGTAAAGGGGGTACGAAATGAAACGAGGTACTGAGCATCAGCCTTTTGAAGACGAGCAAGGGCTGCTGGGAGCATATGTTATGCTGCATTAAAAAAAGAAGAAAAATACAAGCACCCAGAGGAGAATTGCATCTGCCAAATCCTGACCAGTAAGGTAGACACCAGTAAACACTTGCGAAGGACCAATGTAGACTTCACTCGTTACAACATCATAAGCAAATTGCCCGCAAATAAAATCCCCTACAGTTTAGGATAATCACACAGGTTATGCGAGAACATATTTATGTCAGGATAGGCCTACCAAGGCTCCAAGTCTAATGTCACATATCTCAATCAGGCAAAAAAACCATAACCACATTGGCATAGCAATCGCTCTGTGTAGCTGCTACTAGCTGCAATCTATATAACCTACAATGCATACTAGCTGGAGCACCAACCAGAATCAGATAACAATCGCTTAGGACCGTGGGTAACCTTTGGCCAGGTCATCACGAGCAATCAAAAACGGCAGCAAAGTTTACGTAAACCAATTTCTTACCTTATGGGCCCTCCACATGAAGGCTAGATGATGTATACATATCGTTATCCAGTGTCACAATCATGATTTTTACAGGAAGCAAAAGGACTCGGCCAAGACCGAGGCCCTTAGGCTAGTGACAAACAGTCAGAAAGGGCTTTAGTTTTTGAGATACCCCTACCGGAGGTAGAACTAAACCCAACAATGTTTTTCCTCATCTCTAAGGTCTCCCATACATGAAAGTGATTCTTGGCTAAAATATTTTTACTGCTAAGATTGTGAAATTGACAGATATTGTTATATACCTCCAAACAAAAAAAGGCCTAAAATATAGCCTGTCCGTATGGGAGTTAAGACAGATAAACTAATGCAGAATGATAACACAAGCTCTGAGAGCTTTGAGACTTGGCAAGTTTGTAGCCAGGGAGTCACTTCACCTACTGGAAAAACCTGGATGTGAATATCTTGATGCATGAAGTAGATGGAGACCTATAAACACATACCTAAAATAAGCGGACAGTGAAAAAAATGATTTCTATGCAGAATGTTATCATTTACTTTGTAGTTGCTTTGCCAGGCATTATCATAGGAACACATAATATGGCTTGTTGGAAAGGTGGGATTGTGCTGAATCCAGCAATACCAAACATCTATATATGGTATGAACAATGAAAATGGTATGTCACTCAATGTATGAGGTGTCCAAAATGAAAGAAAATGAAACCAGTCCAATGCCCAATATCAGTGGTCAGAGGAATGTTGATAAATTCAATAATACTGCAAATTAACTTACATGAGGTAAGTGCTGCTGTATATTATAACACATTTAATGATTATATTTTTAATATGGCACATTGTATTATATAGTTCATACAGAAAGAAAGATCCAATTGAATCAGGTTATAATTGAAAAGAACACCTATATCAAAATATTTACATCCACTTGAATTTCTTTGTAGTCAAGTAATTACTGAATAATGGGAAATAATGTTGGCAGCTTTGGTCTCTCCAGACCAGAAGTGGGCAGTAGAACCCACTACCCCCTTGATGTGACCTTTGATTTGACCTTTGATGTGACCAATGATGAAGCTAGCTACATCATTGTCTTCATGGATATTTTCCTAAACTGACAGGTAAATCATTGCATTACAATCATTACATTTCATGTCAAAAGGCTGACCTAGAATCATACAAGTAAATTAGTGCTTAGCCCTCTGTAATTCAGAGGGCTAAGCACTTTCTTAGCTAGGCTATTTAACAATAGCCTAGCTAAGAAAGTGCTTAGCCCTCTGAATTAGCACCATTCTTTCTGCTAGCAACAAAACTGTAGAGTGAATTATATTATTATGTTATGTTATGTTTTTATTATGTTCATGTTTATATTATGTTATTATATTATTATGTTATTATATTTTAGGGCTGAACGATTTATCGTTTTCTGGTCGAAATTGCGATTTCAGACAACGCGATCTCGTGATCGCCAAAGCCGCGGTTTCTTCCGTGTTCCTGACTGACCCGAGATATGTTGTCAACTATTTATACCGGCACTTGAGAAATCACCATATACCTCACCATATACCTTATAATGTAATGTCCCCAATTAATGTAAAGCAATTGGCCCGCCGGCATATCGCATTTCAGCGTTAACGCGTTGACGTGCGTCTTGACGCGGTAACCCTGGCGCGTCAACTCCCCCCCCCCCCCCTTGAGTTTGACACCCCTTGTTTATAGAATAGATGTGCAATATCTACCAGAAAAATCGCAATTAGATCTTTTCCTGAAATCGTTCAGCCCTTGAGTGAATGTGTAATTTAACATTTTATGATAAAAATTCTAATTCTAAAATGTATATTATTTTCCCTTTTTCCTAGTCAGTTGAATTATGGAGGATGTCTTACAGACATTGGATCCAAATCTTTGTATCATTTGTGGGAATCATTTGGAAAAGGGCAAGAAAAAAGATCCCTATGTCCAAAACCCCACAGTAGAAGGCCTCCAACGCATACTTACTCTTGCTCAGCAGAGAGATGATGATGTCCATAAAAACTTTGCTCCATATAGAGATGACATACTTTCAGCCAAAATTAAAGTGTCATATCATGTATCATGTAGAGCAAACTACTGCAAGAAAAAAAACAGTGAGCAGCAAGTTGCAGATGTTGAGAGTGAGAGCACATCTGTGCCAAGAAGGCTGAGTAGGTCTGATACAGCATCATTTAACATACGGAGAGATTGTTTCATTTGTGAGAAGTCCAGCACTAGACCAGAACCTCTGACAGCCATTTCAACTGGTACAGGCACGAGTACCAGAGAAAAGGTACTTCATGCAGCTTCTGAAAGGCTTGATGAAGATGTACATCTTCGGATTCTTTCATGCCCAGATCTCTTTGCATATGATGCTAAATACCATAAAAAGTGTCTTGCACACTACATCTCTGAACGAAATATAGCAGCTGCCAGACGAAGAAAAGAATCTGAAAAGAAGCAGACAAATGTCTATGACAAAGCCTTTATCAAGCTAACTGAAGAAATTGATAAAACAGTGTTGTCCAAGGATATGAAAGTTCGAACTCTCAACTATTTGACTGATAGCTACGATGACATACTAATGAGCATTTCTGAGGAAGATGTGTCCACGGTCCAACACAAGAAATACAGATCCTGGAAACTAAAGGGAAAGTTGATGCAGCATTACAAAGACAGGCTGGTATTTGTTCCACGTCCAGGAAAGTCAGATCTGGTGTGTTCGGAGACTATGACTGTAGGTTGTGCACTGAGGGAAGCTGCTCAACTCAGAGAAAAGACTGAAGAACATAAAGAAGACTATGAGCCAACACTTCCAGAGACAAGTCAGAGTCTTTCTGAAACTCAATTATTACACAGGGCTGCAGACATATTGAGGAAAAGCATGGAGCAGGTAGAGCATGACAGTAAATCATATGTCAGCAGTGATCGTCTATCACGTTGTCAATGCAGCAAGTATGTACCAAACACCCTGTATGATTTTGTGAACTGGTGTGTTGATTCACGTGCCCACAGAGGTTACCAAACATGTGATGATGACCCAGCTTCGAAGGACAATCTGTGTGTGATAGCAATCTGTCATGATCTCATTGGGCAGAGCCGTCACATCCATACGCCAATCACACTGGGACTCGCCATTTTGATTCATCATGAGTTTGGTAGTAAGACACTCATCGATGAGCTCAGTGCAATGGGGCACTGTGTTTCCTATACAGAGGTTAGGCATTTCCTCACATCTGTGGCAGCAGACCAGATATCAAGGACAGAAAGAGGTGTCTACATCCCAACAGGCCTCACTGGAGTCGCTGAACATGGAATTGTTGATGCAGCCATCGACAACTTTGACCAAAATGAAGATACCCTGGATGGGAAGCATACAACTCATGCTATGGCTTCTGTTGTGTTCCGAAGAGGCCAAGTCTCCACAGCAGATACATGCCTAGCACGGGTTCCAGAGAGGTCCCTCACCACCTCAAACACATTCGACCTGAATGGAGATACACTTCACAGGTACTTATTTTTGACATTGACATTTTTTTTAAATCAATTTTTATGTTTTAATGTTATAGTATCCACTTATTCACATGCACTGCTAAAAATATAATGGGTGGATGAAATGTTTAATAGTGAAGTGAATGTATGCTGTGAAGTTTTAAAGTGATATAATATTCAATGCATATGATCACAAGATTATCCTCTCATTTCAATTGACAGATACATCAAATCAACAAAGCGACCAGAACCACCTGAACTTCCTGAGTTACTAAACACAAACACAACAGTCTCTAAAGCAGCTGAAGACAGAGATCTGGTATGGAAGCTGTCCCGAAATGTAATTGAGAATCAGCAGCATGTCCCTTCATGGTCTGCATTCAATGCCTTCACGTCAGACACTGCTTGTTCAGTAGCCAGTGTACTCTACATGCCCTTCATAAGAGAATCACCCTCAGAATTGTCCACCATCTATACATCTTTGATAAGACTTGTACAGCTTGCTGCAGACCTGGGACAGGACCATATTCTTGTGACTGCAGACCTTGCTATTTATAGTAAAGCACAACAGATAATGTGGAGCAAACCACTTCCTTTACAAGGAAAGATCACAATGAGACTGGGAGGTATGCATATCACGATGGCTTACCTGGCAAGCATCGGAAAGCTGTATGGCGATGGTGGACTCTTTGACATACTTACTGAGTCAGATGTGTATGCAGAGGGAACAGCTCGACAGATGCTTCAAGGGAAACAGCTGGCAAGAGGAGTAAGGAGCATAAAGCTAGCCTCTGAGGCTCTGTTCAGGCTCTTCTGGAAAGCTATGCAATCATGGCTTGAAAAACAAGGCCAATGTGCAATGACTGAAGAACAAGAGCAACTCCTACGAGATGTACAGCATGCATTTCATGGTAATGACAAGGCCACTGCTCAACAGTTCATCGGTGAGGTGGAGACTGAACTCCATGAGATTCAGAAGAAAATCCAGAAGTTCACAAATGAGGGAGTTAAGCAATCAGCAACATTTGGATACTGGATAATGTTCCTAAATGGTGCTGATCTGTTGCTACGGATCCTTCGCTCAGAACGCGAAGCTGACTTTCAACTTCACCTGAATTGCATGTGTGAAGTTATGCCTTGGTTCAGAGCTGCTGGAAGGACCAATTATTCCAAGTACATGCCTGTCTATGTTGCAGAAATGAAAGCTCTTGAACATGAACAACCAGAAGCATACACATTCATGCAGCAAGGTGGGTTTGTTGTTCGCCGGTCTGAGCATCGAAGCTTCAACTGTGTGGCATCTGATCAGGCACTGGAGCAAACCATTAATCGTGAAGGCAAGAGTCAGGGTGGAGTTGTTGGTTTTACATTGCGAAAGGGAGCTCTCACAAGATGGCTGATGACAAGACATGTGACCACAGCATATGTGGATGCCATGAAAGAGCTTTGTGACACTGATGCAAAGGGCCAAAAAGTACACCAGGAGCATGGAGCATCCAGAACGGAAAGAGACGAGAGAGACATACAGAAGATAATGGAAGCTGTGGAGCAGAGACAGAATCCTTTTGATCTTGAAAGCATTCCTGAGGAATTGATCAATATTGCAAGTGGTCAGGTTGCATCTGAGAAGGTTGCAAAAGGGCTCTCAAGCTTCCTCCAAGATGGTGCAAAGCAGAATGCCGTCTTTATTGAAGAACGTCTGGCAAAATCAAAAAGAACAAAGAGCTTCTGGGAGCCTGAGAAAAGAAACCAGTGTGCAACCTTCAAGGATATGAAAACATCAGTTGGAGTCCAGTCTAGACAGGTTCACATGGACTCAGATGTGCTCTTTCGAAGGTTACTGGCTGTTTCCAAGCAGCGAGAGGTGTCCATGGAAACTGTGATGTCTCATGAACTCGCAGCTGTCCCGCCCTCTTTGTTTTATGATGATGGAAGCATGAGGAAGACAACTAAAGCTGACCTTGCCAAGAAACTGGAGGCTGTTGTTGAAGAGTCACAGCAGCTGCCAAATGTTGACGTACCATCAGCATACATCATCGATGGCATGGCTCTTATACAGACTCTCCATGATTCAGCCTTTCAAACATTCAACGACCTGGCCGAGTGTGTCTGGAAAAAGATCACAATGTTAATGGGAAAGGAAGGCATCAGCTGTGTTGTTGTAGTGTTTGACAGATATGACCATCAACACTCAGTCAAAGATCTAGAGAGGCAAAGAAGAGGCACCATTCAAACCACACGAACACATATCATCACAGGACAAGCAAGTGTTCCAAACTATAGGAAATACCTTAAGATAAGTGGAAACAAGGCTGCTCTATGTAGCTTTGTGAGTAACTACATCACAAGTACTGGACCGATGAGACTCTCTTCAGAGAACACAGTTATCTTGGCTGGTGGATTTGATAATGGTGAGGAAGTAAAGAGGGTTAGGAAGTCAGGCATCGACAATTTGACAGAGCTTTACAGTGACCAGGAGGAGGCAGATACGAGACTGGTGTTACATGCAATACACCTTGCAAGGTCACATTCTCGTCTAATAGTCAAATGTGATGACACAGATGTGCTGGTTTTGCTGATCTACTATACAAGCAAAGGAATGTTTGGATCCTCTGCAGTTTTCATGCACTCTGGACATGGCCTGAAGGAAAGATTCATCCCAGTCTGTTCAATCACTCAGAAGCTTGGACCGGTTCTTTGTGATTGTTTGCCGGCATGCCATGCCCTCACAGGTTGCGATACAACAAGCAGCTTATACAGAATTGGGAAGACCACTGCCTTCACAAGACTGAAGTCCCATCTGAGTGAGCTGAAGGAAATGACTAAGTTTGGACTTTCTGGAAGCCTGCAAGAAGCTTTGCCTGTGGCAAGAAAATATGCCCTGCTCCTGTATGGCCAAAAGAAAAGGGTGGATGGACATCTTTGCACCAATCTGGATGAGCTGAGGTACACACTTGCATCTACCACAGATGCATCTGCAGCAAATCTACCTCCAACAGAAGATGCCTTCCAGCAACATGTGTTGAGAGCCTTGTATCAAACAGCAGTGTGGCGTCACAGCCACTTGGCCAGGCCTCATCTCTGGAACCCAGTTGGTAGAGGATGGAAGCTCAGAGAAGATGGGTCCATTGAACCTGTGATGTTCCAGAAGGAACCAGCACCTAAAGAAGTCAGAGACATCACCCATATGTACTGTAAAGATGGAAAATGCAATGATACCACCAAATGCCAGTGTCTTGCAGTGGGATTGACTTGCACTGAGTTTTGCTCTTGCTCTTTTCCAGACTGTCCAAATGTGACTCATTTTGTCACTGATGATGATGTGGATGAGTGACAATGAAATGTTATAGTTTAAGTAATAGTTTTATTAAAAGGCTCATCAATGCCAAACTGCAATCCTGACTCCTGGTCTCCTGTGTGTGCTATTGCCAGGCCCTAAGCCATAACTAGACTCGCCTCAGATAGGACACTACAGCACATTGCAATGCAATGAGTTCTTTCATTTGGGACAGCTAAAACATCTAATTATGAATGGTTGCATGGTTTATTTTATATTATATATATAATATATTCATATTATATTTTTATATTTGGTTGGCTGGATTTAGCGCAATGACATCCTTCCAACAAGCCATTTTATGAGTTTCGAGGACAGTACAAGTAGTCACTGTAAACGTGTCATCTTTCAATTTCAGTCTTTGTTTCCATATGAACTGTATAGATATATACAGTATATACAATGTGCTATATTATTTGTGTCATTATTAAATGTGTAGTATAGAGCAGCACTAACCTCTTACTTAATTTGCAATTTGCAGCTTTGGACTTTTATATCAGAGTTTCATTTTCTTTAATTTTGGACACCTCATACATTGAGTGACATACCATCTTTATTGTTCATACCATATATACATATTTGGTATTGCTGGATTCAGCACAATCCCACCTTTCCAACAAGCCATCTTATGTGTTCCTATGATAATGCCTGGCAAAGCAACTACAAAGTAAATGATAACATTCTGCATAGAAATCATTTTTTTCACTGTCCGCTTATTTTAGGTATGTGTTTATAGGTCTCCATCTACTTCATACATCAAGATATTCACATCCAGCTTTTTCCAGTAGGTGCATTGACTCCCTGGCTACAAACTTGCCAAGTCTCAAAGCTCTCAGAGCTTGTGTTATCATTCTGCATTAGTTTATATGTCTTAACTCCCATACGGACAGGCTATATTTGAGGCCTTTTTTTGTTTGGAGGTATATAACAATATCTGTCAATTTCACAATCTTAGCAGTAAAAATATTTTAGCCAAGAATCACTTTCATGTATGGGAGACCTTAGAGATGAGGAAAAACATTGTTGGGTTTAGTTCTACCTCCGGTAGGGGTATCTCAGAATTTGGGGGGCATTGTCACTAGCCTACCTGCTCATCGGCTCCAAATCCACCCTCACCAAATCACAACACACCCCAGCTCCACTCATAATCATCGATGGATTCCCAGTGCCCTTCTCCTCCAAAGTCAAGAGCCTCGGCGTCATCCTGGACAACACCCTCTCATTCGCACCCCATATTCACAACATCACCCGGACTGCATTCTTCCACCTCCGCAACATCGCCAGACTCCGCCCATCACTGACCCAATCCAGCACTGAAATCCTAGTTCACTCATTTGTCACATCACGCATAGACTACTGCAACGCCATCCTCACCGGACTCCCCACCAAACTCATCAACAGACTGCAGATCATTCAGAACTCAGCCGCCCGGATCATCACCCGCACCAAATCATCTGACCACATCACCCCTGTCCTCATCCAACTTCACTGGCTCCCAGTACACTACCGCATCAAATACAAAACCCTACTCCTCACCTACAAAGCTCTCCACAACCTAGCCCCCAGTTACCTCTGCGACCTCCTCCAAGAATACATTCCCTCCCGCTCCACCTGTGCTGGACTACTATGTATCCCCACATCACAACTTATTACAATGGGGGCCCGGTCATTCAGCTGTTCAGCACCCAGGCTCTGGAACTCCCTCCCCCCACACATAAAACAGTCAGACACCATTACAACCTTCAAGTCACAACTCAAAACTCACCTGTTCAAACTCGCACACAACGTCTAACTGATCACCGTCTTGATTGTTTGTTTGTTTTTGATTTAATTATTTATTATTATTATTGTGTCTTGTTTTTAAACAATTTATTATAACTTTATGCTCTGTAAGGTGACCTTGAGTGCCTTGAAAGGCGCCTCTAAATTAAATGTATTATTATTATTATCTGAATAAAAATGTCAATTTTGTCTTTCTGTCTTGAAACTTCTCAATTATAACGCTGTGTACAGACAGCACACGTTCACCCTCCTCCCCCTCCCCCTTGCAATGACATTAAATATAATTTAACAAATTATACGAACAACAAAAAAAGGCTTAAGTCGCAAGGCTATTTAGCTTGATCCATAATGTCTAAGAGAAAAGCTGGAACTGATATAAGATCCTTTTTCAGCAGGCAAAAATGCGCTGTAAGTGCAGAGAAACCTGCAAATCACCTTGTTTTACGATGTTTGATATTAACTCAGTTAACTGCTAGTTCTTATCTATTGCTAACGTTAACGTTAGCTAGCAGTAACACTGCAGTAAGCTACATAACGGCTTTAGCTACACTCTATGCTTTGGCTACTACAAATTTCTTCCACTTTTATTGGTTGAGTGGAATACCTTTTGTACAGAAGCGATGGTTTCTAGTGTTCCATATACATCGGAAGTTAATTCCATGATATTGCGTCAGCCTTCGCTAGTACTAGAAGTCATAAAAGCTAGGCTAGGAAAGCTAGCCTTCCAAGTTCACGTTCTCTCAGATCACAATGTTCGATCGGAATGCGCCACCATGGGAATGCATCGACTCCGTTGTCATTTTACAACGCCATGTTTCTAAAGTGGCTGACAGTCGACAAATCAAACGACTAGATACTGTGGCGACTCCTACCCCCCGGGGAGTCTGGATGTTCGTGATGTCGGTTGGGGAAAAGGGGTTTTATTGCCTTTGGGTGTTGGGGTTAACGGGTTTGGGTTGTGTGTTCGGTTGAATGTACTTATGTGTTGTGGGGTGATGTTTATTGCGTGTAGTGTTGCCGGCAACCGTTACCCAGAGTTGCATGTCCGTTGGTTGGGTGTGCGGTGTGCTGTGTGTTGTGGACATTGTTAAAATAAAGGTTCTGCAGTCATGTGGTGTATGGGACGGTTAATTACCTTTTCATTAAACCTGACTGTGTTCTTCTTGGCCGACGCTACAATACCAAATTGCGTTTTTCACATGTTTGCAATCTGCGGATTTACCACTAGATGGCAGGTGTGCATGCTGTGAGGATGTCTCCGTGCAGGCCTATCGCATGATTTAGAGTCGACGATTTCGGTTGAGTATGTGGGGATTTTTTCGGTCGCAATTGGTTTGCACATTTTTAAAAGTGGTGGGGACAAATTCCTATTTTAAATAGTGGGGGGGACATGTCCCCCCCGTAATCTACGCCTATGCTTACAGGTCATCGAAGCTTACATGCGAGCTACCCTTAAACAGCATGATCCTGCTCATCGAAGCTTTCCAATAGACCATTACTCAAATGGTGTAATTCTTGGGGGTTCAAGGGAGCAAATGAGTCGACACCTAATGCGAAAAGTAAGGCCACCGTAACACGTGTTGATTGATGCTTACTGCCAATTTGACCAACAAAATGAATTCACTATAAAAAACAGTAACATATCATAGTATGCCTCATGCTGTTGTGCTAATTTTTACACAGATGACCTGGATAGCTTTGACGCTGCTGTGTCATTTGTGAATGTAAATAACAACCACTGGTGGTTCGTGGTGAGTAGGCTACAACTACAAAAAGAACGTTAGCAGAGGATAATTGTGGATTTCGTAATGTGCTCCTGCTTTTTCCTTATGTTTCCCCAGTATCTTCATGCGCCTTTAAAGAGTATATCTGTGAGGGATCCTGCTGCTGCAGAACAAGATCTTCACCTCTACACAACTGCTGTTCAACCCTACAAGTAAGAAAATAATGCAAAATATAACGTAACTGTCCGACTACCAGTGAAGCATCATTTCAATTGTGGGTGGAAATAAATTAACCAAAATACAAACGCAAACTGAAATAGATGTGATGTGTCACAGTTCAACATACTTTTCGATTCAGAAATAAACTTTGTCAAATGGTTCTAGACCTGTAAAGTCGTCAGAAATGAGCACAAACTTGGACATCATGTTTCAACAGTATCTGGATGATACTGTCATGATATTGTGGTAGAAATTAATGATTATATTCTAAGGTAAACCATGATTATTATTAAGCCTAAATATTTAATGGCGGAAAGCAGAGAAACCACCTCTGGACTCAGAGCTGGGCCTCATACAGAGCCAGGCAGTCTGGGGCTAAGGCGTATTGACGTCTTCCCATCGTTTAGATTGACTGCAGGCGATGACCACATGCTTAAATGAATGTATGGCTGACCATCCTTATCAATAAGGCATTTCTGAGCATGTACCGAGGGCAGTCATATGATATGCAACACAGCTCAGTTTGAAAGTATAAGAAAGACCAGGATCGGATCACTCGGCAGTGTCTTTGCAAATATCACTTGGCTTTGTTGTCTCTCGTTTGCAGGTTACAATAAACTCTCCCTCTATACTTGACCCGGATTCTCAGATTCCTCTTGCGTATAGCTAGATGAAGTGAATTAGATAAGTCGTTAATAGAAATCCACGACAATATCTGCATACATGCCAGAGTTCTGAGACTACAGAAAATTTGACATTGGTGCATTGCATTGTGTCTTCCAGCCGCCCCTTTCAGATGCGGCAAAACCTTTACGGCAAACAGGTGTAGGGCAGCCTCAAGTGGAAAGCCGCAACAATTCCACACCCAGTCCAACAGGACTCAACAAGCTGCGGGGTATTTGTAATGCAGGTATTACAAGAAGATTCAGAACACCCCTAAGTACGCTTGACAAGTACTTGACTACAATCCAGTAACGCATGTTATTTTGACATGTCATATCAGATGGCTAAAGAGGCAATCCAGTCTTTTCCGGCGATTCCTTCATTCAATATGAAGAACTCGCCATAGGTTTTCTCCGGGCAGAGATGGCAGAGGAGCTTCTGTCCGCATCAGGTATATACATACAATTATTAGGGTTATCAATTGCTTAATTCCGCTGTATAAATGTTTTTAACTGACTGCTATATGTAACTCAGAAGCTGCTGCATGCTGGTACTTGGTTATTGAGGTTCTCCCCTTCAGTAATGCAGTGTGGGAGTCAATTTTAAATCACTACGTAAATTAATGTTGTTCGTTTTGTAGAGAAAGACTACTGTTCAATGTGTGGCCTGCGGGATTTTCCAAGAGACACAGACATTGAGGCAGAAGTAATTGACTGTGTAGGTGCCTGAAATCCAACCACCCAAACATTTAAATGCTGGAATGTGTATTGGAGAATAGAAAGAAATGTGATTTTATTTTCATTTTGTTGTTTACAATACGCACCAAAAAAATCACATCACCAATATGAGATATTAAATTAGTTTATCTTTGTAGACCCAGTGTGACTCATGTGTAAGGTGGTTCCATGACATGTGCCACAGCAGCCCAGATGGTACATGTTCCACAAGAATGGGCCCAATGGCAACGTACCCTGTGCGATAACCAATACATCTATTTGATTTCCTGTTCATATGTAAATATTTGTTGTTGTGTTGCATATTGTTGAAGAAGGTAGTCCAATCCGGGTTGCTTTTAACTCACTTTATTGTTAAAGTCGGCATGTTTCGGTATGGTAAACTGATACTCTGAAGAGAGGGAATTGTATCTAACGCGTGTGAGAGGAAAATACCGTGATCTACTTCAAGCTACCTCTCCGCAGGTCTACCTATGAGCTCTGGCCTCAATCTGAACTCCGTCCTGGATTATATCAAGTGGGCGTGGCCTATGTGAAGTGGGCGTGGCCGGTGTGACGTAATGGCTCCGCCATCCTCACCTGTCTAAAGGTGCTGCCATCTGTGGCTGGAGTAGTTATTGCAGCTTATGTGTTCGATCCTGCTTCCTAGTGGCTATGTGAGGGTACTGCAGTTTGTGTGTTCGATCCTGCTTCCTAGTGGCTATGTGGGGGCAGCTTATGTGCTTAAAATACGTAACAGTGCCCAAACAATTCCCCTCCTTTTGCTTCATAGAGACAAGAGTCAAAAACATTACCAAATAAAGTGAGTTAAAGCGGTCCTGACTCGGCAGACTTTTTTCGAAAAGAACACGGCTTTCTGCGCCGTCTACCTATTGATCTCTGCCTCTGGAGTTCGAAATTACCCGCTAGAGAGGACGTCAAGTGAGCGTGGCCTAGTGGGCGTGGCCGGGGTGACCTAATGACTTTGGCTTCTTCACCTAACTAAAGGTGATGCCTTCTGTGGGGGAGCAGCCTTCAATAAGGTCTTGCTCCCCTTGTGGCTATGTGAGGGTAATGCAGCTTCTTAAAATACTTAACAGTTGTATTTATTTCATTACTTAGTGTGTATAAAAAGTTTTTTTATTTTTTGCACGCAAACTAATATAGTATATAGTTCACAGGTATGTTTTGATATCGGTAGGTTAAAAGGTCAACCCGCATAATAGATTACCGTTTTTTCCGGACTATACGTCGCTCCCGAGTATTAGTCGCATCAGTCAAAAAATGCTCCATGACGAGGAAAAAAACATATATACGTTGCATCGGTGTATCGCATTTATTTGTAAACATTTAAACAAGAACGTTTAGTCTGGAGCAGAGCATGTGAGTGGAGCGGAGCGTGGAGCGGTTGGTGGAGCGGAGCGGAAGAAATAGGTTGGAGCGGGTTGGAGCGCAGAGCGGTTTTAAATTCAAAGGCCGGAGCGGGGATTTCACTCCGCTCCAGTCCGCTCCAGTCCGCTCCGATTTTAACTGCTTCTAGCGGCTTGCATGTAGGTGGTTCACGTAGAATAGAATGGGTTTCAATGGGAGCATCCAAGCAACCTGATTGGATAAAACGCGTCACGTGAGACCCTTCCACCCCCCCACCCCCGCAACACTGGCTCCTCGTGTGCCCGCGAGAGTAGCAAGATGGAGTTTGGGAAGTAAATTTGAGCGGAGCGTAGAGCGATTTCGCCGGAGCGGCAGGAAATTTAAGATGAGCGCGGAGCGGTTTTGAGCGGAGCGCCCTAGCACAACGTTGAGCGGCAGAGCGAATGAGCGGACATCCTCCCGAGCGGGGAGCGGTCCCACTCGTAGTTCTGAGAGTATACCGAATTCAGTGACACCGGGATTCCACCGGACGCGTATGCGCCGCGGTCCTAAACCGGAGGGCTCCAGTTTTCGCCGGCCAAGTCATGCGCTGTGATATGTGTGACAGCTATGTTGCACAACATTGCAGCTAAGGCTGGGGTAGCTTTGGTTGAACCGGAGGACATTGAGGACGATGACGACGAGAATATAATTTATTCGGTGGTGCAGTAGGCTTGCAGCGTTCAGTTGTAGGCCTAATGAATGACGGTGCCATCTTGCGGCCGAAGATTATGTAGGTACGCACAATTTTGGCATATAAGTCGCTTCGAAATATAAGTCGCAGGGCAAGCCAAACTACAAAAAAAACGCGACTTATAGTCCAGAAAATACGGTAATAGATTTTTTTTTAATAAAAAATCAAAAGGTGGGTTTTTTGAGAAAATAAGCTTTGTTATGTGTGGGGCAGTTAGCTGAGTTCACCAGCTGTGTTTTGATATGGGTACGTCAAAAGGTCAAGCCGCATAATAGATTTATAGCATTTTCTGAGAGTATAAAATCAAAGGGTTGGTTTTCTGAGAAAAGAAGCTTTGTGTTATGTGTGGGGCAGTTAGGTGAGTTCACCAGATGTGTTTTGATATGGGTAGGTCAAAAGGTCAAGCCGCACTACCCGGATGGGTCAAATGCAGAGAAAGAATTTCCCCCTAAAAAGGGATGAATAAAGGACTTATCTATCTTATCTTATCTTATCATAATAGGTTTGTTTTCAGATGACGTCACACCTTTCCCGCGCTTTCAAGTGGAGGGCAGGAAGTGCTGAGCCATTGTAAGAGAGCGGCAACAATGCTTATGTTTTGCTCGGTGTACGGTTGTTCTAACCGATCCAACAGAGAGAGAAAAAAGCTATTTTCGCCTCCCCAAAATTGTGCACCATAAAGGTGATAATTTAAGAAATATCACGAAGAAGCGCCGCCAGGCATGGATTAAAAACCTTCGCCTGAAGTAAGTGGCGGTTCTACGTCCAGTTACGCCCCGGGCAAGACTATCTTCAAGCGGGGGGGGGGGGGGGTCGCCCGTACCTAAAAGCGCCACTGCCTGAAGTCTAGTGGAGTGGAGTCTGGCAATGCTCGTGTTTGCAGTGTTCACTTTGTGAAAGGTAAGTTACATAGCTTGCAAACCTTAGCTTAAACCGTCAAAAATACAGAACATGGGGGTGATATTACCAAGCCATGAGTATAAGGAAATGCATAATTTATAAGGAAATGCATAATCTATAGTCAACATTCATTTCAAAGGCACATACACTTATGAGTCTAC
This sequence comes from Gadus chalcogrammus, assembly GCF_026213295.1. Lineage (NCBI taxonomy): Eukaryota > Metazoa > Chordata > Actinopteri > Gadiformes > Gadidae > Gadus > Gadus chalcogrammus. The sequence continues at coordinate 2,969,630 of NC_079412.1, read as the reverse complement.
ATTTACAATTAATGGGTATAACACACAGAAGTACAAGTCCATAAAGATTGAATAAAAGTATCTTCAAACTTGATATAAATCATCAGCAAGTGCTGGAATACATGTGATTATGATCACTGTATTGCGTTATTTCTTGAAGAAAGTAGTCCAATCCTTGGTCGCTTTTAACTCACTTTATTTGTTAAAGTAGGCATTTTTCGGTATGGTAACTATGAAGCATAAGGGAGGGAATTGTATCTAACGCGTGTGAGAGAAATACCGTGATGGCTTCAGCCCGATTCTCTCCGCGGTGTACCTAATGATCTCTGTCCTCTCCATCTGAATCACGCGCTTTTGCCCGTCAAGTGGGCGTGGTCTATGTGAAGTGGGCGTGGCCGGGGTGACATAATGACTCAGCCATCCTCACCTGTCTAAAGGTGCTGCCATCTGTGGCTGGAGTAGTTATTGCAGCTTGTGTGTTCGATCCTGCTTCCTAGTGGCTATGTGAGGGTAATGCAGCTTGTGTGTTCGATCCTGCTTCCTAATGGCTATGTGGGGGCAGCTTATGTGCTTAAAATACGTAACAACTGATAGAATTAATACATAAACACAAAATGTGACCACATCTCTTGTGTGTAGGGTTGCCAACTTTCAGAAATTAAAATAAGGGACGCCCACCACGTGCCCGACTCCTGTGGGGCGGGGCGCCCGCAGCAGTGGTATGTTTTATTTTGTGCTGGTGTTTTTAGTAAAGGGTTGATCAAGAAAGGAATTAGTCATACTTAAAGCTTGAAATGCTTTATTACCACATAACATTATTTTATAAAGTGCAGTCAATTAAATCTTGAATGAAATCTCTTTGTGTGGCGTGTGCAGCAATGAACTTTTAAAATATAAACTAAATAAACTGAGAACTTCATGTTACTTTTTAAGTGCATAACTATAGGGACTCTCTTTGAACATTTTTACAAAAAAAAACAGTACAAATAAACAACAAAAACACTTATAAACTTATGTAAAAAAAGAGAGCACAAAACATTACTCCTTCCCTCAACATTACTCCTCCCCTCAAAACTGTTACTTATTTTTCCAGGTGTACTTCTTGTTAAGCGCTGTTGTAAAACTCTGAACAGGACTGCTCAAAGTTGAGAGTGATCAGGAGCTAATTTCTCATGAGCTCTGTGGAGCACCTGTTCCTGCAGTCACTCCATTTGTTGGCCATTCTGGAGAAGATCCTTTCCACACATCCAGTGGATGCTGGGATGCTCAGGATGTGTCTGGTGATAGACAACATGTTTGGCAGGTCAGTTACTCGAAAGAGAGCCACTCACCTGGCAGCCACACCTTTGGACTTCCATTCATCTTCAGCATCTTCTTTGAGCCTCTTCAGAATGGGTTTTGCTGTGGAGCATTCATCATAAAGTTCATCCATGTTGACTTTATGGATGAGGTTGAGCTTGGTGGTCACCCTCTCAATGTCAGTAAAGGTCATGGTGCCATGGTGCAGAGAGAGAGGTTGCAGTGAGAACAACCAGTAGTGTTCCGAAAAGTTGAACCATTTCTCAACATATGAGAGTGCTGTGTTGAGGAATGCAGTAAAATCTGCCCTTGCCATGTCAGCATCAAGTGGACGGAGACGCTGCAGCTTCAATTTAGTTAAGTAGCCATAGAACTGTTAATCTCGTCTCTGTGTGAGCTTTTGCTTGAAGTTTTCCATGATGGAATATAACTCAACACAGGTGGTTTCATCACTCTCCAGCTTCTTTACAACTTCCTCAAAGAGAGAGAGGATATTATTGCAGAAAAGAAGGTAAACCTCCACAATGTCTCCATCTTCCTCAGTTGAGTCCTCACTGAACTTTAACAATGCTCGAAGTTGTTTGGGACACTCCTCCCCCCAGGCTGATGAAGTACGATTTCAGTGCAATCCAGGTTTGCATTAGCCGGGTGATGGCTGGATTAAGGGAGAGCCACCTGGTTGTGACATGTTGCAGAATTTCCTGGAACTCAACATCACAAAACCTACAAAACTCTGAGTGATTCTCTTCGTTTGGCAGATGTGGAAAAGAAGGCATAGACCTTCAGCACAACATTTTCCACATCTACAGTGAGCTGGTCAAGGGCATGCTTCACTGTGTTGTGCAAAATATGGGCATGGCAGTTTCCTTGCAGCAGATCTTTTTGTTACTTCTTCAAGTTGGTGAAGACAGAGTTGTAAATTCCATAATTCACATTTGTGTTGTCTGCAGTGCACTAAATGCTGTCACATGATCCAACGATAAGCCAAATTTGTCAAGCGACTGCTCTGTGAGAGCTACAATCCCAGCAGCGGACTCATCTGCATTTTCAATGAAATCCAGCATTTTGTTGGTGACCCCGCATTCTGGACTGAAGTATTGAACAGCAAGGGGGAACATCTTCCTGTTTCCTTTATTTGATGCATCTGTCTGAATGGAAAATGGGAGGGGTTTATCTGATGTTAGGGCCTTGAGAACATCAGCCACTGCCTTTGGAGAAAGGACATCTTTAACCACTGACTCTGCCATTGTTGTCCCTATACATTTTTTTTTTTTAATTTTTGAATCCAGGAGAATCTTTTGATTCAGTTTATGTGCACAGTCAACACTGTTGTAGCTGAGGTTGTGTCTTACTGTGTGGTACACCTGTGTCACCTCAGCTGCGGTAATATAGAGAGGAGGAGTTGGATGACATATTGTTGATCAAATTGAACATTTGTCTGCTGCCTGTCTTGTCACTCGAAAAGAAGTCAGGTCATCCAAACAGTTAATCCACACTAATAATATAATTGATGTAATGATCAATGAACACTGCATTCCCCAAAAATATAAAAATTGTGACACAGAATACACAGAAAGCTCTACAAACATTTTTAATCTAGGAAATGTATGTATATTAAAGAATAAAGGTTTTCTTTTAACAAATGTATTTATTTATTCACGTATTTTGCGGGGGTTTTTTTTGACGCGCCGCAAAATACGCGTTCACGTATTTTGCGGCGCGTCAAATGCTGCTCGAGTTGAAATATTTCAACTTTTCGGCAGCAAACGCGTGATGACAGCCAATCAGCGTTCAACAGCGTTGCCACTGAGGCGTTGCCACTGAGTGACATGCCGTAACAGCCAATCAGTGTTACTCCCTTGGAGTGACCTAGAGTTCACTACCGTTACATTTATTTAATAACTCGAAAAACCCCACAAATCAGCATTTTGTAGTGTAGTTGTGTTTACAGTTAAACTAAACTATGAGTAAGCTAAAGGGCTAGAATAACGACCCCAAACAAAACGCAGTTGGGTGCCAGGCAGCACCAGCCTTCCAGGCTCCGAATGGTCTCATGAACCCATAAACGACGGGCATTCGACGTCTCTCCCTCTTCCACAACAGGTAGAGACATGCAATGCTCGTAATGTCGGCCATGGTTGTGAATGAATTCAGAAGCACCGCGGGCAAAACTTGCCGTGCCGCGAAACTTCCCGCGCTGCAAAACTGCGGCGCGTCAAAACCTTTGCTGCGCCGCAAAACCTTTGCGGCGCAGCAAAACTTGATTTGCTGCGCCGCAAAACTTCGGCGACAACGCGTTGGGACAGGAAATGCATCTTTTGGTGTGAACGCAGGGTGAGGATGATATTTGTAGACGTAATATAAAACAACAACAACTTACCTTTATCTCACAGATGCCAGTTCCATGACAGGTGCACGTGAAACATCCATCCGGTGACGCTCCCATGTATGGCCATTTAGGATTCAGCGACAGCCCGATATCCTTACAGGAGAAGCTCTGGTGGTGCAGACTTTGCAGTCCTTCATACTGCTTTCTGGCAGTTGCCTCATATTTGCATCCATACCTGTAATGTATAAAAATAGGAATAGGAAAATAACTTATTATTGTACAATAATAATTAGTACATTTTAGATTTTCACACCTGTGCTGTCCTAACCTAACCCTTATCTTTGCCTCATAAATACCTTGTTGCTGCTGTAGAAAACTTCTGTGCCTCTGGCTAGCATATCGACTTGATCAATGACTTTGACGGCTGTAGTACGCAGAACCTGCTTCAATTTCGAGGCTTATATCCTTCCTGCTCTTTGGCTAAACCATATAGTTGATGAGCTCTGGTTTCTGGTCTCCTCCTCTACTGCCTGGACCTGTAACTGTGTCAGCTCTTCTTGTCTGAAGTCCTGGCATGCTTTTTGCAACTCTGTTGGGGGTAGCATCTCTGGTTTCCTATACTGAATAAGTGTTTTGGGTAGCTTGCTCACAGACTTCGGGACAAATTCTCTGTAATATGGTACCCTGGACATCAGTGCAGCACTTCTTGGGGCATTTCTGCTTAAAGACTTGAAAAACTGAACATATGACTCTGATCCTTGCATATAGAATTCTCAAAACAACATTCTTCAAATATAATTATTTACAATTTCAAACACAAATTATATACTCTTGGACACTGGACTGTGGGACTAGGTAGTGTGAGTTGCTCACCTGTCCTCCCAGCAATGGCATCATTGGGTCATCACAAGGGTGTTTCTCCGGACCTCTGGGAATAGTTTACCTACAAAATTGTAACTACAGTTAACTAGCTAGCAACATACATTTAACAACATCGAGGCATACATCAGGCATGCAAACTCTCTAAACGCTCTTAATGAAGCGTTCTATAAAATCACAGGTTGCAACATTATTTCACTGTGGGTTTCTTTCTGTTAATCTTCATCACTTTTTTTTACTCAGCTGTTAGCAAGCCTAGTAGCTGCCTAACATGAGTCAATGTTGCTATAGCAACACGGTGGATTAGTTATAACAGTAGCCTAACGTTATATATAAAGAAAACACATTTACTCATCCGGGCAAAAACAAGTCGACATTTATTAAATGCCTCTTTGGTGCCGAGGTCATTGACCCATCCACACACAAAGTAGTTAAAAGCCTCCAGACTCTTGTATGCCTTCATTTGGCTCGCCGTATAATAGGAGGTCTGAAGGACGAGGAAGTTAGTAATGTCCATCGTTTCGACGGCGGGCAAATCAGCTAAATCCCAAGAAAAATCACCCTTCTTCAGTGGGTATGGATCATATCCAATATGTGCAGCGATTTTTTCATGATACCTGCTGCGGGCAGGTTCGTCGAGGTGTTTCACGTACTCCGTGTCCTCCATCACCATCAGTCTGCGCCTAGAATTTCCACTTCCTGCCCTCCACTTGAAATTCCCGCGTCATAAAAGTCACGTGATTGAAAACAAGCTATAGATTTATAGCCTTTTTTAACATACATTTTTTTTATAAAATCAAAAGGTCTGTTTTTGGAAAAAATAAGCTTTATGTTATGTGTGGGGCAGTTAGCTGAGTTCATTTGATATGGGTAGGTCAATGGGTCAAGCCGCATAATAGATCTATATCCTTCTTTGAGAGTAAAAAATAATCAGAAAATCATGGGTTGGGTGTTTTGAGAAAATAAGCTTTGTTATGTGTGGGGAAGTTAGCTGAGTTCACCAGAAGTGTTTTGATATGGGCAGGTGAAAAGGTCAAGCCGCATAATAGATTTATAGCATTTATCATTTAAAAATAGTATAAAATCAAAGGGTGTTTTTTTTTTAGAGAATAAGCTTTTTTAACATTAATAAAATATTATAAAATCAAAACGTCGGTTTTTGGAAAAAATAAACTTTGTTATGTGTGGGACAATTAGCTGGGTTCATCAGATGTGTTTTGACATGTGTAGGTGAAAAGGTCAAGCCGCATAATAGATTTATAGCATTTATCATTTAAAAATAGTATAAAATCAAAGTTTTTTTTTTTTTTAGAGAATAAGCTTTTTGGTATGTGTAGGGCAGTTAGCTGAGTTCACCCTATGTGTTTTGACAAGGGTAAGTCAAAAAGTGAGGCCATATAATAGATTTAAAGCATTTATCAACATTAAAAATTATATAAAATCAAAATGTTTTTTTTGTGTAACATTTTTTGTTTTACATAGACAGGCCTTGTATTAACACATCTAAGTTGGTTTGACACAAATTCGTCCATCAAAGCCAGTGCTAATTAGATTTTTCTAATGTGTAGAATATCCAACGTCCAATTTAAAACCGACTTTACCACGCTGGTTTGCCGAAAACTTTATACAATAGTAAGTAAGTAAGTAAGTAAGTAAGTAAGTAAATTGTATTTATAAAAGCACATTTAAAACAGTTTGCACTGACCAAAGTGCTGTACATAGTGCATTCAGCAGGCAAAGATGATGGCAAAATAACAATAGAATAAAATACAACTAAAATACATGAAACCGGACATCCACACACAACAAAGGCAATAGTGCAGAGGTCAGATAGTTAATGGGGAGGGAAGGCAAGGTTGTACAGATGGGTTTTGAGCCTTGATTTAAAGGCATAAATTGAGGGGGCATCACGTATGTCGGGTGGCAGTTGGTTCCACAAGGGCGGAGCAGCTACAGCGAAGGCCCGGTCACCTTTTTGTTTTAGTCTGGAGCGAGGGATGTGTAGAAGACCCTTATTAGAGGATCTAAGGGACCTGGTGGCTGAACGGGGGTGTAAAAGGTCTGATATGTATGATGGGGCCTGACCATGTATGGCTTTGAACACCATAAGAACAGTCTTGAAAATGATCCTTTGTTGTACTGGCAGCCAGTGAAGGGAAGCAAGAGTGATATGCTCCCACTTTTTTGACCCAGTCAACAATCTTGTTGCTGCATTTTGGACTATTTGGAGGCGTGATATGAGGGACTGAGGGAGACCAAGGTAGAGGGAGTTACAGTAATCCAGCCGTGATGTTATGAATGCATGGATGACTATTTCCAGATTGTGGTATGATAGGGAGTGCTTTATTTTCGAGATGATTCTGAGCTGGTAGAAGCTGTTCTTCACGACGGAGGAGATTTGCTTTTTAAAGCAAAAATAACGCTGAGGTTTCTTGCAGATGGTTTTAGGAATGAGGTTAGACTACCTAGGTCAGTGAAGATGGTTTTTTTGAATTTGGAGGTGTTAATGATGATAACTTCTGTTTTGCTATTGTTTAGTTGGAGGAAATTATCCCCCATCCAGTCATTTATCTCTTTGAGACACTCTAGGAGCGTTTAAAGGCAGTCCCTGGATCTCAGAGGGAGATATAACTGAGTCGTCGGCGAAGAAGTGGAACGACAGGTTATATTTTCTTATTATATTCCCCAGTGGGAGCATATATAAACTGAACAGGATTGGACCCAGGATGGACCCCTGGGGGACCCCACAAGCACACTGAAGCCATCAGATCGACTTACCTCCGAAATATCCCAGTGTTTTTAGATTTGTCACGTTCATCGTGCCCCCGCATAGCCAATTCAAAGGCCCCACAAACTTTAATACAATCAATTAGTTATGACAAAATATGTACATTTTGGTCGTCTTACCCCTATCCGATGACCCTCGTCCAGCATTAGCGATGCTAATTCTGCCTACCCTGGCTAGTTTGACAGTTGTTCATGTGAATTATGGATCGGTCATGTTTATTTAACCTTTCAGACAGATGTTTGAGGTCTGTTAGTCCAGTTTCGGTCCAGGCCGAATCAGATGAAGATGATTTGAAAAGAAGAAAAGGAAGGCAAAACAGCACATTTTTAGATCCACATCCAGTTGGCCAAGCCTTTCAGTCAAACCAGGTCCGCGTGAAACTCCTTGTGTAGGACTTCTGCTTCTCTTTGGCAGGCTGTGAAAAATTAATGTTCTTCGGCCTGTCTGGTCCAAGTTGTTTTATTCAAACTTTTTCTTTTTTCTAAAAGCGATTGAACCGAATTAGGGGGTAATTTGTCTATATTGAGCACAGCTGCGACACAACTAGCCTTCTTTCAAACAACTCACGTGAGCAACGCATCTGCGGTAGCGTTGATGTTGCGAGGTAACCAGTTTCTGGGCTCCAATGACAGCGCCCTAAACTCTTCGTTAAAACTGAATGGCATCAGAATTGATATGGCCACTCTAGAGTGAACGACGGGTTGGGCGCCGTGAACTGGCGACCGTAGAAGTCAAATGAGTCTGTTTAGAGCCTGCATTTCGCCATGAAATGTAAATGCAGTGCCAGAATACAAATTCAGCGCCCTCTATGGGCCAGCCGCCACTGGCGTATACCCTGACTAGGGGTGGGAATCGTTCCAACTAACCAATTCCATCGGAATCGTACGCCTCCAACGTTATCGATTCTTCTTAACGATTCCGCACCACGTTTTCCGGTTTACGCAAAAATTCTGCGACAACCCTGCGCGCGCCGACAACCTTCAAACAACAAGGCAGCATCGTGGCGAGTAAGAAGCGATCGCAAGTCTGGCTCCATTTCACCAAACGCAATGAAAATTCAGCCGTATGTAATCAGTGCAATGCTATCATTTCGTGTAAGGGTGCAAACACCAGCAACATGATAAAGCATTTGTCTACCAAGCATGGAATTAAGTCCCAAGAATGCAATGTGTTCTAAAGCCTGCATACGAGTCAAACAAGCTCCACTGTGTCCTCCGTTGACAACAGTAACGTTCACATTATATATCCTGCCTTAGCAGCCCACTGTCGCCTTGCAACTGCAGTTTTTATAGTAGTAGTGTCGTAGTTTTTATTAATAATGCCGACCGATACAAATTTCATGCATTTTAGATGATCGCTCTCAGGCAGCTGGCCCCTCGACATCGGCTGAAGTTACCCCTTTCACTCCCAGAAAAGGCAGATATGCTTATATTCTTGCATAAGAATTGTTGCCGCTCAGTAAAAGAAATAAATCTAAAAGATGTTATGAAGGCATACATTTCATGCCTATTTATTTAAAGGGGATGTACGTATGTTCACTATTTTGTTTACTTTTTATAACCCTTCCTAGAAAAGTGTTAAACTTTAATTTTATGACGTTTGGTTTAAGCTTAGTTAAGCTTACAGTTATTACATCTAAAATATGTATATAAAAGTTTAGTGTTAAATCATAATTTAGCATGTTCAATTGTATGTGTCTTTCTATTTTTTTTATTACTTATTTATTGTCAGTATAACTTATTCAGACTATATTTTCTTGTTTCTTGTTCTTGTGTTAGTATGTAGAAAATAAAATGGTTACTTTTGGTGCAGAAGACTGTAGAACTCTTTTTTTTGCCACTCAATGAACTACTCAGGAATCGGTAAGAGAATTGATAAGGAATTGGATCGATAGGCAGAATCAACAATGGCATTGATATTGATAAAAACGTATCAATTCCCACCCCTAACCCTGACAGATTGCTGAAATCACATGCTGGATGCTTTAATCTTTCTATGTGTTTTTAAGTTAATGATCAGACTATAATAAGACCACGTTATGTTATTGTGGAAAAAAGGGGACATTTCATAGTGGATGGTGGAAACCAGTACATCTTGGCATCCCGAGAGGCTTTTGCTGGGATGCGGGACACACAACTCAACATCAGGGGCCGGTTGCACCAACTGGGCGTAAGCCTGGTCGTAACTACGCCTGGTCGTAACTTGGCGTTCTAAGTCCAACCTAACCGTTACGCCGGTTGCACCAACTGGGCTTAGCGTTATTTTCACTAAGACCAAGGCGTAAATCCTACGCCTGGTCAGCAGTGGCGGCGCCAGGGGGGGGCTAGGGGGCGCTAGAGCACCCCCTAGATTGGACATAGCACCCCCATAGCACCCCCAAGAAAATAATGGTTTATTTATTATTGTTATTTAATTTCATTCTGAGTTCTTTATAAAATGTATTGTGTGATAATAATATTTTAATCACAAAAGAAAATAACAGATTGAAATAAACAGATTGTTCACGTAGCACGACACAGACACGTTGCGTGCGTGAACGTGATTGTTCAATGAGTAGTAGGCTAAGTAACAGTAATCCTGGCGATCGGTCAATTTTAAATCAAGCGTTCACAAAATCATACACTTTTTGATCTCTTATTATTGTGGTTTTGAGTGCCTACTGTTTGGTTTCATTCATGTTTTGATTGTGACCTAAAATAATATACTCTTTTTGAAAGCATTTCTGACTCTTTGCCTGTTTAAGTTAATTCTGTCTGACATTCTAATCTGCCGTCTTTAGTTAGAAGTGTATTGAACTTGGTATGTTTAGTTTAATTTGTCGCTCATGGTAGTGGTGACCTGGTAGTCATCTGGCGCAAACCTTAATCCACACACTGAAGTAAGTGAAGTATTTGGGATTACGTTATCTATAACATCTCCATTTTAACCGTCGGAGATGAACGCGGCTTTGTGCGCGTCCGTCAGAAGTAGCCTAATGACAATAATAATACGATCGATTTGAATGGCGCTTTTTTTGTACCCCAAAGACCCGTTAGAGAGCAAACGTGTAAACATATGTGACGATATGGTGGGGAGGTGTTGTAGTAGAGAAAAATGAGACTCATATGCTATCACCCTAATTTCATAGCACCCTCAGTAAAACGCCGAGCACCCCCATAGCACCACCAGAAAAAAATCTCTGGCGCCGCCACTGCTGGTCAGGGGGAGGCGTAGAGTCGAAATTTCTGCTGTTTCCATAGCAATTACAATAATAAAAAAAACGTTACAATCAATCCATCCAGCGCTAATATGGAACGTATTATCCATAGGGTGTACAACGAGCGGGCATTTAGACGGGAAAGGGTAATTAGGGACAGAAGCAATCCATTGGACATTTATAATGACGAGGAGCTGATTGAGAGGTTTCGATTCTGTAGGAGAGATCTGTTTGAATTAATAGAAGAGCTGTCACCGGATTTACAGTTCGTGTCGGACCGCAATGCAGCGCTACCACCGTCCTTGCAACTGCTGATTGCGCTTCGTTTTTTCGCAAACGGGGCTTTTCAGAACACTGTAAGCGACATGGTGAGGGTCCATAGATCGACCGCCTGTCGGGTAATCCGGAGGGTTTCCCTGGCTTTGAGCCGCCGCATCGCTCGTTACGTCCACCTCCCGAACGAGGAAGAGGCGGCGGCGATAAAGGAACGGTTCCGCCAGGCGTCCGGTATGCCTGGGATCGTGGGCTGCATAGACGGGACACATGTGCAGATCCAGGCCCCACATGAGAACGAGTATTTGTACGTTAATCGAAAAGGTTACCATTCGATTAACGTACAAATAGCTTGTGACGCAAATTATAACATCATTAATTTGGTGGCGAGATGGCCTGGATCCACCCACGATTCCCGCATCCTCCGGGAGAGTGCGTTATTGCAGGACTTCGAGGAAGGAAGGTAGGCTATAGCCAGGGCCGTTGCTACGATTCCTGGGCCCCTAGACAAGATTTACTGATGGGCCCCCCTGCGCTGAATTGTTGACGGGGACGGGGGACGGGGGGGTGTAAAGGGCAATTGTTGACGGGGGGGGGGGGGGGTGTAAAGAGCAATTGTTGACAGGGGGGGGGGGGGGAAGGAGCAATTGTTGACGAAGGAGAAATTGTTGACGGGGGGGGGGGGGGGGGGGGCGCTATGGTAGTACTATGGGCTGGTAGTAAAATAAAATAAAATATATATATATTTTTTTTTGTGGGCCCCCCCTGGGCTGTGGGCCCCTAGAATCGTCATCACCTTTCACCCCTTATCGACGGCCCTGGCTATAGCCTAGTGTTTTTCTAATCAGCAACACTGAAACGATTTGAGCTTCACTTTAAGTAATGAACAGCAACCTAATTAAAGTATATTTTCATAGGTGCAACGGGCTGCTCCTCGGGGACAGTGGATACCCGCTGAAACGGTGGCTGATGACCCCGCTAATTGCTCCAACAACTGACCAAGAACGGAGGTATAACACCATACACTCCGCAACTAGGTCAGTTGTTGAGAGATGTATCGGGGTTCTCAAACGCAGGTAAACCATAAGTAATATGCATCCCTTAAAAAGACATAAAAAAATATCTAGATATAGATGTAATTTTTCTTATTTTGTTTAGGTTTCACTGTCTTCATGGGGAGATGCGGATGCACCCAGAACGTGTCTGCACAGTAATAGCAGCGTGCACAGTTCTGCACAACATTTGCATCGCCAAAAGAATCCCTCTCCCCAGACACCATCAGCCACCGGCAGTCCCCGAGGAAGATGTGCGTCAAGCCACTCGGCCTGAGGACATCGCTGGCCGATTAGTCCGTGCTCAGCTCATTAATCAGTTGTAAATATTGTTTTAATTATGTATATATGTTTTTTATAGGCCGACACAAACTGTAAATCCGGTGACAGCTCTTCTATTTATTCGAACATATCTCTCCTACAGAATCGAAACACCTCAATTAGCTCCTTGTCATTTGATGATGTTCACTGCATTGCTTCTGTCAAAAATAACCATTCCCGTCTAAATGCCTGCTCGTTGTAAACCAGACAATACATATTGTACTCACTTTCGTTTGCAGTGTTTTATTGTTATGCATTAAAAAAATTGATGAACGAAAATGAATGAAAGAATGATTGGAAGGAATATTTATTTGAACAGTAAATCTTAATTTGAACAGTAAAAAGTAAAACATTAAAACACAGAAATATAATATAATAAATATAATAATATAATAAATAAATATAATCAAACAATTATCCAAACTCTAAAATATTTATTTACATTATTTACATTGTACAGGGATGGTCACGGTTGGTCTTCAAAAATAATTGTTTGGGGCCTAATTTGTTGCTGGAGCAACTGAATTTGGAGCCGTAATTTAATTTGTTCCAATTCAATTTTTTTGGTCTCTGCCTCTAATTTAATGGTCTCCTTCTCCACCTGGACAATTTCCTTCTCCATGAGGACCTGTTGAAGGTCCTCACTTCTCCTCCGCTTCGTTGCCGGGGGTGGGGATGGAATTGGACAGGAAGGGGTTGCCACTGCTGGTTCTATCGGTGGTGGTGGTGTTGAGCACTTTCCAAGTCTGAAACAAAATGTGAATTTATTAATTCTGGGCAATAAGGCTAGTCCTGCTTATTCAACTAACAAACCATCCTCAATAAATATGCTAGGCTACATCAGAGGTGTAGCCATGGTTTCAACATTGGGGGGGACAAATGCCTGGGGGCGGGTTCCGGCCCCCCCAGGCAAAGATTTTGAACATGCATTAATCTGGTGCACTCTGAGAGCAAAATCTCAATACCTAGCACCTAATTTTGAAGACCTTTCTAGGGATGGATGTTTAAAACACTTTAATACTGGATGTGACCAAGCAGTCTGGGAGTGTGGAAGACTTGAAATTGGGAAAAGGTTGACAGACAAATACTTCAGAGCTCTGTTTTCCTTTACTATTTTAATTAAATATAACATTTTGTGCTCCTCAATATTTCAACCAATCCAGTCAGTTCCTTTTTTCCCACATTCAATTCATTGATGTTTTGTCTTTTTTTACAAAACACACACAAACAAACACCTGCACCACCACAACAAGGACACAAAATCCAGCCAGTACTTCCATTACATTTTTTATTGCATAACCATCACATTTGCCAATGTTGAGTAAAACCCACCCAGGTGCATCTATCTCATGGACCTAAATAGAAGTCACCCCAAAACTTTTGTTACCCCTCAGAAAACATAAGATTTTCAGATATTCTTAACCACTTGTTTAATAAGTACATAGATGAGTTTCATGAGAGAGTGCATTGAGCTAATCTCATGGTGAAACCATTAGCCGTAATGAATGATGCACTGTTAAAGAATTGGACATGTCAAGGACATAACCTAAATGTTTTCTGATTAGTTATGGATGAATCTATGAATACATACATTATACAATGTTTTGTAACTTTGAATGACACTTGACTTAATAATTATTAGATTGCTATATTAGCAACTGCAACGCTGCTGTGTAAAGTTGTGTGTCAACTGAAGGAGGCGAGAAAAAAAAAAGAGATGAAGATGATGAAGACAGCGGTTTTAGTATCGATACTGTTGCACATAAGTAACTAATCCGTTATTATTATTTTTTATTTTAATCGATTAGTAGCCTATCTGACTATACATTTTTTTGACAACCCTACACTATATACATGTGTGTTAACAGGATTCTGCTTGAATGTCATGATTCGGTCTTAACCTTTCATATTTACTCCTCTCTTAGGCGACTCACCTTTATGCCACCACTGACCACTAGATTGACAAACTCTCCCTGTGCTTTCATCCTCCAAACTTTCTGTCTCTCCCGCTGGCTCACTAGCTCTACTCTGAACACAACAGAGGAAACATAGAAGGAATAATATCACAGATATCAGCAAACTATTTACCAGCAGACTACTGAAACACACTATAGACATCAGTGCCACTGCCAACAGGATTCTGCTCTAATGTCACAATTCTGTTTAAACCATTAATATTTACTCTTTGACAATCATTTTGCAGACGCTTTTAACCAAAGTAACTTACAAATTGCATTGAACATAGGAAAAGCCAAGGCTCTACTAGTTTCCAGAACTCCTCTGCTACTCACCTCTGTCACTACCAGATTGACACACACTGCTTTCATCCTCCAAACGTTCTTGCTCTCTGTGCTTCACTCTCTTTATTCTGAACATACCAAAGTGTACATGCCACAGGGAAGATCCACATCCTCATTGTACCCAGCATTTCTGAAAATGCACTTCCGAATGCATCTCTGTCCCCAGCACATTTAAAACCAAACGGCCCATGCATTTAGATCTTATGGGGAACATTGAGACGTCGGCATAATGAGGCGTTGGAATTACGGAATGGGGCCGGGCCAACGTCATCTAGCTGGCTTATTACATAGGTAACACATAGCTAATGATGCTTCTCGCTAGAGAAGCGACAAAAACCCACGAAATTTGAGAGACACTATCAAAAGCTTCATAACTTACTGTCTAACTTCATAACTTGTCGTGTTTTCGATCGTAACATGCCACTCATTTGCGGTTGTTGATGTTTTTGATTCCGTGTTCATGTAAAAAAGACAGTTGATGACCAATGCATGCAATCGAGTGACACAAGTCACCGTCACCGAGCCGCACGTGCGGGGACGAATCAAATCATGGATCTATCTCATTGGCTAGCTAGCCCGAACAGCCATATTCTCATTGGCTGTAAGAGCTGTAGATAGAATCGGATTGAGTTATTTAGGGTGTGCGGCGCGCACTGTGTGCAGAGATGCGTTCAGCGAACGGAGTGTACTTCACGGAAAACCTAAGTGTTCTACCCATAGAAATATTGAATTGCTATATCCCTATTCCCAGCGATTTATTGGGGGGGACATTTGGGCATATCTGAACATTGGGGGGGACTTGTACCCCCCAATGTATATGGCCGCTACGCCTATGGGCTACATACCTTCTTCCAACTGCTCCGGCGGTTGAGGACATCCGCTGTCCACCCCGTCCAACCCGACGAAGGCTGGTGAATCCTCCCCGAAAATAGCGACGATAATGTCACTATAGGGTGACGTTTTCGGGGGAGGACCACCGCCAGTGGGATGGTGCTTTAGAGAAGAGACGTCCTTCTTGGCCCGGGACAGGAGTTCTTTCCATTTCTTTTTGATGTCACCATCCGTCCGATGACAGCCTGAGTCCGAACAGCTGTTCAGACTCTCCATTATAAATCTCCATGTCTCTTGCTTTGTTTTGTTGGTTACGACATTGGACTGCTTGGCAGTCAGTGCCGTCTTATTCTCACTGTATAATTCTATTAATTTTCTAATTTCAACGTCGGTGAAGTTAACTTTTCTCTTTCTGTTTTCCTCCATCATGTCGGTTTGTCGGATTTGTCGGTTTGTCGGATGTTGGTAAAATAGTAAACAGCTGTTGTCACGAGGTATCCTAGCAACGCGGTGATATGCGCATCACATGGAACATTCACATGGCCGCGCATGGCTAAGACCGGGCGTAGTTGAGACCAGTCGTAAGTCCCGTTGGTGCAACCGGCGTTAGTTCCATTCTAACGCCAGGTCGTAACTAAGACCTACTTAGCAGTTACGACCAGGCTTAGTTACGCCCAGTTGGTGCAACCGGCCCCCAGGTCTGTCCCAATTTAAATGGCGAATGTATGCACATGAAACTAAGAAATAATCATAATAATTAATTAAAGTACAACGATAATAGTAATGTAATTTATATGAATGACCTCATGTCGGAATGGCGGGACATTTGAAAAAAAGTAAAGTACAGCCACTCCGACCATCGTAACAGAAATTGTCGGAGTGGTGGGACGTTTACAAATAATGGAAGTGCAACTACGACAATTAGACGTCAATCTCAGAGTGGGGTTATGTTTGAATGGAGGGCGGTCCCACATTGAGAGATGGCCAGCCCTTTTTCGACATTCAAGTGGTACAAGAGCATTATTCATCATATGGATGAAACATTTTATTGAATATATGTAAATCTAAATCACATGCTTTGCTTCAAGCACCTATATTTCCTCAGGTGAATCAGAATCAGAAATACTTTATTGATCCCCGGGGGGAAATTGTTGAAATGCGGAGTCCCTGAGAGTAGGTACAATGCCACTCGAAGCAAGATTCATGAAACTTGACGGGAGGTGCTGTGAACTGATGCAGATCAGAAAAAAGGGGGAGCAATTCGGGAGCAGACAAACCACACTGAAAAAAATTAAACATTGGCTCAAATTAAAAAAAATGGAGGTAAACGATCACACCTAATATTGTAGTTTCATACAATATAAATAATTCATTTGATTTGACCTGAAATATTTAACTTCATGTAAACCCATTTCTGAAGGTTGAACCAAAGCAATTATTTCAGATTTTACTAAATTAAAATAAATACATTGGTTTTATTACTGAATATAAATAATATACTTGGTTCAACCTGAATATTTTAAATTAATTGAAACAACTTTTAAATATGGGAGCAAACTATTTTTTTTAAGTTGTCTCAAATAAAAAATTTAAGTCATCATAATTTAATATTTATAGACCTGAATTAAAAAAAATAATTTTAATACCTTTTGATTTACACTCAGAAGCCATTCCTTTTCAACACAAGATTTTTTTTCAACATCTCAACCATAACAGTTACAAACTGCATTTGGGCTTTTTTTTTTTTTTTTCACTGAACTTTTTTTTCTCCCTGAACAGTGACCATTCCATCAAGGAATAATTCCTTGAAATAAAAAGTGTAATAAACAAATCAGTGCTCTCCAGGTTTTCATCACAATGCCCACTAGTGCCTGTGAAAACGTAGGCAGATTATTTTGTCAATACTGCAGCAGAAATGCAGTTATGCTAGTGTAAGTTTCAAACAACAACCTCAGATAAAAGGGTACATTTTCAGCACAATGCCCTCTAATGCCTGTGAATACTTAGGCAGATTCTTTTTACAATAATGCTGCAGAAATGCAGTTATGCTAGTGTAAGTTTCAAACAACAACCTCAGATAAAAGGGTCAATTTTCAGCACAATGCCCTCTAATGCCTGTGAAAACTTAGGCAGATTATTTTTACAATAATGCAGCAGAAATGCAGTTATGCTTGTGTAAGTTTCAAACAAGAACCTCAGATAAAAAAGGTACAAAGTCTTGGTTGGAGTGGAACTCAACTGTGCCTACTCTTGGCTGTAAAGCTGGGTATTCAGCCTATGAATTTTTGGGGACATCTTTTTCCCACCAAGCTCCATCAAGACTTTTTGCACAAACTCAAGGGTGTACTGCAGATTTTTTGGATATTTTATGTTGAGAGCGTAGGTGAGTCCGAAGAACATAGCAACAGCCGTTGCTATTGTGGGCACCTCTCTGAGGACCTCTGTTCCGTCAATGACGATTTTAATGTCCTCGTTTCCACTGACGATTGCAATGGCTGCTTCATTTTCCTGCATATCCTGCACACACAAAAAAAATCAACAAATGAGGACAATTAGAAACAGCATTTCCTGAAGACAATGCATGTCAATGCTGAACAACATACAGTGCTATGTTGCATCTTAAAACAAAAGTTGGTATATACTAGGTATTGTCTGTGTTAGTGTGAGAGATTCCCTTACCTGGCATTCTTTAATGAGGTGATGAACAGGTTCACCCAGGTAGATCATCAAAGATTTGAAGATGCACTCTCTTCTAATTGTGATGTCCACAGTCTGAGGAAGAATAGGTATTATTAAAAGCACATACACCCCAACTATTCAACTAGGGATCCCACTGAGAACCAACTCATACATAGATACCTCATCTAAAACCTGCAAAGTTGCCTTGGTCTGCTCTTTCACACGTCCTCCCTTGCTCCTGATGACCTCCAGCAGTTTCGACGTGTGCTCGTCCAACTGTGCTAAGAACTTTGTCTCCAAGGGAACTGTTGTCACCCGCATGAACTCAGCATTAATCTGGAGAAACAAAAACAGAGCATGCAGAAAGGAAAGGGTATTAAATACATTCTCTTCTGTAAAGACCTATGTTTTGAAGGTTCAAAAATCATCTTTCATGAATGTCTAATTAATTGGCATTAATAAAAATATTAAGTCCCTCTCCTCTCAAAAATAGGTCTAAGGTGCTTTATATCTAAAAACATACCTCTTCCATCTGAAAAAGGGCTGGCCATCTTTCCAACATGTCTTCAATGCTCAGCTGCTTATGCACTATTTCTTGTCTACGGTATCCAAACGTCTTTGCCATCTTTTCTTTTATTGTTTGACGGTTGTTTTTTTCAAAAGAGAAACCCTCTCTTGTTCCAGGCTTCCTGTAGTCTCACCACTTGGCAAAGATGGAAAATGATTGGCCTCAGCTCGTCTAGGTCTCTTGACATTCTTTGCTGGGTAGGAGTCCCCTTGAGACATGGATTTCAAAGAATTCACTGTGACCTCAGCAGATGTACCGTGTGCCTTAAGTTGGGTCCTGTAGTTGGGGCCATTTTCATCTTCATCCTGCGCTTCCAACCATAACTCTCATTGTAAGACCCTGGTTCTTTCAGGCAGGGGTGCTTCTTTGTCAGTGCTTCAGCAACATCACTGAAGTCAAAATCTTCAGGGTATGGTGTGTATGCATATAAGCACATGCACTGTGTCATAGGAGAAGCGTGGGATTGGGAACTGTCGTGGCCACTGTTGGGTCCTTAGTGAGTCTGAGGAAGGGCTGCTAAGCAGTATTGTGTCGTCTGTATGTGCAGACACTGAGGAGTCATCACTGTCCAGTCCAACCAAAGGGATGCTACTCCCTGGGGGATCAAGTGCATACAAGACAACAGTTGAATCAGGGTCTAACTGGATTACTTTGAGAACTGCAAGATCCTTAATTACAGTTGTAGAGGTCAGATTCACAAACATGTTCCCAAAATCGGTGTCCTTGTACTGCAGCCTTATGAATCCCCCTAATCCACATGCATTCTTGACCTCATCGATTAACTCTTCCTGTGAATTGGGAATCCCGTTGTGTAGCTCCATTCTCACGCTGCTGTCGTCACTCAGGATAACCAGCAATCGAATGGGTGTGTCTTCTGTCATGGTGCCCTGAGAGAGAGAGAAAAAGAGAGAGAAATATGAGTTGCTTTTTAATATTTGTAATAGTTAATATTTTCAACGTTAAATTTACAGAGATTATATATAATGCACTAGAATATTTTTCCTGCTCCCTCTCTCAGTAAACGCGTGCAGTAGATTTGGCTCCCGCAATATTATAAAGGATTCTGTTGAACAAAGACCTCTTCAAGTAGGCTGTTCGTCGCCACTGAAAAGTATCTGAATTAAACTGTTTTGTTAGCTCCAAGAAGTTTCTTCATCCTCTGAGAAAGTGAAGAGCAACTATAAATCATGGAAATATACTTTAGTGGAGTTAGAGAGTAAAATCCTAAAAGCAAATTTTTTATGACTTTTTGTTGTTTTCCACTTTAAGACTGACCTTACACATGTATGTATCTTTTGAGTGTCATCAGCCGCATTCCTCCAATTGTGTAGTCAGCCAATGGGTATGGATCTGAGAGTTCGTTCTGGTCGACCAGTTCCAACTTCCTCGTAGGACACGGTTTCAGTTCGTATGCCCTGTAATGTTCCCAGTACCACGCACTCAGCTTTCTGACGATGAAAAGAAGGTTATCCTTGACAACATTCATCTGGGTTATTTCCACAAATTCAGGCAGCCCTGCCAATGATCCATGATCTAGGATCATTCCATTCCTGTAGTTGATTGATTGATTGATTGTCTTTATTTCGAACATGCAAGCAATAAAAAAAAACATGATTATTAATCAATTAATGATTATCAATTGATTATTAATAGATGAAATAAAAAAATAAAAGAGACAACAAAAGAAAAACACACAAAAGAACTAAAATTTTAAAAAAAACTTTCTACATGCTCGAAAGGGGGTAGGAGGAAGTAAAAAAACGTATCTAGTCCTACCCCTTAATAGATCAATTTAGCTTGGATAGATGTCACCAACATGTCAGTAAAATGCAAGCTATAATAATGCATACAAATATGAATACAGAATACAGAATAATTGTGTGTATATGTATATATATCTACGCATATATATCTACGTATATTTATAAATAGTCAATTTAATCACACACAAATTTTGTAAACAATTACATATATAACTGTATACAATTATATATAATTATATATGTATATATATACTATAAACAATCTATATTACATTATAAATACCTATACATGTATATTATAAGTTACTATATATATATATATTACAAATATAAATACAAATACCATGTATATTACAAACTACGGTCTACATATGTCAATGTTACAGAGGCTTTTCTAAATTTCTGTACTTTGTGAAGACGATGTCTTTATATTTGTTTTTGAACTGACTTATGCTTTGGCTTTTCTGTACTTCCGCACTTAACTTATTCCACAATTTAACTCCGTAGATGCTGATACAAAAGCTCTTTTTCGTTGTGCGTGCGTGGTGGACCTTGAAGTTCAGCTGTCCCCTTAAGTTATAACGTCCCTCCCTTTCAGAAAACATTGCCTGTATGTTTTTTGGTAGCATATCATTTCTGGCTTTGAAGATTGTTTGGGCAGTTTTGAATTCAACCAGATCAGGAAATTTGAGAGTTTTGGACTGTATGAATAGTTGATTAGTATGTTCATGATAAGTTACATTATGGATTATTCTAATGGCTCGCTTCTGAAGAATACACAACGGTTGTAAAGAGCTTTTGTATGTGTTTCCCCAGATTTCTGAACAGTAATACAAATATGGTAATATTAATGAGTTATAAAGAATATGGAGTGATTTAATATTCAGGAAGTGCTTGGCTTTGCACAGGACTGAGATGCTTCTTGATAGTTTGGTTTGTATGTGTTTTATATGAGGTTTCCAGCAAATTTTGTCGTCAATGATTACCCCTAGAAATTTGTTTTCATATACCCTTTCTAAGTTTACACCTTCTATTTGTACCTCAATGTTTTCCGATTTTTTACAGTTTCCAAATATCATAATTTTAGTTTTATTTAGGTTTAGAGATAACTTATTTCTGTCAAACCATTTTTTTAGTCTACTAATCTTTACGGTCAATGTGGACAGAAGTTGCTGCAAATTTTCCCCAGAAACCAGTATATTTGTGTCATCTGCAAAAAGTATGAATTTCAGAGATTTCGATACGTTGCAAATAACATTGGTCCCAGCACTGACCCCTGCGGAACCCCACACACAATGTCCAAGCATTCTGACTTAAATCCATCCATCATCACAAATTGTTGCCTTCTCTCTAAATAGCTCCTCACCCAATTCAAAACGACCCCCCGGATCCCATATTGTTCTAGTTTTGTAATTAATATATTGTGATTTATAGTATCAAATGCTTTTTTTAAGTCTATAAATGTCCCGATCGCAAATTTCTTATTGTCCGTGGCGTTAGTGATTTCTTCTGTGAGTTCTGTTAAGGCTAGTGCTGTTGACCGGTTTGTTCTGAATCCATATTGACTGTCGGTGAGTAATTTGTATTTATCTATGAATTTGCATAATCTGTCATTAAAGAGTTTGGGTCCAGGCCATTGTACGTCACACTTTTAGCCAGGCATACACCATCCAACTCTGGGTGCCTCTGCTTCAGAGCAAATGCTATGTCCTCTTTTAAAACATTGTGAGAAGTTGAAATCCTCCCCCTTCTCACTGTCTCGCATTAGAGCTATTATTATTATTATTACTATTATTATTATATTGTGTGTGTGTGTGTGTGTATTAGATTGGGCTGGTGGAAGTTAGTCTTCCGTCCCGGTAGGGGGCAGTATAGTAATGTAGCTTTAGGTGAAGTATGTTCCCCCCCAACTAATGGTCTGGCCCATACGGCCTTGATTGGGCCAATTGGCATTTCCCTATTTAAGGGCCGCCTCATTTGGTGTTTGGAGGCGGAGGGTAGGTGCTGGCTTGATGTGAGGCCAGTGCTAGTAATGCTATGCTAGATTCATGTTAGGCTATGCTATGTTATATTTTCTTAGTTTATGTTTGCTGACGGAAGCAGTCATTTCCTTTTCGTTTGAAACGTTGCTCTATTCTTTGTGAATGTTTGAGACATTAAAACTTCACTTTTTCTTAGTCCTCAGTCCATTGCCCTCATTTTTTGCCCACACTCGGAATTCCCAGTTGGCCGTATCCCAGATACGTGGGGCGACCACGCCGGTCCCTCACAAACATCAATGGGAAGACTTGAAACATTAGCTACTTCCAGGGGAGATTTAGGAAAACTCAACATGTGAAGGTGATGTGCCATGAGAAACTGGTGTCTTTGTGCTAAGGACAGAAGCACATTTTTGAAGCAGGTTGTATGCCGCACAACTCTTTTGAAGAAGCTGTGCTTCGATTCGAAGCGCATGGTCCATAATGAAACCAACGGTCCAAACTCAGAGATTAAGTGAGGGTAATGTTGTAATAAATGGTGTTTAGGTCGAAAGTTTGATTCAGGGAAAACCTCTTTGAATCTGACTCTGTGCTCAGAGATCTTCAAGGTCAAATATGCAATTGATTCCTGAGTCTGAACTGGAGATACAACAACTTCTACAATGTCCTTCAAATCCCCAAGGAGTTTCCAGGCTGGTTCATCAGTGGGCACTTTCTGTCCCCCCCCACTTTCTGTGGGGGGGGGACAGCGTCTGGGCCCCCGGGCAGTCGATATTTACGCCACTGATAATAATATTTTCAGCATTAAATAAATGCCTTCAGTAAGACCTGGGGGGTATACCACGAACCTCGTTGAACATACCCAGGCTTTCTTGGGAAAACCTGGCTCGACAGAGCCGCAACTCGCAATCACAGTTAAATGGTACCACGACGCTCACTTTAGATTAAATTAGTTGAACCAGGTTTTCCGCTTTAGGTTCAATGCGTGTTCACATAGAAGGGGCGTTTCTCGCGTCATTTGACTCACCCTTATGCAAAATAAATCGCAAGAGCGGTGTATTTCATCCAAGGCGAGCAATGTATTATTATGAACTCCTTCGAGGAATTCAAAGTTCAAATCACAGCCAAGGGGAACACGGTTGCCCATAATATGGCTAGGGTGGCGTGCTGGCAAAAATACCGCCGACCGTGTTAATTCGTCCGTGAAAAGATTCTGCATATTGTCTAAAAAATATTATGTATCATCATCCCTTTTACCCCCATATATGTGGGGCCCCATGAATTGCGAGCCCAAGTACCGGGAATGCACTTGATCTCCGACCCAATATCGGACGTGCACGTCAAGTTGCTTGCTTTTAGTGGCGTGGTTCAACGTCTCAAACGTCAAAACAAAATCAGCCTTGTTGACGCTGCAGATTAGCTCGTTTCAGATGAAAGGCGCTAGTCCGAAGCGAGTTATATACGCCGTTTTGTCCCTTCCAGCAGTAAAGGTGCTCGCGATTTGAGAGTCAGGGAACATCAAACCGAAGAGATCTCCTATCTCCTCATTCGAGTTGTAGGACTGTTGCTTGACCACTGTGTTTCGAATCCACAACACCTCCGCTTTCAGTGTTGGTGTCGCACCAAATGCTACCCTCAGGTCAGTGCTAGCTGCGCGGACCGTCTGCGGCGGTGGCGCCGGGGCAGAGATGCAAAACGTAGAAATGGCTGGGGTCTGTGTGTGGCTCCTGGCAGGGGTTTTATGTTTTTGGCTCTGCATATGGCTGACGACAGCCTTAATCCCCATGGTGCCGAGCTTGAATGTAGGCTACTTTTGCACGGAATGCATCTGGCCTGTTCTTCGTTGGCAACGGACGCTAGCCAACCTCGGAAACGGACGTCTTCCAGCCAACTGACGTTGAACTTGCATTTACCCATTGTTGCAGACTAGCTAGCAAGCGCGCAGACATCCGTTTATATATGCAGCTAGCAAGAAAGTAGCCTCTCTACATCTCCTTCCCGAAAAGTCCCGCGAGAAAAATAAAAAATTAAATAGCCCTGCTCCGACAAATTTAAGACCTCCGAGTTATAAATTTAAGACCAGCATATGACATTTTTGACGAATTTAAGACTTTTTAAGGCCTTAAATTTAGAAAAATGAATTTAAGACTTTTAAGACCTCTGCGGACACCCTGTCTTAACACCAAAACAGTTGTTCGAGGAATTTTCTTAAAGGGTTTTCAGATGATTTGTGTGTATCTCCTCAGTTCTCAGACAGAAAGCTCCAGCTCCAACTTCCTTGTCCTGAATTTCTGACCTATCTGCCGTACAAAACCTGCAAACATAGCTGCCAGAAAAACTCTCTACAAAACCCGCAATGCTGTGCGCGCCAAGGTTATCGGCAATAACGCACTGCAATGTACCCTTCAAAGTTTTCCCCAGCTTTTCCACAAAAACCCCATGTTGTTCCAATGTTATGAGATCAGCAATCAAAGGCTCCAACACTTTTTCGTAACCATAGACCTTAACATCACTGCTATTGATCAATGCGGCCAAATGGATAGAGGACAATGAGGAGTGACAACCAGGTGGCAGATTGCCTAAAATCCAATACAAGGCACAGATTTTGTGTTTTTTACGGGATGTCCCGAGGGGATTGCAGATTTCAAAGTCGTCAACATACAAAATCACAGAAATTGCACATTATTTTGAGAGAATAGCATTACTTTTACAGAGGCGTCCATCCCAAAATGATCTGTATACTTGTTTATCACTCTGCACTGGATGTTTTTTCTTCAAATGTATAGCCTTATTTAGTGTTGTTTCACAGTTTATAAGTTGCTGCAAGGATTTGAGTAATGGCACATACTGAAAAGTCTTATTATTCTTACGATCTAAAAGATATTCAATGGGATCCACAACATTAAAGTTTTTTCTATAATATGCCTTCCTTTTCCATGCAGTCGAGAGAGGACCGCCCTTCCCTACTGCAGCTTTAATGGGATTTGTAGTGCAAAGTACAGTCGCTAACTCTTTTACAAGAGATTCATCAACTATGCAATTGTTACTTTTTAAGGAGTCCAGTAGAGTCTTCTGGGCGACAGGGACAGAAGCAGTACCAATTAAATATTGTAACTCATCAAGCAGTTCGGTTACAGCTACACTTGGCACCAGAAAATAGTGTTCTAACTTAAGCAGGACTGAGGCTAACTTCACTTCAATAGATTGTGTCAAATTACTTGGTTCTTCATTAGTAAGTTCTTCAGATGTTATATCATCATCAGATTGTACAGTAGCACCGCTTTCAAAAGATTCTTCAACAGCAGAACTACCAACAGGTCCATCAACTATTCCTGGCTTAAAATCATGAATTGTGTGGGGGTTATGTCTTCGCCACTTGTGAGTATTAAAAGCACCGTAAATATTTTTTATATGAACAATCATTAAAAACAGATTCACGATTTCTTAAATGCGTCCCAATGTGTTTAAAATAATCAGTCTCTGTAGAAAGTTGATTGTTGTTGCAGATGTGGCACTTGAATGCTGAAAAGCTATCTTCCTGTGGGGATTTTTGAGTAGGATGGCATTTGCTTAGATGAGTCAGCAGAGCTTTCCATGTTTTGCAAGTGCATGGGCAATTCTCATAAGTACAGGGGTGAGCACGGCCCCACCCATAATGATGATGATCAAGTTTATAATGTTTCAGAAGTTCTGATCTTCTTGAATATGAATTCTCAGTCCTTACATTTCCACATACATGGACAACTAAGGAAAAATAAAAAGGCAGAGGAGAGGACGGTTTTAGGAGAGTGATCTAATTATCACAAATGCCCTCATGATATTGAACTTACCACTACAATAAGACGAGGGACTTCCAAACTGGCGGTTGCACAGCAGAACACAGTGGATCTTGTGGCTGCTCATCTAATACAGTTTAAATTGACAAAACATTATTACGCCTTTTTGTTCTTTTTAAATTGGATTTACTATGCCTATGAAATAAAATACCTGACAAAACATAACTTATGTTGCTTCATTATTACACAGTTCAGTTTAGCTTTACCAAAAAGAGAAAATACAGCACAGTAAGCAACACACAAACACAACACAATAGCACAGTAAGCACCACAGTACCAGTAATATTTATTCCACTAGCCATAAGTCAAACACAAGAACATTTGCTCAAAAATAAAATAGCTTATCTGCCTCTCTCAATCACCATCCTCTCTCCCCCTATCCCACTTTCACCTGCCTGTCTGCTCCCACGTCACTCACCTCCTGCCCCGGCTGTATCTGCCGTCACACAACACAACGAGAGCCCCCCCCCCCGGAGAAGCCCCTGACTGCAGCCCGCAGACGGAGCCCACATGGAGGGGGCGGGCACTCAGTCCACATGGAGGGGGCTGGCACTCCGCCCACATGGAGGGGGCGGGCACTCAGTCCACATGGAGGGGGCGGCCACTCAGTTCACATTTCTGATCCCGTTTCTGACCTGAAATTAGCTGAAATGTACCTGAAATTACCTGGAATTAGAGTGTGCCCACCCGAGCGAGTGATGCCTAAAACATGCAAGTAAGTGAGACTGTCAAAATGCTTCATATATTTAGTAATATTCATGCAATTGTGTATTATGTCTTGTTAACTACTTAATCGTCAAATCCCGCCGGCGAGAAAGTTACACCTAGCATGTTCCCCCCAACATGCTAGGTCAATTTTCAGCATCATAAGGTTGAGTGATATAGTCATGTCATACACCGTTTGAAAGCTTAGAATCTCAGGAATGTCAACCAATGTCAACCATTCGGTGGAATAAATGTGTTTAATGAATATAGATCAAATATATCCTAGTGTCTTAGGTCAAAATAGCCCCCCTCACCCTCCCCCACCCTTGGTGCATTCTTACTTTATCGTCGTTGTGTATATCCTTAGCAATGAGTTGATACTTCATGTTGGGTCTTGAAATGTTCATAAGAGTCCACAGAAATCGAATATCAATATTATTTTTATTCTAATTACATTGTGTATATGCACAAGCCATCTTCATGGATTAAAGTTCTCCGTCGCTACGACGGATTTCCGTCATTTGGAGTTCACAGAGGCCACTTCACATCTCCGATAACGTCGGGACAAATTTACAAACAGGCGTCATTTGGATAAACTAATCGCATATTAAGGATCTAAATAGGTACTTTCTCGCATAAAAAAATATTAAAACTTAAGAAAGTGATGTATTAACAGCACTGAAGCGAGAATTAAAACAGCTTTTAGCAGCTTTACCGCTGCCGCGAAATGCATTCTGGGAAACTTGCATACTGTATACTGCGGTGCAGTCGGTCTGCTGTATACTGCATACTGAATCCCACATTCAGTATGCAGTATACAGTACATACTGCGCAGTATGTAGTCGGCAGTACGGTAGTATGCAGTTTCGAACATGGACATAATACACGCGTGTATTATGTCGTCATACGTCAACGCCGGTAAAATTGTCAAATTATATAGTGAGTATTTAAAAGGTCTACCGTTAAAATTGACTGAAAACACAAGCATTTGAATGTACATCCCGATTATATATTATATATAACAAATAAATAATAATAATAAAACATGTAATGAAAAGTTATGTAGATGCTTGATTTTTTTAGAGAGTAAAATATGCGACAAGCTTTGCAAAAAAAAAATCTTAGAGTCTAATTGAAAAGACAACAAAAAAATTGCAATAGATGCAAAAGAACAGCTGTTTAAAATCCTCTTCCTGTAAAACAGTATTGGTCGAGCATTTAAACGTGATGGCTGCATTTGGTGCTGACGTCTTATACATTTGTATTTCTTAAGCAGGTGTCAAGTAACCTAACCTGGAACATGTTTCACACACTGCACGTGACTTGGCTGTAGCGCGAATAAAATTTCAGTCAGAAGATTTTTTTTTCACTTTAATCCCTGCATTTTATACAAAGCAGCCGAAAAATAGGAAACCGAAACGCTGCAATGTTTTTTTGTAGAAAACTGCTTTTATGTTTATACTGGTTTTCTTTGACTTTTAGAGACACCATCAATATACAAGTTATAGCCTACTCCATGGCTGATCTATTGCACTACTAGGGCCTACTTTTATTATTCCATTGCATTAGCCTACTCAACATTATAGACAACAATCTGTTTTATTTCCAGGCAAAACTGAAGACCAGGAACTGGAACCTGGGAACCTGGTATGTAATATGTGTGTAATGCTGGAGGTTGTATGTATAGCCAGATGAAATAGTCTGATGACTAGTTGAATAGTGTTTTTTATCACTGAAAACTCATCAGTAGTAGTAGCCTTTGTTTGCATACCATTTTGTGGTTTTGGGAGAGTAGGGTGTCAAGTAGGCCTACAGACAAATAATTTTTCTTTCTTCTTCAAGGAAGATGATGTTGTCCTGAAGGACACAATTCAGGCAGCAGCATGGTGCCAGTTACAGTCTTTCAAGGACAGCGTTTCGATCCCAGAGGTCATTGGGATGGAAGGTTGGGAGCAGATGGCAGCATCAACACAGCGCAAATCCCATGACGGCGGGGATCAGGAAGAAACGTGGAAACCATTCCAATTCTCATTCAGATTACATACTGACTATGAACTGTTTTGTGTGGAGATGATGGACAGGAGAAACCTGAAGGTGTTTTCCTCTTTTGAGTCAAACACCTCTCCCCCTCCCCGTCCCCCCTCCCCGTGACGCCTGCGCCACACGACTCCAATGTAGTCTGATGATACAGCATAATGGCGGCGCTTGGCAGCTATGGCGGCGGTGACGGCGATGTCGGGCGACAGAGCGTGAAGCGAGAGTGGCGTCCACCTCACTGAGGAAGGCGTCAGTGTGTCGTCGTCGTCGTCCCCCCCCCCCCCCGTTGAGACTTTGTTTGTTCAACTTTTTATTGATTTATCTTTTATGTTAATACTTTTATGTTAACTATTTTTTCTAGTTATTTTTTAATTGTTTTGTTGAATAAAAAGACTGTTGTTAGTGCTCCTGTGATTGGTGCAACTTAATGTGCTTCACACATGTAGCTTTTCATTATGTCTATTGAGGTACATTTTTTGCCCTTAGATGTGGTCACTTCGTTATTCCTCACATTACATCTGTTAAGGTCATACCTTTGGGTCCCAGTCTTCCCAGTCTTTCCGCAAATCTTATTTTGGCTCTTACTGGGCCTGTAACTGTCACAGACAGACGGGTACAGGAGTTCTCACACGTTGCATTGTTTACAGGCAAGGGTGGATTACCGCACGGGCACATGCCCAGGGGCCCAAGGGCGGTGGGGGGCCCTAAGCCAGAGCTTCTGTGTAAAGTCGCTGTTAGTAACTTTTAATGTTGCATTGTCGAAGCAATCAGTAGAGAAATACAAAAATTCAAGCGAAAACAGCAATAGTAGGCCTATTAATACTGAGTAAAAAAAAAAAAAGATCACTAGGGGGCACTATTTCAGTTAGTGAATTTGAGACTGGTCACGAACAAGGCACTGTGATTTAAACATGGAGCAACGGCGAACAGTTGTAACGTGAACTCTTAAGTAGAACCTAAATAGGTCCATGAGTGGAACAGCTAAGCGAAAAAAAAATAAACAAGAGAAAATGTATTTGCAAGTCGTTTAGGCTATGCTTAACTTTATAATAGTTCCATGGTACGCAGCAAGAAAGATACCCAGTCACAATACTCCCGTGCCATCTGTTTGTATAATTTAATTAACAGCATGGGCTCCCGCTAGCTTAACATAGTATTACCGTTTACTCTTGCATTAACAAGAGCAGAGGAAATCTGCTCAATCGTCTCGATGTGGACTGAGTGCCCGCCCCCTCCATGTGGACTGAGTGCCCGCCCCCTCCATGTGGGCGGAGTGCCGGCCCCCTCCATGTGGGCGGAGTGCCGGCCCCCTCCATGTGGACTGAGTATCCGCCCCCTCCATGTGGGCTCCGTCTGCGGGCTGCAGTCAGGGGTACTTGCCCCCCCGTGGGTCTGTCTGCGTTAACGTTACGTCTGACTCCAGTGCCCTATACCACGAAACTCGCTGAACATACCCAGGCTTTCTTGGGAAAACCTGGCTCGACAGAGCCGCGACTCGCAATCAGAGTTAAATGGTACCACGAAGCTCACTTTAGATTCAATTAGTTGAACCAGGTTTTCCGCTTTAGGTTCAGTGCGCGTTCACGTGAAAGGGGCGTTTTTTGCGTCATTTTTCTCACCTTTACGATAGATCAAGCAGTCTATATGAGTATAAGTGAAAAGATTCTGCATATTGTCTGTAAAATAACTATGCCAAATGCAGAATTGTTCGCCATTAATCCAAATAGAATGATGATGATTTAAAAATGCATAAGCAACGTCCATCCTGCCTTATTCTATCATTTAGGGAATTCACTTTAAATACACCCTATTTAAGAAATGTATCGCATGTTTTTGGCCTCTGAGAGGTAGCGGCTGTAGCGTAGTGGATTAGTTTAAGACCCGAACGCCAGCGACCGGGGTTCAAATTCGCCGGTCTATCGTCATGCATTTTACCCCCATAGATGTGGTGCCAGCACGGCCTTGAAAATATGGGTTGAAGTTCGAAATAAGCACAAAAATATAATTCCATAAGCTTTAGTGAATAAGTATTCCATATTCATGAGAATAAATTCGCGTCACTTGGGAGTCGAACCCGCGTGGAGAATTTCAAGACTGACGCGCTACCTCCACTCTAGCACTCTGTCACTGAGACACAATGCGCAACAGTAATCATTGTCTACATAAGGTCCAAAAGGACAATCAAATAACGAACACCCTCTGATGAGAATCTGTATCTCTCATGAAGAACCCCAATTTCGTTGTTTGCACAATGACAATAAAGTCTGAAATCTGAATATCGTCAGACAATGCCAAGGGATCGGTTCTGTCCCGTAAAACCCTTGTCTCCGGAGAAGTGCGCCGGGGTCCACGGGAACACCCACAAATGGTGACGCCATTGTCAGAGGAGGGGCTAGGAAGCTGCGCACGCCGATTTAAGTAGCCGATCTCCGGCTAGACTAAGCCGAAAAACTGCTCCCGACCAGGTTTGGTTGCGAGCATAAGTCACCATAGTGATACAGCGACGCTAAAAGAGATCGACTTTCGTGGTACAACTAACCCAGGCTTGGAGCTCAACATACCTCGCTAACCCTCTAAGCGAGCTTCGTGGTACAGGGCCCAGCTCTCAGTAAAAGTCATACTGTGAGAGAGCGCCGTTCACGGGTTCACAACTGCGTTTATCAAGCGGAAATACAGTAACGTTAGGCTACGTTCAGTTCATGTTCGCCCAGAATATGAGCGAGGTCATGAACGGTACTGGCACAACACAAGTCGCACACCGGGGCCCTGTACCACGAAGCTCGCTTAGAGGGTTAGCTGGGCGTGGCCTATGCCAAAAGATGCAGCAGACTCCAGTGAATCTGTGTGTACGAGGTTTTGAATGTGGGAGGTTCGGTGTGGGAGTTATAGCCCCAAACGCGTCTTTCCTTGGTATAGCGCCACCTAGTGGCCGGCGTGTCTGGATTTTGTCGTCTGCTTAGAACTCAGGGCCCTGGATCTAGTCATGCAATTGGCGTGTCGGCACCATTTACGGTTTGGGCTGTGGACCCACTTCTAGGGGGGAATAATAATAACTAGAACTGCAAGCAGTTATGCAGGGGTCCAAGAAGTAATAAGAAAAATCCCTACAAAAACAATAGGGATCCAACCTGTTGGCTTGGACCCCTAACTAGAACTGCAAGCAGTTATGCAGGGGTCCAAGAAGTGTGCATTTCGCCGGCACAACGCGACAAGAAATGTGCATTTCGCCGGCACAACGCGGAGCATGTGTTCAAAACGCTACCCTGAACCTGTGGATACAAAGGATTTGACTGTGGTAGGAGTAGCGAGAAGTCAGTGTAGCGTTTTCGCGGCGAAATTTTGTAGAAGATATACAATTTCCTCGTCTATTGCGCCCCCTAATGGCGAAATTTTCCAAATTTTTTGTCGAACGTCATTAAGGTTAGCACCAACATGTGTGTAGAATTTGGACTCGATCCGATGTCTAATTTTGGATTTTTTGGGATTTTTCATTTTCCACGTCTAATTTAGCTAATATACCAATATTCCAAGAGCTACCGTTTCGTTGTCGAAGGTCGGATCAAAAAAGTGTTCGAATTTTATTTTTTGTGTGCGTCTGACGATGTCGTGTGCAAAGTTTGGTGTTGATCGGGCGAGAAATGTGGGAGGAGTAGCGAAAAAACAGTTTTGCGGTTTTCGCGATTTAGCGAAAAATATTCATTGACGCAAATGGGCGTGGCCTAGGCCAAAAGATGCATCAGACTCCAGTGCATCTGTGTGTACAAGTTTTTGGACTCTGGGAGGTTCGGTGTGGGAGTTATAGCCCCAAACGTGATTTTCTTGTTATAGCGCCACCTAGTGGCCGGCATGTCTGGATTTTGTCGTCTGCCGTCACCTCACGTACCTGGATCTAGTCATGCAATTGGCGTGTGTGCACCATTTACGGTTTGGGCTG
Organism: Gadus chalcogrammus; assembly: GCF_026213295.1. Taxonomy (NCBI): domain Eukaryota; kingdom Metazoa; phylum Chordata; class Actinopteri; order Gadiformes; family Gadidae; genus Gadus; species Gadus chalcogrammus. The sequence goes on along the minus strand of NC_079412.1, from coordinate 2,936,882 downwards.
TGGTATCACTTCTAGCTGGGAATAATAAAAATCCTTACAAAAACAATAGGGATCCAACCTGTTGGCTTGGACCCCTAATAATAATAAGAAAAATCCCTACAAAAACAATAGGGATCCAACCTGTTGGCTTGGACCCCTAACTAGAACTGCAAGCAGTTATGCAGGGGTCCAAGAAGTGTGCATTTCGCCGGCACAACGCGACAAGAAATGTGCATTTCGCCGGCACAACGCGAACCAAGTATTCAAAACGCTACCGTGAACAACCTGTGGATATAAAGGTTTTGACTGTGAGAGGTTCAGTGTGGGAGTTTCGGCCCCAAACGCATTTTCCGCTACCGTTTAGTCGTCGTTGGATCAAAATAGTTTTTACTGATTTGCAACGCAAAACATATATTCAAAACGCTACCGTTTCGTCAACGATGGTCGGATCAAAATAGTTTTGCTGATTTCTTGTAGTGTGCGTCTGAAGATGTCGTGTGCAAAGTTTGGTGTCAATTGGGCAAGAAATGTGGGAGGAGTACTGAAAAGGCAGTTTAGCTGTTTTTGCGATTTTGCATAAAGAAAATACTGACGCAAATGGGCCTGGCCTATGCCAAAGGATGCAGCTGACTCCAGTGAATCTGTGCGTATAACGTTTTTGACTGTGGGAGCTTCGGTGTGGGAGTTATAGCCTAAAACGCGTTTTCAGAACATTCCATTGGCCAAATAGGAGATATATTATTTCGTTTTTTGGCGCCGCCCTGTTGGCGAAATTTTCCAAAGACAATTTTCCTTTGCCAAATAACTCCCGCCTACATTATTAATTCTTGGCCATATTTTTTATATAGACTCGGGTTTGCCCCTTGATGGTTCCCTTATAGTTTGAAGAACATTCCTTTGGCCAATTAGAAGATATACAATTTCCTCGTTTATTGCGCCCCCTAATGGCGAAATATTCCGAATTCTTTAGTGAACGCCATTAAGGGTAGCACCGACATGTGTCTAAAATTTGGACTTGATCCGACGTCTACTTTTGGTATTCTTTGAATTTTTGCGTTTCGACGTAAAACGTAGCCAATAAACAAATATTCAAAACGCTACCGTTTCGTCGTCGAAGGTCGGATAAAAAAACTGTTGATGATTCCTTTGCGTGTGCGTCTGAAGATGTCGTGTGCAAAGTTTGGTGTTTATTGGTCAAGAAATGTGGGAGGAGTAGGGAAAAAACTGTTTTGCAGTTTTCGCGATTTAGCGAAAAATATTCATGGACGCAAATGGGCGTGGCCTAGCCCAAAAGATGCAGCAGACTCCAGTGCATCTGTGGGTATAACGTTTTTGACTGTGGGAGGTTCGGTGTGGGAGTTATAGCCCCAAACGCGTATTCCTTGGTATAGCGCCACCTAGTGGCCGGCATGTCTGGATTTTGTCGTCTGCGTAGTCGCCACGGATCTTGATCTAGTCATGCATTTGGCATGTCTGCACCATTTACGGTTTGGGCTGTGGGCACACTTTTAGGGAGGTAAGTATAAAAACTAGAACTGCAAGCAGTTATGCAGGGGTCCAAGAAGTGTGCATTTCGCCGGCACAACGCGACAAGAAATGTGCATTTCGCCGGCACAACGCGAAGCATGTGTTGAAAACGCTACCCTGAACCTGTGGATACAAAGGATTTGACTGTGGTAGGAGTAGCGAGAAGTCAGTGTAGCGTTTTCGCGGCGAAATTTTGTAGAAGATATACAATTTCCTCGTTTATTGCGACCCCTAATGGCGGAATTTTCCGAAATTTTTATCGAACGTCATTAAGGTTAGCACCAACATGTGTGTAGAATTTGGACTCGATCCGATGTCTAATTTTGGATTTTTTTGGATTTTTAATTTTCCACGTCTAATTTAGCTAATAAACCAATATTCAAAACTCTACCGTTTCGTCGTCGAAGGTCGGATCAAATAACTGTTGATGATTTCTTTGCGTGTGGGTCTGAAGATGTCGTGTGCAAAGTTTGGTGTCGATTGGTCAAAAAATGTGGGAGGAGTAGGGAAAAAACAGTTTTGCGGTTTTCGCGATTTTGTGAAAAAAAATTATTGACGCAAATGGGCGTGGCCTATGCCAAAAGATGCAGCAGACTCCAGTGAATCTGTGGGTACAAGTTTTTGACTGTGGGAGGTTCGGTGTGGGAGTTATAGCCCCAAACGCGTATTCCTTGGTATAGCGCCACCTAGTGACCGGCGCGTCTGGATTTTGTCGTCTGCTTAGTCCGAACAGATCTGGATCTAGTCATGCAATTCGCGTGTCGGCACCATTTACGGTTTGGGCTGTGGTCCCACTTTTAGGGGGGTAAGAATAACTAGAACTGCAAGCAGTTATGCAGGGGTCCAAGAAGTGTGCATTTCGCCGGCACAACGCGACAAGAAATGTGCATTTCGCCGGCACAACGCGAACCAAGTATTCAAAACGCTACCGTGAACAACCTGTGGATATAAAGGTTTTGACTGTGAGAGGTTCAGTGTGGGAGTTTCGGCCCCAAACGCATTTTCCGCTACCGTTTAGTCGTCGTTGGATCAAAATAGTTTTTACTGATTTGCAACGCAAAACATATATTCAAAACGCTACCGTTTCGTCAACGATGGTCGGATCAAAATAGTTTTGCTGATTTCTTGTAGTGTGCGTCTGAAGATGTCGTGTGCAAAGTTTGGTGTCAATTGGGCAAGAAATGTGGGAGGAGTAGCGAAAAGGCAGTTTAGCTGTTTTTGCGATTTTGCATAAAGAAAATACTGACGCAAATGGGCCTGGCCTATGCCAAAGGATGCAGCTGACTCCAGTGAATCTGTGCGTATAACGTTTTTGACTGTGGGAGCTTCGGTGTGGGAGTTATAGCCTAAAACGCGTTTTCAGAACATTCCATTGGCCAAATAGGAGATATATTATTTCGTCGTTTTTTGGCGCCGCCCTGTTGGCGAAATTTTCCAAAGACAATTTTCCTTTGCCAAATAACTCCCGCCTACATTATTAATTCTTGGCCATATTTTTTATATAGACTCGGGTTTGCCCCTTGATGGTTCCCTTATAGTTTGAAGAACATTCCTTTGGCCAATTAGAAGATATACAATTTCCTCGTTTATTGCGCCCCCTAATGGCGAAATATTCCGAATTTCTTATTGAACGCCAATAAGGGTAGCACCGACATGTGTCTAAAATTTTGACTTGATCCGATGTCTACTTTTGGTATTCTTTGAATTTTTGCGTTTCGACGTAAAACGTAGCCAATAAACAAATATTCAAAACGCTACCGTTTCGTCGTCGAAGGTCGGATCAAAAAACTGTTGATGATTCCTTTGCGTGTGCGTCTGAAGATGTCGTGTGCAAAGTTTGGTGTTGATTGGTCAAGAAATGTGGGAGGAGTAGGGAAAAAACTGTTTTGCGGTTTTCGCGATTTAGCGAAAAATATTCATAGACGCAAATGGGCGTGGCCTTGCCCAAAAGATGCAGCAGACTCCAGTGCATCTGTGGGTATAACGTTTTTGACTGTGGGAGGTTCGGTGTGGGAGTTATAGCCCCAAACGCGTATTCCTTGGTATAGCGCCACCTAGTGGCCGGCATGTCTGGATTTTGTCGTCTGCGTAGTCGCCACGGATCTTGATCTAGTCATGCATTTGGCATGTCTGCACCATTTACGGTTTGGGCTGTGGGCACACTTCTAGGGGGGGAATAATAACTAGAACTGCAAGCAGTTATGCAGGGGTCCAAGAAGTGTGCATTTCGCCGGCACAACGCGACAAGAAATGTGCATTTCGCCGGCACAACGCGAAGCAAGTATTCAAAACGCTACCGTGAACAACCTGTGGATATAAAGGTTTTGACTGTGAGAGGTTCAGTGTGGGAGTTTCGGCCCCAAACGCATTTTCCGCTACCGTTTAGTCGTCGACGGTTGGATCAAAATAGTTTTTACTGATTTGCAACGCAAAACATATATTCAAAACGCTACCGTTTCGTCAACGATGGTCGGATCAAAATAGTTTTGCTGATTTCTTGTAGTGTGCGTCTGAAGATGTCGTGTGCAAAGTTTGGTGTCAATTGGGCAAGAAATGTGGGAGGAGTAGCGAAAAGGCAGTTTAGCTGTTTTTGCGATTTTGCATAAAGAAAATACTGACGCAAATGGGCCTGGCCTATGCCAAAAGATGCAGCTGACTCCAGTGAATCTGTGCGTATAACGTTTTTGACTGTGGGAGCTTTGGTGTGGGAGTTATAGCCTAAAACGCGTTTTCAGAACATTCCATTGGCCAAATAGGAGATGTATTATTTCGTCGTTTTTTGGCGCCGCCCTGTTGGCGAAATTTTCCAAAGACAATTTCCCTTTGCCAAATAACTCCCGCCTACATTATTAATTCTTGGCCATATTTTTTATATAGACTCGGGTTTGCCCCTTGATGGTTCCCTTATAGTTTGAAGAACATTCCTTTGGCCAATTAGAAGATATACAATTTCCTCGTTTATTGCGCCCCCTAATGGCGAAATATTCCGAATTCTTTATTGAACGCCATTAAGGGTAGCACCGACATGTGTCTAAAATTTGGACTTGATCCGACGTCTACTTTTGGTATTCTTTGAATTTTTGCGTTTTGACGTAAAACGTAGCCAATAAACAAATATTCAAAACGCTACCGTTTCGTCGTCGAAGGTCGGATCAAAAAACTGTTGATGATTCCTTTGCGTGTGCGTCTGAAAATGTCGTGTGCAAAGTTTGGTGTTGATTGGTCAAGAAATGTGGGAGGAGTAGGGAAAAAACTGTTTTGCGGTTTTCGCGATTTAGCGAAAAATATTCATAGACGCAAATGGGCGTGGCCTAGCCCAAAAGATGCAGCAGACTCCAGTGCATCTGTGGGTATAACGTTTTTGACTGTGGGAGGTTCGGTGTGGGAGTTATAGCCCCAAACGCGTATTCCTTGGTATAGCGCCACCTAGTGGCCGGCATGTCTGGATTTTGTCGTCTGCGTAGTCGCCACGGATCTTGATCTAGTCATGCATTTGGCATGTCTGCACCATTTACGGTTTGTGCTGTGGGCCCACTTCTAGGGGGGGAATAATAATAATAATTATCGAACGTCATTAAGGTTAGCACCAACATGTGTGTAGAATTTGGACTCGATCCGATGTCTAATTCTGGATTTTTTTGGATTTTTAATTTTCCACGTCTAATTTAGCTAATAAACCAATATTCAAAACTCTACCGTTTCGTCGTCGAAGGTCGGATCAAAAAACTGTCTAAGATTTCTATGCGTGTGCGTCTGAAGATGTCGTGTGCAAAGTTTGGTGTCGATTGGTCAAGAAATGTGGGAGGAGTAGGGAAAAAACAGTTTTGCGGTTTTCGCGATTTAGCGAAAAATATTCATAGACGCAAATGGGCGTGGCCTAGGCCAAAAGATGCAGCAGACTCCAGTGCATCTGTGTGTACAAGTTTTTGGACTCTGGGAGGTTCGGTGTGGGAGTTATAGCCTAAAACGCGTTTTCAGAACATTCCATTGGCCAAATAGGAGATATATTATTTCGTCGTTTTTTGGCGCCGCCCTGTTGGCGAAATTTTCCAAAGACAATTTTCCTTTGCCAAATAACTCCCGCCTACATTATTAATTCTTGGCCATATTTTTTATATAGACTCGTGTTTGCCCCTTGATGGTTCCCTTATAGTTTGAAGAACATTCCTTTGGCCAATTAGAAGATATACAATTTCCTCGTTTATTGCGCCCCCTAATGGCGAAATATTCCGAATTCTTTATTGAACGCCATTAAGGGTAGCACCGACATGTGTCTAAAATTTGGACTTGATCCGACGTCTACTTTTGGTATTCTTTGAATTTTTGCGTTTCGACGTAAAACGTAGCCAATAAACAAATATTCAAAACGCTACCGTTTCGTCGTCGAAGGTCGGATAAAAAAGCTGTTGATGATTCCTTTGCGTGTGCGTCTGAAGATGTCGTGTGCAAAGTTTGGTGTTGATTGGTCAAGAAATGTGGGAGGAGTAGGGAAAAAACTGTTTTGCGGTTTTCGCGATTTAGCGAAAAATATTCATAGACGCAAATGGGCGTGGCCTAGCCCAAAAGATGCAGCAGACTCCAGTGCATCTGTGGGTATAACGTTTTTGACTGTGGGAGGTTCGGTGTGGGAGTTATAGCCCCAAACGCGTATTCCTTGGTATAGCGCCACCTAGTGGCCGGCATGTCTGGATTTTGTCGTCTGCGTAGTCGCCACGGATCTTGATCTAGTCATGCATTTGGCATGTCTGCACCATTTACGGTTTGTGCTGTGGGCCCACTTCTAGGGGGGGAATAATAATAATAATAATAATAATAATAATAATAATAATCCTTACAAAAACAATAGGGATCCAACCTGTTGGCTTGGACCCCTAGCGCCACCTAGTGGCCGGCATGTCTGGATTTTGTCGTCTGCGTAGTCGCCACGGATCTTGATCTAGTCATGCATTTGGCATGTCTGCACCATTTACGGTTTGGGCTGTGGGCACACTTCTAGGGGGGGAATAATAACTAGAACTGCAAGCAGTTATGCAGGGGTCCAAGAAGTGTGCATTTCGCCGGCACAACGCGACAAGAAATGTGCATTTCGCCGGCACAACGCGAAGCAAGTATTCAAAACGCTACCGTGAACAACCTGTGGATATAAAGGTTTTGACTGTGAGAGGTTCAGTGTGGGAGTTTCGGCCCCAAACGCATTTTCCGCTACCGTTTAGTCGTCGACGGTTGGATCAAAATAGTTTTTACTGATTTGCAACGCAAAACATATATTCAAAACGCTACCGTTTCGTCAACGATGGTCGGATCAAAATAGTTTTGCTGATTTCTTGTAGTGTGCGTCTGAAGATGTCGTGTGCAAAGTTTGGTGTCAATTGGGCAAGAAATGTGGGAGGAGTAGCGAAAAGGCAGTTTAGCTGTTTTTGCGATTTTGCATAAAGAAAATACTGACGCAAATGGGCCTGGCCTATGCCAAAAGATGCAGCTGACTCCAGTGAATCTGTGCGTATAACGTTTTTGACTGTGGGAGCTTTGGTGTGGGAGTTATAGCCTAAAACGCGTTTTCAGAACATTCCATTGGCCAAATAGGAGATGTATTATTTCGTCGTTTTTTGGCGCCGCCCTGTTGGCGAAATTTTCCAAAGACAATTTCCCTTTGCCAAATAACTCCCGCCTACATTATTAATTCTTGGCCATATTTTTTATATAGACTCGGGTTTGCCCCTTGATGGTTCCCTTATAGTTTGAAGAACATTCCTTTGGCCAATTAGAAGATATACAATTTCCTCGTTTATTGCGCCCCCTAATGGCGAAATATTCCGAATTCTTTATTGAACGCCATTAAGGGTAGCACCGACATGTGTCTAAAATTTGGACTTGATCCGACGTCTACTTTTGGTATTCTTTGAATTTTTGCGTTTTGACGTAAAACGTAGCCAATAAACAAATATTCAAAACGCTACCGTTTCGTCGTCGAAGGTCGGATCAAAAAACTGTTGATGATTCCTTTGCGTGTGCGTCTGAAAATGTCGTGTGCAAAGTTTGGTGTTGATTGGTCAAGAAATGTGGGAGGAGTAGGGAAAAAACTGTTTTGCGGTTTTCGCGATTTAGCGAAAAATATTCATAGACGCAAATGGGCGTGGCCTAGCCCAAAAGATGCAGCAGACTCCAGTGCATCTGTGGGTATAACGTTTTTGACTGTGGGAGGTTCGGTGTGGGAGTTATAGCCCCAAACGCGTATTCCTTGGTATAGCGCCACCTAGTGGCCGGCATGTCTGGATTTTGTCGTCTGCGTAGTCGCCACGGATCTTGATCTAGTCATGCATTTGGCATGTCTGCACCATTTACGGTTTGTGCTGTGGGCCCACTTCTAGGGGGGGAATAATAATAATAATTATCGAACGTCATTAAGGTTAGCACCAACATGTGTGTAGAATTTGGACTCGATCCGATGTCTAATTCTGGATTTTTTTGGATTTTTAATTTTCCACGTCTAATTTAGCTAATAAACCAATATTCAAAACTCTACCGTTTCGTCGTCGAAGGTCGGATCAAAAAACTGTCTAAGATTTCTATGCGTGTGCGTCTGAAGATGTCGTGTGCAAAGTTTGGTGTCGATTGGTCAAGAAATGTGGGAGGAGTAGGGAAAAAACAGTTTTGCGGTTTTCGCGATTTAGCGAAAAATATTCATAGACGCAAATGGGCGTGGCCTAGGCCAAAAGATGCAGCAGACTCCAGTGCATCTGTGTGTACAAGTTTTTGGACTCTGGGAGGTTCGGTGTGGGAGTTATAGCCTAAAACGCGTTTTCAGAACATTCCATTGGCCAAATAGGAGATATATTATTTCGTCGTTTTTTGGCGCCGCCCTGTTGGCGAAATTTTCCAAAGACAATTTTCCTTTGCCAAATAACTCCCGCCTACATTATTAATTCTTGGCCATATTTTTTATATAGACTCGTGTTTGCCCCTTGATGGTTCCCTTATAGTTTGAAGAACATTCCTTTGGCCAATTAGAAGATATACAATTTCCTCGTTTATTGCGCCCCCTAATGGCGAAATATTCCGAATTCTTTATTGAACGCCATTAAGGGTAGCACCGACATGTGTCTAAAATTTGGACTTGATCCGACGTCTACTTTTGGTATTCTTTGAATTTTTGCGTTTCGACGTAAAACGTAGCCAATAAACAAATATTCAAAACGCTACCGTTTCGTCGTCGAAGGTCGGATAAAAAAGCTGTTGATGATTCCTTTGCGTGTGCGTCTGAAGATGTCGTGTGCAAAGTTTGGTGTTGATTGGTCAAGAAATGTGGGAGGAGTAGGGAAAAAACTGTTTTGCGGTTTTCGCGATTTAGCGAAAAATATTCATAGACGCAAATGGGCGTGGCCTAGCCCAAAAGATGCAGCAGACTCCAGTGCATCTGTGGGTATAACGTTTTTGACTGTGGGAGGTTCGGTGTGGGAGTTATAGCCCCAAACGCGTATTCCTTGGTATAGCGCCACCTAGTGGCCGGCATGTCTGGATTTTGTCGTCTGCGTAGTCGCCACGGATCTTGATCTAGTCATGCATTTGGCATGTCTGCACCATTTACGGTTTGTGCTGTGGGCCCACTTCTAGGGGGGGAATAATAATAATAATAATAATAATAATAATAATAATAATCCTTACAAAAACAATAGGGATCCAACCTGTTGGCTTGGACCCCTAGCGCCACCTAGTGGCCGGCATGTCTGGATTTTGTCGTCTGCGTAGTCGCCACGGATCTTGATCTAGTCATGCATTTGGCATGTCTGCACCATTTACGGTTTGGGCTGTGGGCACACTTCTAGGGGGGGAATAATAACTAGAACTGCAAGCAGTTATGCAGGGGTCCAAGAAGTGTGCATTTCGCCGGCACAACGCGACAAGAAATGTGCATTTCGCCGGCACAACGCGAAGCAAGTATTCAAAACGCTACCGTGAACAACCTGTGGATATAAAGGTTTTGACTGTGAGAGGTTCAGTGTGGGAGTTTCGGCCCCAAACGCATTTTCCGCTACCGTTTAGTCGTCGACGGTTGGATCAAAATAGTTTTTACTGATTTGCAACGCAAAACATATATTCAAAACGCTACCGTTTCGTCAACGATGGTCGGATCAAAATAGTTTTGCTGATTTCTTGTAGTGTGCGTCTGAAGATGTCGTGTGCAAAGTTTGGTGTCAATTGGGCAAGAAATGTGGGAGGAGTAGCGAAAAGGCAGTTTAGCTGTTTTTGCGATTTTGCATAAAGAAAATACTGACGCAAATGGGCCTGGCCTATGCCAAAAGATGCAGCTGACTCCAGTGAATCTGTGCGTATAACGTTTTTGACTGTGGGAGCTTTGGTGTGGGAGTTATAGCCTAAAACGCGTTTTCAGAACATTCCATTGGCCAAATAGGAGATGTATTATTTCGTCGTTTTTTGGCGCCGCCCTGTTGGCGAAATTTTCCAAAGACAATTTCCCTTTGCCAAATAACTCCCGCCTACATTATTAATTCTTGGCCATATTTTTTATATAGACTCGGGTTTGCCCCTTGATGGTTCCCTTATAGTTTGAAGAACATTCCTTTGGCCAATTAGAAGATATACAATTTCCTCGTTTATTGCGCCCCCTAATGGCGAAATATTCCGAATTCTTTATTGAACGCCATTAAGGGTAGCACCGACATGTGTCTAAAATTTGGACTTGATCCGACGTCTACTTTTGGTATTCTTTGAATTTTTGCGTTTCGACGTAAAACGTAGCCAATAAACAAATATTCAAAACGCTACCGTTTCGTCGTCGAAGGTCGGATAAAAAAACTGTTGATGATTCCTTTGCGTGTGCGTCTGAAGATGTCGTGTGCAAAGTTTGGTGTTTATTGGTCAAGAAATGTGGGAGGAGTAGGGAAAAAACTGTTTTGCAGTTTTCGCGATTTAGCGAAAAATATTCATGGACGCAAATGGGCGTGGCCTAGCCCAAAAGATGCAGCAGACTCCAGTGCATCTGTGGGTATAACGTTTTTGACTGTGGGAGGTTCGGTGTGGGAGTTATAGCCCCAAACGCGTATTCCTTGGTATAGCGCCACCTAGTGGCCGGCATGTCTGGATTTTGTCGTCTGCGTAGTCGCCACGGATCTTGATCTAGTCATGCATTTGGCATGTCTGCACCATTTACGGTTTGGGCTGTGGGCACACTTTTAGGGAGGTAAGTATAAAAACTAGAACTGCAAGCAGTTATGCAGGGGTCCAAGAAGTGTGCATTTCGCCGGCACAACGCGACAAGAAATGTGCATTTCGCCGGCACAACGCGAAGCATGTGTTGAAAACGCTACCCTGAACCTGTGGATACAAAGGATTTGACTGTGGTAGGAGTAGCGAGAAGTCAGTGTAGCGTTTTCGCGGCGAAATTTTGTAGAAGATATACAATTTCCTCGTTTATTGCGACCCCTAATGGCGGAATTTTCCGAAATTTTTATCGAACGTCATTAAGGTTAGCACCAACATGTGTGTAGAATTTGGACTCGATCCGATGTCTAATTTTGGATTTTTTTGGATTTTTAATTTTCCACGTCTAATTTAGCTAATAAACCAATATTCAAAACTCTACCGTTTCGTCGTCGAAGGTCGGATCAAATAACTGTTGATGATTTCTTTGCGTGTGGGTCTGAAGATGTCGTGTGCAAAGTTTGGTGTCGATTGGTCAAAAAATGTGGGAGGAGTAGGGAAAAAACAGTTTTGCGGTTTTCGCGATTTTGTGAAAAAAAATTATTGACGCAAATGGGCGTGGCCTATGCCAAAAGATGCAGCAGACTCCAGTGAATCTGTGGGTACAAGTTTTTGACTGTGGGAGGTTCGGTGTGGGAGTTATAGCCCCAAACGCGTATTCCTTGGTATAGCGCCACCTAGTGACCGGCGCGTCTGGATTTTGTCGTCTGCTTAGTCCGAACAGATCTGGATCTAGTCATGCAATTCGCGTGTCGGCACCATTTACGGTTTGGGCTGTGGTCCCACTTTTAGGGGGGTAAGAATAACTAGAACTGCAAGCAGTTATGCAGGGGTCCAAGAAGTGTGCATTTCGCCGGCACAACGCGACAAGAAATGTGCATTTCGCCGGCACAACGCGAACCAAGTATTCAAAACGCTACCGTGAACAACCTGTGGATATAAAGGTTTTGACTGTGAGAGGTTCAGTGTGGGAGTTTCGGCCCCAAACGCATTTTCCGCTACCGTTTAGTCGTCGTTGGATCAAAATAGTTTTTACTGATTTGCAACGCAAAACATATATTCAAAACGCTACCGTTTCGTCAACGATGGTCGGATCAAAATAGTTTTGCTGATTTCTTGTAGTGTGCGTCTGAAGATGTCGTGTGCAAAGTTTGGTGTCAATTGGGCAAGAAATGTGGGAGGAGTAGCGAAAAGGCAGTTTAGCTGTTTTTGCGATTTTGCATAAAGAAAATACTGACGCAAATGGGCCTGGCCTATGCCAAAGGATGCAGCTGACTCCAGTGAATCTGTGCGTATAACGTTTTTGACTGTGGGAGCTTCGGTGTGGGAGTTATAGCCTAAAACGCGTTTTCAGAACATTCCATTGGCCAAATAGGAGATATATTATTTCGTCGTTTTTTGGCGCCGCCCTGTTGGCGAAATTTTCCAAAGACAATTTTCCTTTGCCAAATAACTCCCGCCTACATTATTAATTCTTGGCCATATTTTTTATATAGACTCGGGTTTGCCCCTTGATGGTTCCCTTATAGTTTGAAGAACATTCCTTTGGCCAATTAGAAGATATACAATTTCCTCGTTTATTGCGCCCCCTAATGGCGAAATATTCCGAATTTCTTATTGAACGCCAATAAGGGTAGCACCGACATGTGTCTAAAATTTTGACTTGATCCGATGTCTACTTTTGGTATTCTTTGAATTTTTGCGTTTCGACGTAAAACGTAGCCAATAAACAAATATTCAAAACGCTACCGTTTCGTCGTCGAAGGTCGGATCAAAAAACTGTTGATGATTCCTTTGCGTGTGCGTCTGAAGATGTCGTGTGCAAAGTTTGGTGTTGATTGGTCAAGAAATGTGGGAGGAGTAGGGAAAAAACTGTTTTGCGGTTTTCGCGATTTAGCGAAAAATATTCATAGACGCAAATGGGCGTGGCCTTGCCCAAAAGATGCAGCAGACTCCAGTGCATCTGTGGGTATAACGTTTTTGACTGTGGGAGGTTCGGTGTGGGAGTTATAGCCCCAAACGCGTATTCCTTGGTATAGCGCCACCTAGTGGCCGGCATGTCTGGATTTTGTCGTCTGCGTAGTCGCCACGGATCTTGATCTAGTCATGCATTTGGCATGTCTGCACCATTTACGGTTTGGGCTGTGGGCACACTTCTAGGGGGGGAATAATAACTAGAACTGCAAGCAGTTATGCAGGGGTCCAAGAAGTGTGCATTTCGCCGGCACAACGCGACAAGAAATGTGCATTTCGCCGGCACAACGCGAAGCAAGTATTCAAAACGCTACCGTGAACAACCTGTGGATATAAAGGTTTTGACTGTGAGAGGTTCAGTGTGGGAGTTTCGGCCCCAAACGCATTTTCCGCTACCGTTTAGTCGTCGACGGTTGGATCAAAATAGTTTTTACTGATTTGCAACGCAAAACATATATTCAAAACGCTACCGTTTCGTCAACGATGGTCGGATCAAAATAGTTTTGCTGATTTCTTGTAGTGTGCGTCTGAAGATGTCGTGTGCAAAGTTTGGTGTCAATTGGGCAAGAAATGTGGGAGGAGTAGCGAAAAGGCAGTTTAGCTGTTTTTGCGATTTTGCATAAAGAAAATACTGACGCAAATGGGCCTGGCCTATGCCAAAAGATGCAGCTGACTCCAGTGAATCTGTGCGTATAACGTTTTTGACTGTGGGAGCTTTGGTGTGGGAGTTATAGCCTAAAACGCGTTTTCAGAACATTCCATTGGCCAAATAGGAGATGTATTATTTCGTCGTTTTTTGGCGCCGCCCTGTTGGCGAAATTTTCCAAAGACAATTTCCCTTTGCCAAATAACTCCCGCCTACATTATTAATTCTTGGCCATATTTTTTATATAGACTCGGGTTTGCCCCTTGATGGTTCCCTTATAGTTTGAAGAACATTCCTTTGGCCAATTAGAAGATATACAATTTCCTCGTTTATTGCGCCCCCTAATGGCGAAATATTCCGAATTCTTTATTGAACGCCATTAAGGGTAGCACCGACATGTGTCTAAAATTTGGACTTGATCCGACGTCTACTTTTGGTATTCTTTGAATTTTTGCGTTTTGACGTAAAACGTAGCCAATAAACAAATATTCAAAACGCTACCGTTTCGTCGTCGAAGGTCGGATCAAAAAACTGTTGATGATTCCTTTGCGTGTGCGTCTGAAAATGTCGTGTGCAAAGTTTGGTGTTGATTGGTCAAGAAATGTGGGAGGAGTAGGGAAAAAACTGTTTTGCGGTTTTCGCGATTTAGCGAAAAATATTCATAGACGCAAATGGGCGTGGCCTAGCCCAAAAGATGCAGCAGACTCCAGTGCATCTGTGGGTATAACGTTTTTGACTGTGGGAGGTTCGGTGTGGGAGTTATAGCCCCAAACGCGTATTCCTTGGTATAGCGCCACCTAGTGGCCGGCATGTCTGGATTTTGTCGTCTGCGTAGTCGCCACGGATCTTGATCTAGTCATGCATTTGGCATGTCTGCACCATTTACGGTTTGTGCTGTGGGCCCACTTCTAGGGGGGGAATAATAATAATAATTATCGAACGTCATTAAGGTTAGCACCAACATGTGTGTAGAATTTGGACTCGATCCGATGTCTAATTCTGGATTTTTTTGGATTTTTAATTTTCCACGTCTAATTTAGCTAATAAACCAATATTCAAAACTCTACCGTTTCGTCGTCGAAGGTCGGATCAAAAAACTGTCTAAGATTTCTATGCGTGTGCGTCTGAAGATGTCGTGTGCAAAGTTTGGTGTCGATTGGTCAAGAAATGTGGGAGGAGTAGGGAAAAAACAGTTTTGCGGTTTTCGCGATTTAGCGAAAAATATTCATAGACGCAAATGGGCGTGGCCTAGGCCAAAAGATGCAGCAGACTCCAGTGCATCTGTGTGTACAAGTTTTTGGACTCTGGGAGGTTCGGTGTGGGAGTTATAGCCTAAAACGCGTTTTCAGAACATTCCATTGGCCAAATAGGAGATATATTATTTCGTCGTTTTTTGGCGCCGCCCTGTTGGCGAAATTTTCCAAAGACAATTTTCCTTTGCCAAATAACTCCCGCCTACATTATTAATTCTTGGCCATATTTTTTATATAGACTCGTGTTTGCCCCTTGATGGTTCCCTTATAGTTTGAAGAACATTCCTTTGGCCAATTAGAAGATATACAATTTCCTCGTTTATTGCGCCCCCTAATGGCGAAATATTCCGAATTCTTTATTGAACGCCATTAAGGGTAGCACCGACATGTGTCTAAAATTTGGACTTGATCCGACGTCTACTTTTGGTATTCTTTGAATTTTTGCGTTTCGACGTAAAACGTAGCCAATAAA
>NC_079412.1:2484312-2616812 GCF_026213295.1 Gadus chalcogrammus | reverse complement strand
GATCCATGGAAGGCAGACAGCATGACCTAACTAATGTCCCTCAAAGAACCCAACAAGCTACTTAAAGCAAGCGGAGGCATCTTCATTTCATTAAGAAAGATAAAAATGATCTATGGTGTCAGTGGCGTTCCTGTAATAAGCCCATCCAAGCATTTAATTTGGCATGAATTTAAAGATTTGATGACCTACATGTCTGTCTATTTACTTAAGGAAAATATTTTTCAGTACTTTCTTGCTTTTAGATTTTGTATATAATTCTTCCTGTTAATATTTTCCCTATTATTTTCAGTGTCAGTGTTTCAGTGTCAATCCAGTTCAACCACAGTGCCAGCGTAGTTCAAACCAGTTCAACCACTGAGCCAGCGTAGAACGTGTCATGGTATTCAAGTATACGCATTGGTATATGAATTAAGAACAACTTCACGGTTACAACAGATTCATTAGTAACCACTACAGGTTTAGGAGTCAGAGCCCAGGCTTGAGTCTGATGCTGAGGACCACATCACTCAGCCATGAAAGACATCTTATGGATGGGACCATGGAATCAGCAGTACATGTGGGACGGTTATTCTTATAAACAGAAAAAATACTTTGATTATTAACTCACATTCACCCTATAACAAGTTAAAGCTTTACCAAACGCAAAAAAAATACTTTCTGTACCGTCCACATTCCTTCCAAACCCAAAAGGAGCAGCCTGACAGACCTCCCCTCCCTCATCATGAAGGCATGCGAGCGGATTGTGAAGAGCCTCCTCACAAGGCCACCGCTGCACAGATGTTCCCTCTTCAGCCTCCGTATCGCGCCAAGAGATGGGTGGAGGATGTCAAACTCTGTGTGTTAAACACCATGAGCCTCTATTCTAGAGGGCCCAAACACACCTGTCCTTCCCCCTGCCTTCAACACCCTACAGCCTAACATCCTGGCTAAAGACGTATGAAGTGCCTCAACCTGGATCACCAGCTAGTTCTGTGGATCACAGATTTCCTCAAACTGACAGCACAGAGGGCCCTATCTTGCATCCAATGCAATTTACTTTCTACACTGTGTCGTTGCTAGTTTGCAACTGGCGCAGAGCGTTCTTTTCCCTCCACCTCCCCGCGTCGGTAAATTAGGGTATGATCTTGCGCCCCAAGGGGCGGTTCGGCAAAAGGAGGAGGCATGTTCTGGCGCAAACGTTCCCTGGTGCTATTTTGACGTTTCAGAAACCAGGAAATACCTGGTTTAAAGTCAGTGGCACGTTGTTCAGATCCTATTTTAAGGGCGCATGCATAATGTTGCTTGTGCACCTCGCGCATACACTTTGCTACTCTCAATTACCTAGCCACACATTCTTGGTAAATTATTTTGGAAAGAACAGCTGATACAGCGGTAATAAGTTGTGTTGTTTTAAATCAATGCATCTGCAAACACCATACAGCAAACACATATTTTCTTGACACAGACATCGTGTACAAGCCAATCACTTTTAGGATTGATGAGTATAATATCGTCAGAAAACATGTTTTACTGCGAGTGAGTGTCAAAAAGAATGAATGAATGCGGCCGCGCGTGTGTGCTTCCATCTGTTTAAACACACGCAAACTAAACACGTAACGCATAATACAGTCCATGGCAATGCTAACGGGGGGACACATGCAAATTAGGAACAAAAGTCGATAACGATAATGCATAGAATACTGGTAAGAAACGATGTTTGTTAATGTATTGTGTCATTAAATAGAACCACAGTTACTGCATATCATATGTGTGTTAAGTTTTCTTTATTTGAGGACTCAGTATTTCTGAAGTTGTGGAAGAAAACACTATTCCATGTGTGAATTAGGCCATATTATTTGGCCATAAACTGAGCCATTTGAAGTTTGAAATTCATGTAGTCATGGATCTGTCTCATCGGAGACTGCAAACACGCTGTCAAAATATAAACTCGTCGGATTCAAATGCGCTCATGGCTCTTGAAGGGGATGGGAGATGGCACTCTCATTGGTTTATTTCATGTTACGTCCAAACCACACCTACGGTTAATTAGGCTACTTCAGACCAAACCTTTTTAGATTTACGCTGGGCGCAAGAGCCATATATCCGCTGGTAAAATAGCAACATCGCCATAGAACCGCCGACAAAGCTACTTGCGTTTGGCGCTTCTCACTTGCGTTTCAGACCGTTAAAATAGGACCCAGAAGGGGCTCTTCAATAAAAGGCTTTGCAGAAAATACTGTGCTCCTCTGTTTCTGGATTTCAACAAGCGTGCATTGGGAAGGACTGCGACCAATAACCTTCTGCTGGTTCCACCCTCTCCAAATCCAAAACAAGACATGCCTACGGAAAACTGGGAACGACTGCTCCAAAATCCTTGCCCCCCCCCCCCCCCCATGGAGGTCCTGGAGTCTGAATGACTCCAGGACCCCACCATGTCGTACACAGGCCCTATGCCCCTCCCTACACCCTAATGGACCCCACCCCTGTCCATCACAGGACCTCAACCATACATGACCCCTCCGCGGTCCATCACAAGGACGTCCAATGGCTGCCCTCTGCTAGCTCACCAACTAGGACTCCCTGGGGGAAGGCTTTACATACGAGGCTGTGGTCGACTGAACTCCAGCCACCCCCGCCCTCTCTTCCTCCTTCGCCTGGTGGTCACCAATCAGCTGAACCCAAAGGCAGACACAGGAAGCATGCAGGTCGGTGAACCAGGGGGACTGGTAGGAGGCACTAGGAGGCAGGTTGGTGTTCAGACGAAGCGTGTAGTTCTCCACTTGAGACGAGGATTCTGTGAACGTCATCGACGGGTCCATGTAGCGGGGATGCAGGGAGGGTGATCAGGGGGTTGGGTACAGGTGTGGAGGAGGGTGCAGGCAGAGTTATGGAGGCAGAGTTTTGACACTGGGACTAATAGTCCCAGTGTATCCACACCCACGGTGCCGGCCACCATCACTACTCTCAATCTCTCTTGCTTAAGACTGGAGACGCTTAAAATAAAATACTCTTTTAAGATTAAGGAATCTTATTGTTTACGAGTATTATTGTTTACTTTTCTACTGCTGACATTTTCAACATGGTCACTGCCACTGTTATTGTCACTGATACACATTATATTTCGGTCTCTTCCACAAGGCCACTCTTTGTCATGTATGTCCTGTGGCTTATCACTACCATGCCTGCTAGGTTTTGGAATTGCTCTTTGCGGATAAAGAATGTTTTTTGAATTGAATAGAATTTATAATGTCCTGAGAAAGAACAGCGTTTGTGCATTAGCCAAATAGTGGCTTGGCATTGAGCGCAGCTCTCCAATAAGCAGAGCTGCTTTGGTCTGGGTCCTACGGTACCTGCCTTACCGCTGGACATGGGCTTTGATTTGGGTCTTGTCCTGATATCTGCCAAGCCAATCCTGGGCCAGTAAACCATGCAGGATACACACACACACACACACACACGTCACACACACACACACACACACACACACACACACACACACACACACACACACACACACACACACACACACACACACACACACACACACACACACACACACACATCCACAAGGTAGACCACATGTACATGTTAGCTTGTATGTGTGTCAGGGAAGTCTTGCCCTCCTCACCGTCCCTGAAGCAGGGGTCCCCACTCTGCCCCCCTCACTATCCCTGAAGCAGGGGTCCCCACTCTGCCCTCCTCACCGTCCCTGAAGCAGGGGTCCCCACTCTGCCCCCCTCACCATCCCTGAAGCAGGGGTCCCCCAGTCTGCTTTCCTTCTCAAGATGTCCTCCTTGCTAATTAAGGGAGTTTATTCCTGCCCTTGGGGGGGCTATGGCTACGGGGTTTCATAAAGATATGGCCTGTTCAGCCCTTTGAGACTGGAGCTGTTATTAAAGGCTACACAAAGAAAATAATATTTAAATTTGATGTAAAAAAAAAAGTCATTAGAACCATGTGTTGTGGTAAGCTTATGCTAAAGCACTACAGACAGAGACTTGTTGTCTGCCTTAGCTTAATAAACACAAAATGACAATAAAGACTCATGAAGAAACAGAAAAGAAACAATGATTTCTGTGTTACTCGAGTTGTGCAGTTTGCTGGTGAGAACTTCTGTGAGGTTTGATTTACGGGAAAAGAGGAAACATTGAAACAAAGTTAGAAAACAAACGGTGAATAGGTTCAGTGCCGGAGTCCATACTCCCACACACACACACACACACACACACACAGCAGAATGTATTCCCACTTCCAAGCAAATGAATTTGGGCAAAGTGCTGTACTTAATCTGGATCTCTGCTTGTGGTTTTAGCCATCGCTCACCTCAGAGCCTGATGTTAGGCAATGTTTTAAACCTCTTCCTGTAATCAATCATAGTCTGCTCCACAGGTGTGTGCTGTTAGGCTGCAGTCGCAGCTACAATACTTGGATACCATTTGGATCAAAAGTATCTGTTTGTGTCTGTTTGTGTGTGTGTGTGTGTGTGTGTGTGTGTGTGTGTGTGTGTGTGTGTGTGTGTGTGTGTGTGTGTGTGTGTGTGTGTGTGTCTGTGTCTTTGCATGCATAGTATGCAAAGACACTTTCCATTATTGGATATATACACTTTCCATTGAACAATTACCCCTGTTACCATAAATTGACTAATTTTATAATGTAATCTAATGCTCTCCCACTAGCTGCTTTCAAACACACGTGTAAATCCTGATATTCTCCTGATGAGCCGTATGTGTGAACACATATCCTGACATTCGTACCCTGAAAATCACCTGAATAATTCTACCCCTGAGGTAGTATTTTCTCTGGAGGAAATGTAAATGACCCTATAAGTGAATGTGGATTAAAGGTCTGTATTTCTCACACCCCTTTTCATCTCCTCCTCTCTATCTCTCTTCTCTCTCTCTCTCTCTCTCTCTCTCTCTCTCTCTCTCTCTCTCTCTCGACCACGTGTCCACATTGTTTCCTTTGTAATGCTAATGCTCTATAAATGATGTGCAGCCCAGCGAAGGCTCTTCAAGTGGAGCAGATTGTGAACCACAACAACAAAATTGCTTGAGGGACAGCACACACACACACGCACACACTCACACACGCACACACGCATACACGCACACACGCACACAAAAACACACACAAACATACAAAAACACACAGACCCACATGCACATCCAAACACATACACACGCACACACACAGAAATACATATAGATACAAACACACGCACACACACACATGCACACACATCTAAACACACACAACAACAAAATTCCTTGACGACCAGCACACACACACACATGCACACACACACACGCACACACACAAACATACAAAAACACCCACACCCACATGCACAACCAAACACACTCACACACCAACCCAGTCGCCAAGAAAATACGTTGACGGTGTACATTTCCATGAACACTGGATACGTAGCATTTCAAAGTAAAAAATAGCGTGTTATACCTACAGTATCCACGCGTGCCGCTGTGGAGGCGGGTTTCGGGGTTTGGGTTTCACGGCTTTCGTGGCAAATTGTGGACACGATTGTTTAGGGGGGGGGGGGGGAGGTAGACTGTTGTTGACCGGGGAGGGGGGGGGGGGGGGAGACACGTTAGTTGAGGGGGGGGACGACGACACGTTTGTTGAGGGGGGGGGGGGGGAGACACGTTTGTAGGGGGGGGCACGCTCGACAACGAGAGTTGGTTTTTATTGAACGCTCGACAACGAGAGTTGGTTTTTATTGAACGAGACTTCAACACGGAACAGCTGCACGAAACGATGGTCACGTCACTCTCGGTGACGGTGTCGACAACAATGAACACACGAACAATGTTAATAGAACAACACACAACCACATAACATCCCGAACCCATTAACCCCACTTAATCCTAACAACAAAACAAGTTAACAAAAGCCCCATTTGTCAACTGACAACCCCAATTCCCAGAATCCCCCGCGGCTCCGGAACACGGCGTAGCTTATATTAATCTTTATTATCTGAATGGGAAATGCAATATTTTAGGAGAGATACACCATTAAACGCGTTTCTAATGACATTTCTAGCGAGAAATGTACATTTTCCTTACATAATCTTCAGTCAGTGAATGTGTATGATCTTTATTAATCTTTATTATCTGAATGGGAAATGCAATATTTTAGGACCGATTCACCGTTAAACGTGTTTCTAATAACATTTCTAGCGAGAAATATACTTTTTACTTGCATAATCTTCAGTCGGTGATTGTGTCTGATCTTTAGTTTTATAGTTATTAGGATTTGATCGGCTCGCTCGCATGTTTCAACGACGTCAGGTTGTTAGGAATAGGGACGCTGCTTTCGCTAACCTAGCAGCTCACGTGCTTCCTGCGTTTGTGTTATTAAACTGTTACTTTATGTAACTTTTAATGATATCATCTTGTTAGAAACACGTATATCTGAGAGCCAACCCAGTCGCCAAAAGCATACGTTGACAGTGTACGTTTCGTGAACACTGGATTACGTCGCATTTCAACATAAAATAGCGTGTTATACACACACGCACGCACACACACACACGCACACGCATGCACAGACACACACAGACACAGACACACACACACACACACGCACACGGTGTATTTCGCTGCTAAAACCACAACAAAATTCCCTCAAATATTATTACTAAAGAACCGTTTTCCAAAGAACGAAATGTAAACCAATGCATTCTGAATGGGAGTGTTTCTCAGATTTTTCCATGCTACACAGAACGAAATGTAAACCCATTCAAATAAAGACTTCATGGTCATAATAATTTAAATATCATTAATCTCCTGAGTGTGTTGGGTGGCATTCTATTTTTTTCAACGGGGCTGCATCCAGTCACTTGACCGTCATGGTTGCTATGGTCGTTGCTATCGACCGCCCCCTCTAATCCTTACATGGCTCTAAAAACCACGCGGCAAAGGAGCTGCCGTAAATTGTGTTGTTTTTGTCGTAAACTGGGGTCCGACGGTTTAAAAAATAGACAGATATTCCGAGGTATCCTTAAAAGGCAGCTTGGATGTTTTTATTTTCTGCAGTTTAGACTTCTTCTGTAACCTATTTTTGAAAGCAAAACACCAAGTTCAATGATTTAACGAGGCAGGGTTATTTGAAACATTTTATTCAATAAATATTTGTGAGAGGTCATTCCTTCTCCTGAGTTTGCTTCCTATTTATGTCTAGTGTACACCCCTACTGTCCAAAAGAATCCCCCCCCCCATATGGATTTGGAGAGTTGTTGCCACGTCCCAGTGGTGGAAGTATCATATAATATGAAAGAGGGCATTAAATTATACTACAATGATCAATTAGGAGACCGAAGCCCTAAAGGAACTGATGCAATAGGTGACTGAGGCGAGAACATTTAAGTAAACTGTACCTTGGGGTCTCTGATATATCAAAGGGGGTTTCAAAGGACCCATATACGCTTCAACCTGTGGCTCCAGCCCAACAGGAAATGACTCAGCAAGTGCTCCATCTCGTTGCACCTGCACCCAGCGGCTCGCTTGCAAGATTTTGGCCTGAAGTTCTTCCCAGACCTATACCCTAACAGTCCAACATGCATATCTGAGAATCAGGCCTCTCTTCAATAATGACAAAATGTTATGAGAGAAATACAGATTCACTTTTTGTTAACTCATAAGCGGCGTGGTGCCGGCTCCTTCTGACCTTTTGACCCCAGACTTCAAAGACGTGGCCACAGGCCAGCTGTGTCTACACACATTAAGCCACAAATGTACACCTCCATCCCACAAAAAATGGGGCCTAGAAACTAACCTCTGTCTTATGTACAGTGACTGTACTGTTGGAGGTCACGCCCCTTTTCCGGCCTTTTCGAGATAGCTAGGGATGCTAAAATGTTTACACACATTTCCCGGGGCCCCGAGAACAACATATCCAAGATCTGTAGTTCTAGCCCATAGAGGAAAAAAGTTTTCCCAAATGGACTGTCATTTGGACAAAGCCCCTTCAGAAGTGTTGCCTGCGAGACCTAATGGTTCAGAATGTGGTGGAAAAACAGTTTTTGAGATAGGAAGGTCCTACCGCCCTGAAATTTGAATACCATATTCTAGGGCCTAACTGGGACCCCCGCACCGAAACTTGGCCCGGTCGGACCCCGAGTGCAGGAAGGGGGGGCCTGGACTTTCATAATCTTCGCGCGGTGAATGTAAAGGATGTTTGGTCGGATGTTATGACGAAGAATCATAATGTGAATGGGAATATTCTATTAATGTCTTGATATCATCTTTCGTCTCAACACTTCTGCTGCAGCCGCTTAAAGTCTCAATCCGAGAACCTTAAAATATGAATCAATCCATTAGAAGTATGAAAATATCTTCCCGGTCGTGCAACAGGGCAAACAAGGTGTCCTTTGACATCTACGTTTCGAGACGATTGCAACAGTGCCACACATGATCATATTTTGGAGGCCTTTATCAATAATGACCAGCTATAGATTTGCTTCCCGATGGAGATTTTTGACAAATTACATGTTAATTAGCATCTACACTTTAAGCTGAGTCCAATGAGATCAAGCTCGCCCTCTTGCTACATCGAGATCATGTCCTAGACCTAGGTGTACCATGTAAAATACATGTTACCATTAGCTAGAGTGTCATGCTTGGTGTCATTGGACCCAGCTCAACGTGTAGATGCTAAATAACATGTCATTTGTCACAAATTTTTATCGGGAAGCAAATCAATAGCTGCTCATTATTGATTAAGGCCTCCAATTTCGACAGCTAATTACTACCATTCAACATGTTCGAATATGCTCATGTGTGGCACCGTTGCAATCGCCTGGAAGCGTAGATGTTGAAGGACACCTTGTTCGTCCTCCTACCCCACCGGGAAGATATTTACATGCTTCTGATTGACTAATGAATTGATTCAGCTATTCCCCCAGAAGTCTGGGGTCAAAAGGTCAAAAGGAGACGGCACCAGCCCCGTTGAAAAAAATAGAATACCACCCAACACACTCAGGAGATTAATGATATTTAAATTATTATGACCATGAAGTCTTTATTTGCATGGGTTTACATTTCGTTCTGTGTAGCATGGAAAAATCGGAGAAACACTCCCATTCGGAATGTATGAGGGGCCGTCTGGGACAGAATTCATACTTGGTCTTACACACACTATTATACTCTCTCACATACACTATTATACTCTCTCACATACACTACTACTCTCTCTCACATACACTACTATACTCTCTTACATACACTACTATACTCTCTTACATACACTACTATACTCTCTTACATACACTACTATTCTCTCTCACATACACTACTATACTCTCTCACATACACGACTATACACTCTCATACTTACATGTAAAAGGAGTTTAATAGTTTGAATGAAACGGAAGTGAGTTTGAATGAAACGGAAGTGAGTTTGAATGAAACGGAAGTGAGTTTGAATGAAACGGAAGTGAGTTTGAAATGTTCATAAGAGTCCGCAGAAATCGAATATCAATATTATTTTAATGTAATTACATTGTGTATATGCACAAGCCATCTTATACAAAGCAGCCGAAAAATAGAAAACCGAAATGATACTATGTTTTTTTTTAGAAAACTGCGATTCAGGGTTTGAATTCTGCTATTGTCGTCTGATTCATTGAATCCGCTGTGTTTGCCAGGGTCACAGGTTCTTCCGACTCTGGGGAAGAGCCTGCTAGTTTAAGCACACCCCTTGCGCATTTGTTTTCTCAACCACACGTGAGACGTTGTTTGACATGCTGGATATCGTCAGAAAGGTATTTTCATTGGCTATTAGGATATCTAAGGCCCGTCCCCGACCCTTGCTGTCTGCTGGTGTAGCTGTCAATCAAAGTATGCACGCACCGTTTTGATAGTGATCGCCTCATTGGCTTGTAAGGCTTGTAAACAAGGAAGTATTGGTCTTACAGACATGTGGGAGGGCTCTATGTCACCGTGAGACCATGGCAAACACAGCGGATTCAATGAATCAGACGACAATAGCAGAATTCAAACCCTGAATCGCAGTTTTCTAAAAAAAAAACATAGTAGCATTTCGGTTTTCTATTTTTCGGCTGCTTTGTATAAGATGGCTTGTGCATATACACAATGTAATTACACTAAAATAATATTGATATTCGATTTCTGCGGACTCTTATGAA
Source organism: Gadus chalcogrammus (assembly GCF_026213295.1). Taxonomy (NCBI): domain Eukaryota; kingdom Metazoa; phylum Chordata; class Actinopteri; order Gadiformes; family Gadidae; genus Gadus; species Gadus chalcogrammus. The sequence goes on along the minus strand of NC_079412.1, from coordinate 2,606,668 downwards.
CATTTGAAACTCACTTCCGTTTCATTCAAACTCACTTCCGTTTCATTCAAACTCTCTTACACATACTACTATACTCTCTTACATACACTACTATACTCTCTTACATACACTACTATTCTCTCTCACATACACTACTAAACTCTCTTACATACACGACTATACACTCTCATACTTACATGTAAAAGGAGTTTAATAGTTTGAATGAAACGGAAGTGAGTTTGAATGAAACGGAAGTGAGTTTGAATGAAACGGAAGTGAGATTGAATGAAACGGAAGTGAGTTTGAATGAAACGGATGTGGGTTTGATTCCTCGGTTCCAGATGGGGTGGGCCGCCTGTCAATCATAGTGGCACTGGCCCACATTGGTCCCTATGTGGCTCCTCTCCCGCCGCATATTATCTATCGGGCTTGCTGCTTTGAAAGTAAAGCTAGCACCACCAACTCAAGAGTAACAAAGAACATTTAAATCAAGCAGCAGAAACAACCGTAGCAAAAAGATGTCAGTGGTATTTCTTCTTATTTACTTTATTTTCCACGGTCACTTTTTGTTTGTGGAGGTAAATGGTAATGAGGAAGACATTGCGATCTTTTTCACTGACGCACTGCAGTGTGTTCAGAGAATTGTGAGGGAAACTGACAGTTTGGGACATGACAGTGTAATTTTGGACAGATTGATTTCTGAGCTTGATGGTTATGCTCGGACAATCTCTTTATTGCTCTCGATTAACCAGCAGCATGAGGGTGACAATCAGGGGAGCTTTGGTGACCTGGAGGCGCTCCATGTATGTTTTCAATATGTCATAAATTCCTATCAAAACCAAAGGTCAGTGGGAAGGAACATGTTGACCTTAGGAGTACCTACTATCAGAACTGGTCATCCTGGTCGCCCTCCATACAATATACTCCATCAACAAATCGCCTACTGTTTGTCATTTGGCATGAATTGGGAACGAATAGCTGTATGCTTTGGAATCAGCAGGAGGACACTGTATCGTTACAGACAGCAGCTACAAATTGGTACCCTCAGCTATACAGCAATGTCTGATGAGGCCTTGTGTAACGTCATCAGAGAGATCCTTCAAACCACTCCAGGTTCAGGGGAAAGGTATGTCCGTTCGAGCCTTCAAACACGCAACCTTAGAATACAGCGGTGGCGTGTGCGACGCTGCCTGCAACATCTTGACCCAATTGGTCGGGCCTTCCGTAGACGTCGAGTAATTCACAGAAGAATTTATTCGGTTCAAAATCCCAATCAATTATGGTAAGTTTTCTTTTTTTATATAATACATTAACTTCGTATACAGTATATTGGTACTACAGCTAGCATAGCCCTTGCAATAAAAATGTATTAATTTTTTTTAATTTTCTTCCGATAGGCATATAGACGGAAACCACAAACTGGTCAGGTGGAGAATGGTCTTTCATGGATGTGTTGACGGCTTTAGTAGGACCATCATATACTTGCAGTGCCTAAATAACAATAGAGCATCAAGTGTACTGGAACTTTTTCGGCAAGGTGTAGAGAATTTTGGCCTTCCCTTGAGAGTACGCTGTGATCATGGCATGGAGAACACCGGCGTTGCCCGTTATATGCTGGAAAGAAGAGGGTTAAATAGTGTCATCACTGGACGCAGTGTTCACAACCAGAGGATTGAGCGGTTGTGGGCAGAGTCAAACAGTTGTCTCCTTCTACTACAGTGATCTCTTCTCCTTCATGGAAAATGAGGGCATACTGAATTCTACAAATGAACTGCACTTATTTTGTCTACACTACATCTATTTGCCAAGAGTTCAAAGGTCAACTGCAGAATTCAGAAACCAGTGGAACAACCATGGATTATCTACACAGGGATACCAAACGCCTCTTCAACTGTGGCTGAGAGGTGTTCTTAACAGTGGAGAGGCAATGCAGAACATTTTAGTTGGGAGTGACAACACTGAAATGAATGAAGACCCCCCAGTACATTTTGAGACTTCAAACAATGTTGTTGTTCCAGTAAATGATTTTATGTTCAATGAAACAGTTGTAAACAGGATTATACAAAATGTAGACCCACTAACCGATGACGGCAACCATGGCATTCAATTATTTTTGAGTCTGGTGAACTCTCTTAACGAGTAGGAGTGTCAAGGAAATTGGGACACTATTGGGGGGGGGTTAAAGGATAAATCCGGTTTAAAATGGATCTGGGATATGTTAAATATGATAACGAGATGGGATGTTCGTTTGGGAGCACAAAAGCGCATGTAGACGCATTCTTAAAAATTGTCTGTTTTAGCCGATTCTACCAAAACGCTATAAACTCGTAACCATGGGGTCATCATCTCATGGTAAAAACGAAATCGCTATTTTAAACCACTTAAAAGGCTAGAAGTAGCCCGACACTTCTAGACAATGACATTTTGTACACACAATACCATCAGTAGGTAGATTGACGAACACAGAGCTTGTGACATCCGTGAACAATACACAAGCTCTGTCTTCGCCAAGATACTTATCGAGTCTTAAATCCAAAATGGCGTTGACGGGTGAACTACTGATGGTATTGTGTGTATAAAATGTCATCGTCTAGAAGTGTCAGGCTACTTCTAGCCTTTTAAGTGGTTTAAAATAGCGATTTCGTTTTTACCATGAGATGATGCCCCCATGGTTCCAAGTTTATGGCGCTTTGGTAGAATCGACAATTTAAGAATGCATCTACATGCGCTTTTGTGCTCCTAAACGAACATCCCATCTCGTTATCATATTTAACATATCCCAGATCCATTGATCTGGATTTCTCCTTTAAAAGGTCACATTATAGCACCAGGTGTGAGTGTGATTAGCCGTTACAAGCCTTTCAGAAAATCTGCCTCTTTAGACATCACAAGTGGGCGTGTCCACCTAGATGTGTGCTGGATAGATGACTGTTTGCTACAGTCCACTGGGTAAGCTGGTAGACTGAACTATCCAGCCTAAATCTAGGTGAACAAGCCCCCTTGTGATGACAAAAGAGGCAGATTTTCTAAACGGCTTGTAACGGCTAATCACACTCACACCTGGTGCTATAATATGTGACCTTTAATCAAAGGCCCTTGACGATTTATGCTTCAGTTTGAAACATTAAACATTAAACATTTTTAACATTGAAAAAAATAACTTGTTTCCTTGGGAGTCATTCCTGACCAAAACCCTGCGTGTTTCTAAATGCAAATTCCATGCTGTCCTTGAAATCCTCATAGTTGTTCACTAATGGCAACTTGAGGCAGTTAATGCATGTGTTTGCAGTGGGCAAATGACGGCCTTGTCCGGGGGGAAGGTCATGGAGAAAATCCACTGAAGGTCGTGGGGAGAGGCCAAGGGGTGGAATTTCATTTGCTCCCGTTGCGAAGGCTAGGATGCCACCAAGGGTCAAGGGTCCCTCTTGCTCTGAAAAAGTAATACACCAAAGAAAACCAAATTAATCTAGCATGCCCTTTTAAAAAGGATGGAAAGATAAAGACAAACAGAAGAGCATATGAAAAGAGGGTTCAAAGTTAACAAAACTACTGTACAAAGGTAGGTGATACAAACTAATACAACAAACCACATAACTGAAGGAAGGCAATTTAATGAGAAAAAAGTGCAGTATGTATTCCATATCTAGCAATTAGGGATGGGCATTTGAAGAAATTTCCTTGATCGAGCATCGCTAGAGTTATCGATCAATTATCGATTAATCATTAACTTTTTTCTAGGCTATATTGAAATTCCCGTTGGTAGAAAATGCAGCATGTTTTTATCAATGAAATCTTTATTCCAACAATAATGTATGGGCCAACATTAATACAATACAGTTAACTTGAAGACCTACAACTGTTTAACAGTTTTAAAATAATAAATACAGGCATTATAGGTTATAGGCCTATGCGGCGCTCGTAAAGTCCGAACAATGCGCCTACAGGCGCTCTTAAAGGTTTGGAAACGATTCAACAAGACTAAATCTGTAGCCTATTCCAATTACAATAAGTAGCCAACTTATCGGACAACAATAATCAAACAAAGGCAGTAGGCTAAAAGTGGGCATTAAACGGTATAACTGTTTTGAAAAAACGGGGGGAAAAAGGCTGACATATAATGCCTAGGCTGCAGCCGGCGCGCGGAAAAGGCTTGCAACAAAAAGATGAGCCACCCATTTACAAACAATTGCATGAACTAGTCTATCTAAAAGCAATACCTTATTGAACATATATAAGGCTGAACTTGTTGCTAAAATATCACAGTTTTGGCAAAATGTAACGACTCCAAGAGGCACCAAGCAGAAAGAAAAGCGGAGCGAGAGACAACACATTAAGAAAAAAAAGAGCGACTCACATACGGTGGTGACTGTCCCTACTGTCCATAGCATAACTCCAGCCTACATATTTTTATTTAGGAATATAAGCATGTTAACATGCTCGCGGGTCAGACGCGAACGCAGCCTTGTAACTGTCAGTCCAGCAGCAGAAAACACCCGCTCTGACGGGACCGAAGTTGCGGGGATGCAGAGGTATTGTCGTGCTAACTTTGACAGGAACCTTCTTCCATTCACTTTCCACCAGTCGGCAGGGTGGTATTTCTCCCACATAGTGATATTCAATTAAATGCTTCAAGACTCACAGTATGCAACACAACGTCCTTTTGATCGATAACAATATAAATTGATCAACGCATTTCTTAACGATCGATTATCGAGCATCGATTAATTATGCCCATCCCTACTAGCAATAATACTTACCCTCAATATCCATCAGGTAGTCCCTCCAAAATGGAACAACACATTCCTCTGCCCTTCTTCTGTTGCTGCCCACTGCAGACAGTCGAATAACAAACAGATTTTCTAGTACATCAGCTGTCAGTGGGGATGGCTCGTGACACATCAGCGGTCTGAAAGCAACTGGGTGCATTCTTATTGCATCAAGCACACCAAGGGTCTTCATCCCCTCCCTGAATCTGTAAAAAAAAATATGAGAAGATACAAATAACTTTTCAAATTGGATAAATTATCAGCCAGTACATGAAAGGAAAGACAGTTCCGAGTTTTTGATTATGCAAAAAGGTCTTGTATTTGACAACTATCTAAAACCTGATGCTCTTTAAGTAATTTTTACAGGACACATGTAAGCCTTGTTTCGGAATGTTTGTAAGGTTGTACATTGGCTTTTACTAATAAATATATGTTGACATCTTTTGTTATTCTTTAATTATGTTTGCTTAACAACACGGTTACACAAACCTTTCAAATGCTCCACTGACGCGATGGACCACCTGGAACATGAGGATGTCCTCCACCAAAAGGTCTTTGTCCTCTATGCCTTTCAATGGCCTGAGACACCCAGCATTGGCCAGATAATCTGTGAGTGGTTCTGTGGCCTGTTGCAATTCATCTAAAGATGTACATTCTGACACCTAAGGACACAAAACAAAAATATGGGAGAATCAAATCAATACATGTATACATTATGGTTGAATAAACTTATCTCCGCCGATGCCTTTGTGTTGACGCGCGGTGTGTGCGCGTGCTTGTGTGTGTGCGCGCATGTGTGTGCATTTCCGTGTATGTTTGTGCATGCTTGCGTGTGTGTTCTTACCTGCGCGTGTGCCGATGCCAACGTCTTACCTGTGCGTGTTTGTGTGCGGGCGCGCTCTTCCGTGTATGTGTCGCTGCCTTTGTGTTGACGTGCGGTGTGTCCGCGAGGTGCTTGTGTGTGTGCGCATGTGTGTGCGTTTCCGTGTATGTTCGTGCGCATGTGCTTGCTTACGGTGCATATACGTTTGCGCTTGGCACATGCACACTTGAGTAACTGGTGCGACAGGCCTGCTATTATAGTAGTAAGATTTAAGTAGTTTAGACCAATTAGATCTCTCTCTCTCTTTACTGTTGTGCCTTGGTTAGTGGGAACGAGACAATCTCATAAATTATGATTGGCTGAGGTAGAGTAAAATGTCACGGTAAGCCAATCAGAGGTAGAGTTGGGCGGGTGTTTACACAAACTCAAACGCACGCATAGTTGCCAGTTAAAATTCCTTAGAATCCAATTGGATTCTATGGAATTTTTAATTTGTTTCTGATTGGACACAATATCCCCGGAGAGGATATTTGACTTTGCAGAATGCATTACAATACTGTATAGTTCAATATATTTACTGGCAATTGAGTATTCTGTATGTTTACAATGCGTTTACCTTTTTGACCTTGGCATAAAGGTCCAAATCTGCAATCTCCTCCATCTCAGGCTTGGGCGATCTTCCGGTCAGGGAGGAGTACAAAGAATAGGAGCAGAACCCAGGAGCAGGCCCGCCATGAACTAGGCTCACCGCAATGGCCTGGCCGGCAAAAAAATACTGGTCCTTTCTTAAAGCTTGAGGAAACATGACATGAAGAAAAAATTAAGATTAAGTACACGGCAAAACCCTTGAAAGAAAAAGTGTTCATAGTCATATATAAAGGGACGCTGTACACAATTAAAGCATACCTGAACTTTCCAAAGCCAAGTTGGCTTTTCCTTCCCTTCCCTCAAACATCTGTGAGTGTGCCAGGGCCTCCAAAAGTAGACGCAGGAACTCCCTCCTAGGGCCACCGAGGTCAACAGCCTCCTCATCCACGCCAAAGTCATCCGAGAACATGACACACATTTGGAAGGTCGGATTGTAGGACAGTCTCTTGAAACCTCTAACAGCACCATCAAGCACAGCAGAACGGTTTATGTTAAATCTGCATTTTTCATGGATATTAATTTTGGAGGCAAGATCGAGGAGCACCTCCTTCGCAGATGTGTCATTTTGAGACGTCCTGTTAAAAATTAGAATTCAGAGAATAAACGTTAATGGATTATACTATGTGATCAATGTATTGACATTTACATACTTTCAGCTCTTTGCATAAAACAAAGCAAAGCAACTTAAATAGCTGAAACTTTACTCATTGAAACAATGTCATATTAACCAATCACTTACGGATGACTCTCAAGACTGGCCAATATAGCCTCGTTAACTTCCTCATCAGAGGACAGGTCTGGCATGGCTCCCATGATTGACAGGTAGGTGTCATAATTGTCACTGACGAGTGCGGACCGGCTCAATGAATTGTCCGTTTGTAAGTCACTGGGCACTTGTGGTGGGGGCAGGTAACTGGGCGCTTGTTGTGGGGGCTGGTAACGGGGCTCTTGAGGTGGGGGCTGGTCACTGGGCACTTGTTGTGGGGGCTGGAAACTGGGCGCGTGTTGTGGGGGCTGGTAACGGGACTCTTGAGGTGGGGGCTGGTAACTGGGCGCTTGTTGTGGGGGCTGGTAACGGGGCTCTTGAGGTGGGGGCTGGTAACGGGCTCTTGAGGTGGGGGCTGGTCACTGGGCACATGTTGTGGGGGCTGGAAACTGGGCGCGTGTTGTGGGGGCTGGTAACGGGGCGCTTGTTGTGGGGGCTGGTAACGGGACTCTTGAGGTGGGGGCTGGTCACTGGGCACTTGTGGTGGGGGCTGGTCAGGGGGCACTTGTGGTGGGGGCTGGTTGGCTCTAGCCCTTGTTTCGACAGGAACCTGCGTATGACTTCTGCGGTTCCTTCCCCTAGTAGTCATACTGTGCTCATTGGATGCTGACCTATTGTCCTCTTCATCCAACTCCATACTGTCCTCGGAGTCTGTGCTGTCCAACTAAAACACAACAAAAATAATTAAAAAGATTGCCGGTAAGCCCACTTCCTAAGTATTACAACCTCTTGCCTACATTCACATTACGAAGAGAGCATGTGTACATAATTTATTGTACAATAATTGATCTATGGTCGTATGGCTCTGTTCTAGGACCTCCCTGTCCTTCTGTGTGGTTGTGTGAATTGGTTGTGTTTAAAATGTGTGTGTGCGACAAAAGCGGGTAACTGTAGAGAAATGCGAGATGACATTAACTGAGACCAACTCCTTTATATCCCAACACCCTGTGAAGTTGTGAACTATCATATTCTGCATAAATTAAATCATTAAAACCCTGGGCCTTCTTCACAGTTGTGTTGAAGTTCTATCTGACACTGTTCGACGTTGTTTGTTAATTTTTACCTTACATAGATCATTTGATGGCCTCACATATAGAGCCTTTGCCTTGAAGATCTTGTGTAGCATAAGGCCGCCAAGTTCTTGACCGCTGTGCAGCTTTGGAGCAACCAGCTTGTTCCCACAAGCCATCAACAGTTCAATACTGTAACAATGAGTTGAAAATTATGAAAATTAGTTTGCTAAAATACATCAATGGGATAGCTTATGATGTGCATTATGTTGAAATTCCAGTTACAGTACCTTGTATCCATAGGAATTTTTTCTTTAAAGGCTTGCTCTATCTCCATGATGACAGTCCGGCTGTTCCAGGACTTGTGTATTTCGAATGCATTCAATATGAAGCCTCTATCATGTAGTTTTCTCCGTGTTTTATGTTTACACACTAGGTCCCAAGATGAGCTTGGTAACAATATCACATCCTTTAGGAAGGTAGGGTGGTTTGGGGTAGAAGGTCTATAAAAAGAAAACATTACATACAGCCATTACCAAACAAATCGACATACAATGCGATTAATGATTGATTCTATTAAATATTAAAACAAACAATGAAGCCTTCCAGGTTCAGTTATTAAGTAATCTACAGTAAAATAACTGATAAGAGTACAACAATAGGCATTTTCTTGCTAGGGTCCAGCTTATGTACTTCACTGTACGGAAGCATATTGGTAGATTTTCACAAATGGCAATATGTTCTGCAATCAACAACTCAATCTGAAATGAAATTGTGCATACTGTATAAATGAAGGAAAATGCATAAATAAGAGAGAAGCTTGCATCATGAATCATCTTAATGGCAAGAGAAACATCATCACCTAGCCAGATGCTTGCAACGGGAGCGTGTCTATGTTTCCCGGGTCCTATGTTCCCCGGGTCTGTTACTTTTTCCCCCATTACTGTCAAATTCCGGCCGAGATAACTACCATTGCATGTCTGTACCTTTTGTGGAAGAGGGAGAGACGTCGGAGAACCTGACGCAGTCTATTCATACATAGGACCCTTTAAAAAAAAATAAAAAAAGGGTTCTATGTTCCCCGGTCTGTTACTTTTTCCCCCATTACTGTCAAATTCCGGCCGAGATAACTACCATTGCATGTCTGTACCTTTTGTGGAAGAGGGAGAGACGTCGGAGAACCTGACGCAGTCTATTCATACATAGGACCCTTTAAAAAAAAATAAAAAAAGGGTTCTATGTTCCCCGGTCTGTTACTTTTTCCCCCATTACTGCCAAATTCCGGCCGAGATAACTACCATTGCATGTCTTTACCTTTTGTGGAAGAGGGAGAGACGTCGGAGAACCTGACGCAGTCTATTCATACGCCAGTAAACAAACCCCGAGTATCCCAATCCCTACGAGAGCTCCCCGCGCTACGGCCATCCGGAGGCGCAGAGCTTTTGGCCGTGATATTATTATACAATTATATTATATATTCTATCATATAAAGAGCTCCGGGAGTCGCAAACAGCAACAATCACTTTCTCCTCCAGACAGCACTGCACTGATGTCGCGTCAAAGTTTAAATATTTTTAAAGATTGATAGATTGCGGGAAACATAGGAATGTTCCCCGCTTTTCCCAAAAAGGGTCCTATGCTCCCCGGTATGTATGGCTACAGGGGGACATAGGACCCTTTTTGGGAAAAACGGGGAACATAGGACCCGGGGAACATAGGACCCGGGAACATAGTGATGACCCCCGATTAGTCAGTGCTAACGTCACGACCATGCTAACAGGAATTTGGGGAGACACTGCAGATAGGAGGACGTTAATAAACGTAAAAAGAGTAAAAGAGTCATTGGCTATATTTTAATCAACCTACCTCCTCCTGGTGGATCTCGACGGCCAGCCGCCGAAATTCTGTCTGGTTTGGTAACGGGGTCCTCCGGTAGAAAAAGAAGCGCCAGGGCCTGGATTTGCAGTTTGACCCCTGAATAATCTCTGCATCTCAGAGCCCTGCTGGGCCTGGTTTAATTGATGAGAGATGGTGGACAATGTCTCACCAGTTCCCAAAATGTTGTTAAGTAGACCCACAGCTTCTGTGAGTCTCTCTCTATCCATCGCGAGTGCAAAAGTGGCGCAGTATTTTGACCGCCAGAACAGAAGCTGCCGCTTCTTCTGTCAGCCAATCAGGAACTGAGGAATCAAACTCCCTTCCGTTTCATTCAAACTTACTTCCGTTTCATTCAAACTCTCTCCCGTTTCATTCAAACTCACTTCCGTTTCATTCAAACTCACTTCCGTTTCATTCAAACTCACTTCCGTTTCATTCAAACTCTCTTACACATACTACTATACTCTTACATACACTACTATACTCTCTTACATACACTACTATACTCTCTTACATACACTACTATACTCTCTTACAAATACTATTATACTCTCTTACATACACTACTATACTCTCTTACACATACTACTATACTCTCTTACATACACTACTATACTCTCTTACATACACTACTATACTCTCTTACATACACTACTATACTCTCTTACATACAATACTATACTCTCTTACATACACTACTATACTCTCTTACATACACTACTATACTCTCTTACATACACTACTATACTCTCTTACATACACTACTATACCCTCTTACATACACTACTATACCCTCTTACATACACTACTATACTCTCTCATCCTTACATGTAAAAGGAGTTTAATAGTGTGTGTGTATGAGTATAGTGGTGTATATGCGAGATTATAATAGTGTGTGTAAGACCAAGTATGAATTCTGTCCCAGGCGGCCCCCCATAGGAATGCATTGGTTTACATTTCGTTCTTTGGAAAACGGTTCTTTAGTAATAATATTTGAGTGAATATTTTTTTGTTGTTGTTTTAGCAGCGAAATGCACAGTGTGCGTGTGCGTGTGTGTGTGTGTGTGTGTGTGTGTGTGTGTGTGTGTGTGTCTGTGTGTGCGTGTGCGTGTGTGTGCTTGTGTGTGTGTGCGTGCGTGTGTGTGTATAACACGCTATTTTATGTTGAAATGCGACGTAATCCAGTGTTCACGAAACGTACACTGTCAACGTATGCTTTTGGCGACTAGGTTGGCTCTCAGATATACGTGTTTCTAGCAAGATGATATCATTAAAAGTTACATAAAGTAACAGTTTAATAACACAAACGCAGGAAGCACGTGAGCTGCTAGTTTAGCGAAAGCAGCGTCCCCATTCCTAACAACCTGACGTCGTTGAAACATGCGAGCGAGCCGATCAAATCCTCATAACTATAAAACTAAAGATCAGACACAATCACTGACTGAAGATTGTGCAAGTAAAAAGTATATTTCTCGCTAGAAATGTTATTAGAAACACGTTTAACGGTGAATCGGTCCTAAAATATTGCATTTCCCATTCAGATAATAAAGATTAATAAAGATCATACACATTCACTGACTGAAGATTATGTAAGGAAAATGTACATTTCTCGCTAGAAATGTCATTAGAAACGCGTTTAATGGTGTATCTCTCCTAAAATATTGCATTTCCCATTCAGATAATAAAGATTAATATAGGCTACGCCGTGTTCCGGAGCCGCGGGGGATTCTGGGAATTGGGGTTGTCAGTTGACAAAAGGGGCTTTTGTTAACTTGTTTTGTTGTTAGGATTAAGTGGGGTTAATGGGTTCGGGATGTTATGTGGTTGTGTGTTGTTCTATTAACATTGTTCGTGTGTTCATTGTTGTCGACACCGTCACCGAGAGTGACGTGACCATCGTTTCGTGCAGCTGTTCCGTGTTGAAGTCTCGTTCAGTAAAAACCAACTCTCGTTGTCGAGCGTTCAATAAAAACCAACTCTCGTTGTCGAGCGTGCCCCCCCCCCCCCCTACAAACGTGTCTCCCCCATGGACATAAAAAAGGTCTCCCCCCCCCCCCTCAACAAACGTGTCGCCCCCCCCCCCCCTACAATCGTGTCGTCGTCGTCCCCCTCAACAAACGTGTCTCCCCCCCCCCCCCCCCCCCCCCGGTCAACAACAGTCTACCTCCCCCCCCCCCCTAAACAATCGTGTCCACAATTTGCCGCGAAAGCCGTGAAACCCAAACCCCGAAACCCGCCTCCACAGGGGCACGCGTGGATACTGTAGGTATAACACGCTATTTTTTACGTTGAAATGCTACGTATCCAGTGTTCATGGAAACGTACACCGTCAACGTTTTTTCTTGGCGACTGGGTTGCACACACACATACACACACACACACAAACACATACACACCTCTACATCATAATTTTCTTCTATTCCTGTCATTTTTATGAGCTGCCAACAACTTCTAGCTCCAGAAGGAATGCTAGCACAGCCCAGAATAATAAAAAGGGGCGGAGTCACATAGAGGTGAGAGAGGAGCCAGCCATCGACGGTTAGCACGCATCCTGGCACAAAACACATGTCAGCCACACACTGTGTGCACTGTGCACTTCAGAACACACATACTTTTGTCCTGGTTTATTAGAAGGTCCTCATTAGATGACATCCTGACCAGCAGCAGGTCGGGGGACAACACAATATTACATAGAAACACTACAACACATTCACTAACAGTAGTTGATGCAATACTCACCATTATTATATGAAGCATTAGCAAACGGCTAGGTTTAATGTTAGAATTAGGGTTAGAGTTAAGGCTAGGGTAAGGGTAAGTGAGTTAGCTGGATTTGCCTTGGTAAACATTAAAATCATACAATATGAAGACCATTAACTAAGTCAACATTAACCCTATTAGTAATCATGAACAAACTTAGGGCATGATTACTAGACCGTTAATTAACTCTTCATTACTTGTTAGTTAAATCTTAGTTAATGTTTAGTAATGCATAAACACATGTAATTAACATGTGTTTATGCATTACTAAACATTAACTAAGATTAATGTATAAGGGTTAATTAATGTACCCTTATTATAAAGTATCGCATTGTCCAAACCATAAGATACACGCCATCAGCATATACATGCTAATAAAAACACAAACAATAAGACAATATTGAAAGTGAATACTGCCTCCCGTTGTTATCGGTTCATTATGAGGAGCACACAGAACTGTCCACAGTGAATCATGTTCAGTGCTTGTTCTAGGGCAGCGATTCCCAACCCCCGGTCTGTAGACCCGTGAGAACCGGGCCTTGAAATATTTCCAGAAAATATATTTGGAATTTGCACTACTTTTGTGTTTATTTAAGTCTCAGGTGACTTTTCTTGTGATTCATTTATAAATTGTAATTTTATATTATTGCGTTGCTGAAGGAAGCCTGAGACTCAGGCATTTCATTGCTGTTGCTTTAATTGTTGTGAATATACCACATAAACCATGTGGAAAAACCGCCGCATCCTCTGTTTAAAAATGATGCATTTTAAAATTAAGGGATTTAAATTGACTACCGGTCCTCAAAATGTTTTTTTTAATATGCCGGTCCTTGGAACTAAAAGGTTAGGAGTACCATGAGCTGTGTTTCACACGCTGGTAAGTTCTGTCTGGTCACAGTGTGAGCGGCTGTGAGTCGACATCATAATACTGATACTAACACTAATAGTCATATTGTCTGTCTTCCCAGCGGACCGTCTGCAGGGATCCAAACGAGCCGTCTGCCACGTCTCCCTTCCCCACACATCTGGGCCAAGGCAGATAACATGGCCGACACCAGAGAGTCAGGGAGGAGCGCAGGAAATGTTTGGCGAGACACTGACAAACAAAACCAGAACAAAATAAAGTGGCTGAGCTCGTCTCTGGCTCTGCTCAGAGCTGCATGAGGAGATATTACTCACATATTGGCTGGCATTAGCTTAGGAGGTAGAGAGGGTTGACTGCAACAGGTGTTGTGCTCCTGAGGGTCAGTCAATTTAGCGTCTGTGTCTCAAACTTTGCAAACAAGAAATTGGAGAGGGGTGATGAATATGGCAGGCTAAATAGGCTGGATATTTGATATATGCAGTATATATATGTATTCAATATATATTCAATGTATCCAAAATATATATTGGATATATTCAATATATATTGAATACATGAAAGGTCACCTGAAGTTCAAACCCGAAGACTTCATAATGAAGAATATGATGTATTTTCAGTAACACTCAACACTGAACCGTCAATGCGTTTCTCAGACTGTGCAAACAAGAAATAGGAGAGGGGTGATGAATATGGCAGGCTAAATTGGCTGGATATTGAATGTATCCAGTATATATATATTCAATATATCCAAAATATATATTGGATATATTGAATATATATTGAAAATATATTGAATATATCCAATATCCTTCACAGGCCACCACAGGCCTGTGGTGGCCTCTCTCGATGGCGAGGCTGTGCTCACTGAGTCTGTACATAGTAAAGGATTTCCTTAGTTTTGGATCAGTCACAGTTAAATGTGCTTTCTAGGGTAGGCTACCAATAGGTTGTCAAAATGAATATGAGTTAATAACATAATGCATAAATATATTACTTTTAACTATTTAACTATTACGTATTTAAGTGTTCTCTTAGTTCATTATCGTGAATGTTGTAGCGTACATGGGTCGTCGGCGGTTCCATTGCGATGTGTTCGTCTTAAAACGTACAACCTAAAATATGCCATCGCTTTCTGTGTTAAGTTGCTCAACTTGTGATGTACTGATATAATATAAACACTAATTTGGACTAATATTTTCAGAAGAAAGAGCGCCTCGAACTGAATGAAAGTATGGGGCGTTGTCAATAAGCGAATGCGCGTTCACGCGAAGGGGGGTTGTAATATGCGGGGGGTCGAGATTCGGCGCGACAACGGCAGGTTGCTAGTTCGATCCCCTGCACCTTCTAGCTGAGTGCCGTGGTGTTTTATAGCAGGACGCGGCGAGGTGAATTCAGAGGCTCTTCACAGCTCTCTAGGTGCTCCGGTGGAGATGGATAGACGAGCTGTGAACAACAGCTAGAGGACAGGACGCACAAAGGACTCCAGAAACACACTAGGAAAGGACACATGAAGGACTCCAGAAACACACAGGAGGAACAGCTCTGCATAAACGTAGATCTGTTTGTTCTTTCACACTAAAATATGTTGATTGGTAATAAGAAATGTGGTCAAATGAGATGGTGTCGATGTGAAACGCCCTAGGAATGAATAACTACTAGCATTGAGAACCGTATGTGTCAGTTATGTATTAGTCCACGTGTCCACCTAGTACTGCATTATTGATTATGCAGGTTATTGTCTGATGGCCATCGATAAACAAAATGGGATATTAACTAGTTGAGTTAGTAGTCAAGGACCTTGAATACATGTATAAGCATGCTGTTGTGTTGTGTTGTGAGCAGGTTTGTATTGATGTGAGGATCAGTGAGGAAATGAGAGTTGGCCAATCAGCTGGAAATCTGACACGTGTCAACACACACACATACACACACACACACACACACACACACACACACACACACACACACACACACACACACACACACACACACACACACACACACACACACACACACACACACACACACACACACGCACACACCCACGCACACTCACTCCCACTCCCACACTTGCTCACGCTGTCAGTCAACCTGGAATGCGGCGGCCCGCTGAGAGACAGGGAAGTATGTAGTAAATAGTAACACACACGGTTAATATTTGTTAAAAGTACTTTTGTCAGGAGTCTTGTGTCTGCTGTCAATCATAATGAGAATGTTTTTGCACTCGCGTTGCGCTCGCTCACCCTCTAGTTGTAATTAAACCCATAACAATAATGTGGAAACCCCAGTCGATAATGTAACAAATTTCTGAGCGCATAATATAATAACATTTTGCCTATAATGTTACAACGTATAACATTCGTTCATCACAAATGACTCTTAAAAGCAGTGCCAAGTATTATAGTATTCTTACATTTTTGTGCAAATGCGTGTGTTTGGTTGTGTGTGTGTGTGTGGTTGTGTGAGTGTGCGTTTGTGTGTGTGTGTGTGTGTGTGTGTGTGTGTGTGTGTGTGTGTGTGTGTGTGTGTGTGTGTGTGTGTGTGTGTGTGTGTGTGTGTGTGTGTGTGTGTGTGTGTCTGTGTGTGTCTGTGTATGTGTGTATGTGTGTGTTTGGGGCCCCAGCACACAAAGAATGCTATAAATCTATACACTAGCTGTGGGCCCTGGAGGTTAATCCCTGTAACACAGTCTACCCACTGCACCGTCCGTCAACGGATGACGGAAGGCATGGCTCATGGGGGAGTCTTTTTTGCAGAGGCATACATCAGCCAAGCCCGAGCATACGCGATCTGATTGGATGACGGATCCGCTGCCTGAAAAGTTGAACATTTTTCAACTTTCTTGACGGAGCCGACGGTTCGAAACTGAACGGATGGATGTATGTTTAAAGACTAGGAGACCAGGGAGGGCTTCTATCCAAACTACAGTGAGTCGCGCAGCAAGACGTTAGTCATACAGTTCCTTTTCAATGAAAAGACAGAAGAACAGAAGGTGTGTGTGTGACAGTGAATTCGCAAGCCTCTTTGTCCTGGTCTGCATGGTGGATCTAAGACCCGTCTTTTAGCGGTAGCCGGCTTCTGTCTCCTGCTCACTGTGACGTGTCTTCAAAGACATGTCTCCATCTCATGCCTCTCTCTATGATCTCCTGGGAAAGTGTCCCTCTGTCATGTGACTAATGATCAAGATTAACCAGAGCTGTCCCAAGTACCCCTGACCAACTGCAGCCCCTGACCCCCGACCCACTGACCCCCACAGCTGCTGACCCCCACAGCCACTGACCCCCAAAGCCCCTGACCCCCACAGGCCCTGACCCCCTGACCCCCACAGCCCCTGACACCCTGACCCCCACAGCCCCTGACCCCCACAGCCCTTGACCCCCTGACCCCCACAGCCCCTGACCCCCACAGCCCTTGACCCCCTGACCCCCACAGCCCCTGACCCCCCCAGCCCCTGACCCCCACAGCCCCCACAGCCCCTGACGCCAACAGCCAATGCAGCCCCTGACCCCCACAGCCCCTGACCCCCACAGCCCCTGACCCCAGAGGCGCTGCATCCCATTAGGCATACCAGGCAATTGCCTGGGGCCCCGCAATTGCTTGGGGCCCCGGGCCACTACTAGGGGGCCCCCTAGAGCCAAAAATAAATAAATAAAAAACAATCGCCCCCCCCCCCCCCCGTCAACAATCCTCTGCCTAGGGCCCCCACACTCCCTAGAATCGCCCCTGCCTGACCCCCACAGCCCCTGACCCCTGCAGCCCCTGACGCCAACAGCCCCTGACCCCCACAGCCCCTGCAGCCCCTGACACCAACAGCCCCTGACCCCCACAGCCCCTGCAGCCCCTGACACCAACAGCCCCTTACCCGAGCTGGGGGCCTTCAACTGCCCTGGTCCGTCTGGGAGCAGGGAACGGGATGAAACACCAGTCCATCATCATCCCAGTCCACCATCACCACCAGTCCATCGCCATCCCAGTCCACCATCACCACCAGTCCATCACTATCCCAGTCCACCATCAGAGGCAGCGACTGTGTTCACACACGTTCATTGGTTTATTCTTTGAGTTCAAGATGAACTGTACTTTTATTGTTCCCTTTAACTTTTCACACAAAAGTCAAACCAGTGTTGAGTTGAAAGGAACCAAGCTATCAAATATTGAATGAAAGAATGAATGAATGTTTTCGTCGTCTTCTGCTCACTGAGGCACTGTGTGGGGTATCAATCAGACATGCCCCCATTCCATTACAATAACCTCTATCTATACTGCAATTAAACAGGGTTTACAAGGAATGAAACAGGGGAATGAAAACACACACTACTGACCAATATGCAAACACAACTGAGTTACCAATAAAACCACACATTTTAACAAACCACAGATAAAGAGAGCCTTGAATGGCAAGAGAGATTTAAAGAAGGTAATGCTGGTTCCCACTGGAAGGTGATGAGACGTGACAGCCGATGCTTGAGAACGTCCCTTATGAAGAGACACACACCCCCTGTAGTAAATGTGTATGTATGTATATCTGCTTTATGAAAACATACAGCACTAGCACTTGGCACCACTATAGCAACAGCAGTTGGAATTGACAATTGTCGGTATACTGTTTTTCAAAACTAGTAGCCACCAATGCTACACATTTAAATATAAATGATGGCTTATCGTTTAGTTTAACTTTTCAAAAATATGGAATTGTGTATTGCATTAGTGTATCAGTGATCTAAAGTTGCCTTTGTGCCATATGTCTGCGGTACGTTACATAACTCATTGTGCTTTGTTCCAACGCTTAGTTTACATGCAACGGTGTGAATGAATCACGAACCAGAGGGATAATCAACCTGTGAAACAACCCCTTCCTCTCTTTGTTACTCGTTGATGACAACTTAGGGTGTTTAAATGATCGGATGCCAATGATTTAAGCATATCTTCAAGAATTCAAGGTTCTTCCCAGGATAAAAAAAAAATTGTTTAATGTATTATATATTAACAATATGGTATTAAGGACATGAAGAAATTTAACTTTTTTTTTTTTTGACAATCGTTACCCAAAAACCCCAAAAAAGGGTAATGTTCAGATAATGCGCAAATCTTCACAAGATTCAAGATTCAAGATGGTTTTATTTTCATATGCACAACAATTACAGAGCAGTCGCTGGCAATGAAATTCTTTAGTCTTGGGCTCCTCCAACAGTGCAATATAAGAGAACGTAAAGGTATATAAGAAACACAAGTAGGAAAGCTGAGACTTAAATAATAAAAAATAAATATAATAATAATAATAATAATAGTAATGATAATAAAAAGCAAGTGTATAAGAGGAACACAAGTAGGAGAGCAGGGACCTAAATGCAAAACTAAATATTTAAATGTGAACAGACGTGTTTATCCAGATGTCGACTGGTATAAAGCGGCGAGTTATAAAGTGGCAAGCTATAAAGTGTCATGGTGGTGAGCTTAGGAGTTCAGTAGTCTTATGGCCCGTGGGATGAAACTGTCCATGAGTCTGGTGGTGCGAGACCGGATGCTTTGGTAGCGTCTACCAGACGGGAGCATCTGAAACAGTTTGTTACTGGAGTGATGAGG
The DNA here is from genome assembly GCF_026213295.1 of Gadus chalcogrammus. Taxonomy (NCBI): domain Eukaryota; kingdom Metazoa; phylum Chordata; class Actinopteri; order Gadiformes; family Gadidae; genus Gadus; species Gadus chalcogrammus. The sequence continues at coordinate 2,587,590 of NC_079412.1, read as the reverse complement.
GTCTTTAATAATCTGGTGTGTAGAGTGTAGAGGTCCTCCATAGATGGCTGCTCCGTCCTGGTAATGTGATGGCCAGCTTTCACCACCCTCTGTAATTTCTTATGGTTGAGGGCGCAGCAACTGCTGTACCAGGCGGTGATGCAGCCGGTCAGGATACTCTCTATGGTGCACCTGTAGAAGTTGCAGAGTATCCTTGAGTCCATTTTGAACCTCCGCAGCCTGCGGAGGAAGAAGAGCCGCTGTCTTGCAGTCTTTGTGATTGCGTCTTGAAGTGTAGGAAGTGTAAGAATGTCTATTGAAATGTATGTCCGAAGAAGGATTACAGAAGGAGCATATACAGTTTGGTACAATATGTAAAAATAAGTAAGTATCAGTACAGTAAAGTAAACCTTGGAGAATAGTAAAAGTTAAAAAATAATAATTATAGAAATAAAAGGTAAAAAATTAAAAATTAAAGGAGGGGGAGGGGGGGGGGTAGGGGGGTTGCACCGCTTCCCTCTGATAAGAGCCCATTATTCATTATTATTTAATGGTATTTGCAAGCTCACATAGTATTCTAAAAAGGGGGCCCAAACCTTCCTAAATTTTTGCAAGGAGCCTTTAAGAGTATATTTGATCTTTTCAAGCTTCAGGAAATGCATAATATCCCTTATCCACCTAGTGAAGCTTGGGGGTGCTTGATCCTTCCAAGAGAGAAGGATAAGACGTCTGGCAATCAAGGAGGAGAATGCTGTAAGACACATACAGGGTTGGGGGTGATGACTCTTTGAAACATTGCAGAGTAGGCGCCAAAGATGCTGGCCCAGAATTTGTTTCTGCTGGTTGACATTTACAGCGAGGACATGAGGGGTCAACATTAGGGAAGATCTTCACCAGTCTTGACTTGGTCAAGTGTGCTCTTAGAACTATTTTGAGTTGTATCACACTGTGCCTGGCGCAAAGAGAAGATGTAGACATTAAGTCAAGCACAGCCTTCCAATGATCATCTGTAAAATTCTCACCAAGATTGCTCTCCCAGTTCCTCCTAACATCTTGCAAAGAGTGAGGGGAAATATTGGATGTGCAGTTGTAAAGAACTGAAATAAGACCTTTACGCAAAGGGGATAATGAGTGGATGTGATCAACCGTATTGCTTGCTGGGAAATCTGGAAAGGAGGTAATACTTTTCTGGACAAAGTGTCTAATTTGGTGAAATCGAAAGAAGTCGGACTTTGGTAAATTATATATTTGAGAAAGTAGGGCAAAAGACCCGAACTTACCCTCTACATATAGATTCGAAATGAACTTGATGCCATGAGAACCAAGTTCCAAATGTAGAATCTGACAGAGAAGGTGGGAAGATATAATTATTCCTTATGGGAGAATTCAACAATGTTGTCCGCAACTTAAAATGTCCTCTAAATTGTGACCAGATTCTGGTTGAGTGACAGACCAAAATTGGGTTAGCACAAAATTGGCTTTGCGGAGGAGGTGATGGGGCACATAGTATGTTACCTAGTTCGAATGATCTAGAGGCACACTCCATTTGCACCCAGGCCTCACACCCACTGAGACGATCCCACCCAATCCAGTGTAGCATTGTATTCATATTGCTTGTCCAATAATAGTAAATAAAATTAGGTAGAGCTAGTTCAGCAAGCTTTTTAGGTCTTTGGAGGGCGCTTCTTTTAATTCTAGGGGGTTTACCGTTCCAAATAAACGAAGATATGCATCCCTCCAATGAGCTAAAGAATGATTTTTTAATCAGGATGGGGATACTTTGAAAGAGGTAAAGAAATGTTGGTAACACAAGCATTATAACTCAAACAAGATGTTAACATTTTTAGTAAAGAGGGATAAAAAAGCAGGAGTGATCTCTACACCAAGATATTTAAAGCCCTTGTTGACAATTCTAAATGGGAAATGTGATGGAGGGATTGAAGTGGCTGACTGATTAAGAGGAAACACTTTTTTCGAAATTGATTTTATAGTCAGAGAAATTTCCGAATTGAGCTAGGATATTAAGAATGGAAGGAACAGAACTCAGTGGATCCGAGACATATAAAAGAAGATCATCCGAGTAGAGATAATTTGTGTGTCCAGCCCCAACGTTCTATACCCTGGAAATCCTTTGATTGTCTACGAGCTATGGCAAGAGGCTCAATGGCAATAGCGAAGAGTAAAGGGGACAGACTGCAGCCTTGACACGTACCTCTGCCAAGAGAGAATTGCTCTGATTGCTGTCCGTTAGCAATTACTGTGGCTGTAGGGTGAGAATAAAGGAGTTTTATCCAGGAGATGAAGGAATCTTCAAACCCAATTTTTTTTAAGGCCCCAAATAAATATTCCCATTCAACTTAGTCAAAAGCTTTTTCAGCATCAAGCGATCTAACCATTTCAGGGGTGGGGGACGGAGGGGAATAAACAATATTGAAAAGCCTTCTAAAATTTGAGCTAGAGTGTCTATTTAGGATGAAGCCTGTTTCGGTCCGTCGCAATGATTTGTGAGATAACTGTCTCAAGTCTGGCTGCCAAGACCTTGGATACAATTTTGTTATCTACATTCAGCAGAGAAATGGGCGGTAGGAGGAGCACTGAAGAGGATTTTTACCCTCTCTTTGTATGAGTGTTATTGCGGCTTGTCGTAGGGTTGGTGGGAGTCCAGATGACAGAGATTCATTAAACATGGCCTGGAGCAGAGGGCATAGCTTTAGTGCAAATTTTTTATAAGATTCGGAGGAGTACCCATCCGGACTAGGAGTTTTGTTGCATTTCAAAGAGTTAATGGCTTTCAGAATCTCTGCATTGGAGATCGCACCTCCTTGTAAGGAATTTTGTTCAGCTGGAACAGAAGAAAAGTGAAGGTTATTAAAAAAGGGATTGAACTGTGGACAGTTATCATCACATTCAGAGCTATATAAATTACTGTAGAAATGTTTGAAGGTGTTGTTAATTTCCAAGTGGTCTAATAGTCTTACCCGTTTGGCTATAGATCTTAGGAATGAGGCGAGATGATTGGGCTTGGCGAGCTTGCTGGGATAGAAGCTTGCCAGCCTTATCCCCTGAGTCGTAAACGTTAAATCAAGCTTTTGTGAGTAAATATGTGGCTTTGTCAGTAGAAAGTAAGTTGTCCGAAACACCACCATGAGCTATGAAATCCTTTATAACTTCAGCAGATTTGGTGAGGGATTGGACCTTATTTGAAGATCTTTCTAACAGGGTGCTGAGTAAAGAGATAAAATCCCCTCCTATTATCAGCTTATAATTGTTATCAACGGGAATGGCAGAGAGCAGATTATTAAAAAAGTTGTAATCATCAGAGTTTGGGGCATAGACGTTGACCAAAATAACAAGACTGGTGAATAGTCGACCTGCAACAATGACAAATCTCCCATTCTTATCGGCAATCACCTCCTCAGCTTCAAAGGGGATGTCCTTATGTATGAGGATTGCTGTCCCTCTGGCTTTAGCGTTAAACTGTGAGTGAAATCCCTGGCCAACCCAGCTTCTTCTAAGATGGTTTACATGGTCATTATTAAGGTGGGTTTCCTGTAAGAAGGCTATGTCAGAGTGTAATTGTTGTAGGTACGATGTTATCTTTTGTCTCCTCACCCAGGTGTTCATTCCCTTTGTATTTAAAGAAACAAAGTGAATAGGTCGATTTTGAGTGTAATTAGTTGTAGATGTCATATCTTACAAGATTATGAGGGCATGTGAAGTGAGCAACAGCGATAGGGGCTGGGGGTAGGGAGTAGGAAGGAGTAATAAAAAAATAAATAATAATAATAATAAAAATAAAAATAAAGAAATAATAATAATAAAGAAAATAAATAAGCGTTCTAATGACAAGGTGAAGAAATACATCTGAAGGGGGACAGGGGCCAGGAACAGTGCCCTGAGCTAAAATCTTAGAGAACACTTAACTTACACTTGAACTCTGTTTTCACCAAAAAATAACTGAAACGTAATACAGGTTTAAGGATGTAACTGTGCAAAGACAATGCGTTTCTGGTTAGAGCAGGAAGACACTTTTAAAGGAACACAAGGACTGACATTTGGGAGGAACGGGAGCGAGAGAGAAGGAAGAGCTCGGGTCCGCGAGCGACTAGAGGCTCACGGAGGCCCTAGAGATCGCAAGTATAATATTTGTCGAAGATGAATACAATAAATGCCGAGTGCAGCTTAACCCTTGTTTAACGTGTGATTCGTACCTGGAACCCGGCTCATTGGGGGAGCGGGGTACCACATATGGTGGAGAATGCGGGCATTCGAAGATCTCACTGCAACCCCTTGGTAAAGTACCCCCCAATCCAGAATGCAGAACCCGGACGGGACAGCCGCCGCCGCCACAAGAGACGCCGCCGCCGCCGCCGCCGTTGCCGCCACCGCTGCCACAAGAGACGCCACCGCTGCCACAAGAGACGCCGCCGCAAGAGACGCCGCCGCTGCCGCAGGAGATGCCGCCGCTGCCGCAAGAGGCGCCGCAAGAGACGCGCGCTGCAAGAGCAACACCATTCAACCGGAGGTTACAGAGCTGAGCAAAAAAATAAATAACAGGGGCAACAAGGTGACCGCTCCCGCATCTGAGTGGATTTTACGCAGTAAAAGTCAAAGTTTCATTGAGAAGAGCGAGTGGACAAAAATTCCTGGTTGGTTGTTCTGAAGAAAAGTGGAGACTACTTCGGGAGAGAAAAAAATGAGTTTCTGACCGTTCTTGTCGCTGACTTGGAGTCTGGCAGGAAAAAACATTCGATATCCGAAGCCAGCGTTTCTCAGATGTGACTTCACCATGGAATAAGTTGCTCTTTTCTTGGACACCTCTGCGCTGTAGACGGGTTATATGTGTATCTCGGAACCGCGGAAAGAGAGAGACCCAGCCTCTCTAGCCAGCTTCATTATGCGCTCCTTGCTCTGGTAATGATGGATCCGAGCGATGAACGGGAGCGGAGGTTCGTCCTGTTTCTTGCGGGGCATGGCTAATCTCTGCGCCCTGTCCACGGCTGGAGGAGAGGGAAAAGCTTCTGCGCCGAAGATTTCTGTCAGGAATACCTCCATGAAAGTGGTCGGTTGCGAGCCTTCAATTTTCTAAGGTAAGCCGGTTATATGGATAATGTTGCGCCTCGATCTATTTTCCAGATCATCCGTCTTAAGTTTTAGTTGAACAGAAAGTTTGGCTATAATGCATTCCTCCATTGAGTTAAGTAGTTTCTCCATGTCGGCCAAGGTCAGCGGAGCATTGCCAGTAGCATGCTGTTCGCGGTCCTGGCTCTTCCCAGGCAACTGCTCGTCGGTTGGCTTTGCTTCTTCGGTTTCCCCATGTTTAGTATACCTCCACACAAGCTTGCACAAGATGATTGTGATAGTAAAACCTTGTATTATTCGAATTTAGGCAGGATTTCAACAGCTCTCCCGCTTTGCGACCTACACCGTCATCGATCCAACCGGAAGTCCCCCAGGATAAACATTTGAATGTAAATTTGAACCAGGGACGGTTAAAGGTCCCATGGCGTGAAAATCTGACTTTATGAGGTTTTCTAACATAAATATGAGTTCCCCTAGCCTGCCTATGGTCCCCCAGTGGCTAAAACTTGCGTTCGGTGTAAAACGAGCACTAGGTGTTCTGCTCGCCTATGAAGAGAAAGAAGGCTCAATCGCGCTGATTTGGAATGTGGTCCCATATGTCGTCATAAAGGATCTAAGCTCCTCCCCTTTCTCTGCCATGCCCGCTCAGAGAATTTGGCCCGCCAATGAGACATGACCGTGCGAGCGCCACATGGGTGTGTGTGTGTGTGTGTGATTACACACACTGTAACGCAAGTGTTTGCTGTCGGTTCTTTGACGTCTCTTGCATTTCCACACCGAGACTGTAGTGGGGGTTATCTCAGCCATGGTTGAGAAGGAATTGGGGGAAAGGAAATTTGTCTTTGACTACCTGAAGTACATGAACTGCGACATGCCGCCGGTTGCCGCGAGGCACCACCGCCGCAAAGCACCACCGCCCGGCAAAGGGCAGCCAGCTGCGTGCGGTTCAGTCGACTTCAGATTGATGAGGAAGTGGAAGAACCAGAGACGTCGGAGAACCCGACAAAGTCATTTGTGATTCATAATATCGTCTGGAGGCGCACACAGCTTTTGGCCGTGATAATATGTATCATATGATATAGATATCTATGTATTATATGATATTCTTTAGATATAGAGCTCCAGGACTGTAACACAAGTGTTGTACACTTCCTTGTTATTTGGATAACCGTTCTGCTTTTGGTGTAATGGCGCATAACACGTCGGACTCTCGTCTCTGGTATTTCCGAGACGAGGGGTATTTCCGAGTGGGGGTTATCTCAGCCATGGTTGAGAATGAATTGGGGGAAAGGAACTTTGGCTTTGACTCCCTCAAGAACATGAACCACGACATGGAGGAGAAAGGGATTGTTGGCCGTGAATGTCTCCCGCTTGATCCCCGCTTCCTGCTGCTGAGGGACCGTCGCCTCGGCGCTGCAGGAGGCGGAGTTGTCTAAGCGCTGCCCGGCAACAATCCCTTTCTCCTCCATGTCGTGGTTCAGTCTACTTCAGATTGATTTGGACGTGGAAGAACCAGGAACGTCAGAGAACCCAACGTGGTCGTTTGAGATTCATAATATCGGCTCACACAGCTTTTGGCCTTGATAATATCTATTATATGATATAGATATCTATGTATAATATGATATTATTTAGATATAGAGCTCCAGGACTCCCTTGTGTTCTAGAATATTTACAGAATACGGCTAAAGGCTGTGTGCGCCTCGCCATTGCAATACATCCACAGAGTGCATGGTACCGTGGCTGCAAGCTGTTCAGGGCCACACCCCCAACCTCCTCCTTGACCCGCCTCGCTCCTCCTCATTTGCATTATAGCTACAGACACCAAAACAGCGCATTTGAGGGAAGCTCAATGTGCGACTGGCTCGGAGTGACTGTAACTCTGCACCACGGCTGAATTTCGGGAACGTTTTTTTGAATACTGTGTTAGTGGCCCACTAATACCTATATTAAAGCATCCATAAAATAGCATGTCATGGGACCTTTAAAAATGCAAGATAAAGGCAAGCAGCATTTGCTTTGAGGACGCAACCTCAAAGGATATTTTTTATTTTATTACACATATCAATTGCAAATGCAGAAGACAAGTGAAGACGTCACAAAGTAAATATTCCTGGCGTCGGGTGACCTTTTGGGGGTCAGGTTTGTCCGAAGGAGAGTTCAGAGGGTCATTTTCAGCCAGCGCTGACCTATAGTACTCTTGGCCTAATTGGGTTGACCTCCGACCAATCAGAGCAATGAAACGTGTGACACATCAGCGGCAGCTTTCTTGGTTTTATGTGAAAATGCCTCCACGGCACTCCCTGAGGGCGCTCCCCTGTACTGTCATCCTATTAGCCCCGCCCCCTATTAGATAAAGGGTTGTGATTGGACATACCCAGACCAGTCTGCTGGAGATCTATCTGAATGGAAGGGGGCCCAACGGATATAACAAATAACACATGAGCTGGCAGGTCTGTGTTCCCAGGCTCTTTCTATACTGAGGGAAGCCTGAGTCTCCTGCAGGGAAACATGGAGCTAGCTCAGGGGCCAGGTCAGGAGACAAGCAGCCTTCAGGTGTGGATAAGCCTTCTGTCAGTGTCTGTGTTTCTGTCTGTCTGAGGGTGTGTGTGTGTGTGTGTGTGTGTGTGTGTGTGTGTGTGTGTGTGTGTGTGTGTGTGTGTGTGCAAAAATGTATGACATTACTGTTCATATACCATCTAACACTGGACAGACCATAATGAACAGATCATAAATCAGGGTCCCAGTAGAATCGCAAGTTGTTTTTATTTGTGTCCTTTTTGTCTGAAGTATGAACGATAACGAGAAACTAGGAAAAGAGAGATGGTTTGGAGGGACATTCAAGTGATCCAATGCATAATTGCCCTATATTTGTTTGTAGAAGAAAAAAAACAACTGCCAACCACAGCTGTCTTTAAGTAGCATAGTGGCCCTGTGAGACTATGACCGGGCTCACTTATTCTTTCTAGCTTCATTCAATTCTGTAATTAGCAACTTGTGCTGTAAGGGAAACTAAGGTTTTGCGTTGTTTCTGTTACTGTTCCACTTGTGGTATTCCACAATATAAAAGAGGAAATAAAGGGAGCAAGATACTCTTTCCTGGCTCAAGTGTGCTATACCTGAGTTTGGCTTGCTGTTAAACTGAGATAACGTAGTATGTACTGCTCTTCCTAACGCACAGGGAGAGCAGTAGCCTACAGTGAAAAGCCACACTACAGTGAGTAGACGACGAAAGTCCAGCGATGTGTCCAACGTCGTCAAAAGTGAGACGTGAACTCCAAGGAGGATTTGCGCCCCCAGTCATCGGTCAACTTGACATCGAGAGCTAGCGCTAGCTCCAAGCGCTCATCTTCCTACTGGTCTGTCCTTGAGGCTGCCGCCAGAGCCAGAGCTTTTGCTGAAGCAGCCGCAACCAAGGGAGCCTATGCTAAGAAGCATTTGGAAATTAAAAAACAAAGAGCTAGACTAGACATAGAATTAGAAGAAATTGAAATTGAAAAAGAAGCTGAAGCGGCACAGGTGAAAGCAGACGTTTTAGAAGCAGCTGCAGCTGCAGCTATAGAAAATGTAGATGTGTTAAGTTTGAGAAGTGATGTCCCGCCATGCGTGATTCAAAAGCGCACTGAAGATTATGTGCAGTGCCAATCACTGCTCGGCTCACCGTCCTATTTGCCTTCCAATGGAGTCTGGCGCAGCGAGAATGCTACGCAGCGGCCACCGCAGGCAGAAGCCACCGCATGCAGCAGCCAACGCATGCAGCAGCCACCGCATGCAGCAGCTGAGGTCATGCCCCCACGGAACGCCTTCAGACCACCGGTGAATGAGTGTGCGGAATGCGAGCAGTGGCAAGAGGAGATCAGCACTCAGTATTACGGTTCCCCATCTCGCAGTGCAGTCAGGCGAAGTGAGTACAGCCCCACACAGCAGTCAGCACATGCAGCCGCAACCAGCCGCTTCCTCCGGGTGACTTCAGGCCTCCTCCGGATGACTTCAGACCCCCAGCACAGCCTCCACGTGCAGCAGGATGCGTACCTGCCCCAAAGCCATTTAACATTCCACACAGACCACAGGGTCAGTACTCTCCCCCTCATGCAAACTCTTTACCTATGACAGACGTTACCAAGTTTCTTGCACACAGAGAATTACTGACTACTTGCCTTACAAAATTCGATGACACACCAGAGAACTTTAGGGCATGGCAGTCGTCATTCTTAAATGCAACGCAGGGCTTAGGGATATCATATAGTAAAAATTTGACCTTCTAGTGCAACCCGGTATCACGCGATTGCGTGCTCATGCGCACGAACGTTAATCTATTGAAGCGTGTTCCAGAGTACGATAGTCCGACTTTTTGCGTGCTACACAGAACGAAATGTAAACCAATGCTTTCTGAATGGGAGTGTTGTCGGACAATGAACGTGCTCCACAAAACGCTACGAGAGAGGGAGAGAGAGAAAGCTGAGAGTAGGGAGGGACAGAGGATGAGAGAGAAGACGAGGAGATGATGGATTCAGAAAGGGTGTGCGCAGGAAAGTACAGTGCAACCCTAGTTAAGTTTATGCCCAAAACCCACAAATGCTATAGTATATAGATATATATATAATATAGACTATTATATATATAATTATATATATATATATATTAGCTAATTATATATATTGCCTATATATAGTATAGGCTATATATATAATTAGGCTATAATCATATTATTAGCGTGTAATGAGCCAATCTGTCGAAGATGCCCGAGAATCTCCGGGGAATTCAGCATGGGAAATCCGGGCAATCAGACCTCATGAACCTAATAACAGAAAGACGTCATCTCAAGCGGGAGAGAACGTTTGATGTGCTGGTTTGTGTCACGTAAGTACAGTGCCGTGTTCCAATACCCGTACTGTCCGTACTTACTAGCCAAAATTTGAGTACGCAGTACGTTCCAATTCAGATCCGGCGAAAATAAGTATACTTCAAGGACCCGGATGCCGTAATCAAAACGGACTAACCGTGAAGTGTGGATCGAAGGAAACTCCCCGTACTCAACGGCAGCCATCTTAGCTACGTAGCGAAAGAGGCAGAGCCAGGCTGAGCCAAAGTTGGCGCATTTCCTTATGGAGCTCCGTACAGATCATTCATTGTTGAAAATTGTCTGTGATAACTAACAATGACACAGCTTTTGCCACCCGTTTCTACTTAAAATTGTCTGTGATAAATAACAATACGACAGCTTTTGGCCACCCGTTTCTACTTTCACCTTTGATACTGAGAAATTGGTGACAATACACGGATATATTAAATCAGGTGCGCTGCTCTGTAGGCAAACCGCGAAGGAAAAAAAGGGTAGCTGCTTCATCTTGTTCTTTTTTAGAATTGATGTCTTGATGTTTATTTTAATCTAGCCATCTATTCTCTGTGTTTTGCTATGTGAATGCAGTCCGCGTCGATGCCTCGCGCAGTCCCAGTGTCGCGTAGCCGGACGTTGCCATGACATCTAAAATCATACCGTATTTAATGGGTTGTAGTGAGTGATAACATAATTACACCTACAGTATTTTGTTATGTGTTGTTCTTTCAATTGTGTTAGGCATGTCGTTTACTAGTCTCTGGTGGTTAGGATCGTCTGTCCCCTTTTAAGGATTACGAGCGTCTCATGACGTCAAGAGCCAATGTGGGATTTGTTTACTTCACACGTTTTGAATTTCACTGTTTCTCTCTTACTAAATAAACGAGTCACACAACTGTGTGCTCAACAGTCAAAAGGTATCTCTCACTGATTGGCAATTTCACAAGGGTTATCATTATATTATTGTGTTAGGGGTTGTTTATAATTCGTGAATAATATTGTTTAGACCACGGTCTGGGGGAATACTCTGATTCTGATTGGCTGCAGTGCGTGCATTAACTCCTGATATAGCCCTACAGACACCTGCTAAGTAGTTCCAGTCAGTGTTTAGATTCTCTGCCCGATATTTCCCACCACTATACTCGGGCCGGGCCTTTGATTGAGCGTTTTTATTTTTATTTTACCATTGGTTTATTGGCCTAATCTGAGGAGAAATCTATGGCATAAACAGAAATATTATAGGCCTTTATTACACGGGTCTTCTCAATGCCGTGGAACGCTCCGTTCATGGGTAGTAGTCCGGTGACTTGTCTATCCCAGCGTCTTCCGTTGCTAAGCGACGTCACCGTCTTTGCGGACAAATTATTTCTCTGCTGATCAACACTACGAATGGCCAAAAGACTTGTATCCCCCCCCCCTTAAATAAATACTATGGCAGAATTATTATTATTATTATTATTCTCATTCATCTTGAACATGTGTTTTTACAGTAGAGTGGTGGAGGGATGACGTATGTTCGCCAACCCGGAAGTGAGCGTCGCCCTGGATTCCCTCGACAAAAAGCCAACGGGTTTTGCCATTGGATTTTGGATTATTGCTGAAACATTTGCATCTTTGAAGCACCTCCTGAAAATAAATAAATATATAAAAATAACCGTGCTCCAAAGAACGAAATGTAAACCAATGAATTCTGAATGGGAGTGTTTCTCTGATTTTTCCATGCTACACAGAACGAAATGTAAACCCATGCAAATAAAGACTTCATGGTCATAATAATTTAAATATCATTAATATCCTGAGTGTGTAGGGTGGTATTCAATTTCTTTCAACGGTGGGCTTGCATCCAGTCACTTGACCGTTATGGTTGGCTATGGTTGGTTGCTAGTCGACTGCCCCTCTCATCCTTACATGGCTCTAAAATATCCATAGCGGCAAGGAGCTGCCGTCATTGTGTTGTTTTGTCGTAACTAGGGTCCGATGGTTAGAAGAATAGGCAGATATTCCAAGGTATCCTTAAAAGGCAGCTTGGATTGTTTTATTTTTCTGCAGTTTAGACTTCTACTATAACCTATTTTGGAAAAGCAAAACACCAAGCTCATTGAGTTAACGAGGCAGGTTATTTGAAACTAATTGAGTAAATAAATATGTTGTGAGATGTCATTACTTCTCCTGAGTTTGCTTCCTATTTATGTCGAGTATACACCCCTACTGTCCACAAGCATCCCCCCCCCCTCCCATATGGATTTGGAGAATTGTTGCCACGTTCCCAGTGGTGGAGGTATCATATATATGAAAGAGGGCATTCAATTATACCTATAATGATCATTAGGAGCCGAAGCCCGAAAGAGAAGGTGATGCAATAGGTGACTGAGGGTCACGATTGTAGACTCGCCCTTATTATCAGAAGGGGGTCTCAAAGGATCGCATACGCTTCAACTGTGGCTCCAGCCCTATCGGAAGTGACTCAGCAAGTGCTCCATGCTCGTGCTGAGCCTGTGGCACCCAGCGGCTCGCTTGCAAGATGTTTGGAGCCTGAAGTTCTTCCAGAGACCTACACCCTAGCCATCCAAGCAATGCATATCTGAGAAATCAGGTCTCTCTCTTATAATAATGACAAAAAGTTAATGAGAGAAAATACACATGAACTTTTTGTTATCTCATAAGCGGCGTGGTGCCAGGCTCTTTGACCTTTGACCCTAGAACTTCAAAAAGCGTGGCCCACAGGCTAGCCTGTGTTCATACACCCTTAAAGCCACAAATGTATCACCTCCATCCCACAGAAAATGGGGACTAGAAACTAACCTCTTGTCTTCATCTTACATTTACTGGTACTGTTGGACGCACGCTCGGCCCTTTTCCGGCCGTTTGCGAGATAGCCAGGGATACGTGAAATGTTTACACACATTTCCGGGGCCCCGAGAACGACATATTCCGAGATTTGAGTTCTAGCCCTTAGAGCAAAAAAAGTTTTCGTCCAAATGGACTGTCATTTGGACAAGAGCCCCTCAGAAGTGTTACCTGCAAGACCTAATGGTTCCAGAATGTGGTGGAAATAACAGTTTTTTTAGATGGATTAGGGAATGGTCTCTACCGGCCCTGAAATTTGAAGTACCGTTATTCTATGGGCCTAACTGGGACCCCCACAGCACCGAAACTTGGCCCTGGTCGGGAACACCGAGGGCCAGGAAGGGGGAGGCCCCTTCGGTGCCTGAAATCTTGGCCCAGTCGGACCCCGAGTGCAGGAAGGTGGGGCCTGACTTTCATAATCTTCGTCTTTGGTGAATGTGAAGGATGTTTGGTCGGATGTTATGACGAAGAATTCATAAACTATGGAATGGGAATAGTTCTAGTAAATGGTCTTGATATCATCTTTCAGTCTCAACACGTTCTGCTGCAGCTGCTTAAAGTCTCACTCCGAAACCTTAAATATGAATCAATCCATTAGTCATTATGAAAATATCTTCCCGGGTTGGCGTAACGGGGCAAACAAGTGTGGTTTTGACATCTACGTTTCGAGGCGATGCAACATGTGCCACACTATGATCATATTTGAATATGTTTCGGGTAGTATTAAGCTGTCGATTTTGGAGGCCTTTATCAATAATGACCAGCTATAGATTTGCTTCCCGATGGAGATTTCTGACAAATTCATGTTTATTTAGTATCTAGCACGTTAAGCTGAGTCCAATGAGATCCAAGCTTCGCCCATCTTGCGTGACACCGAGATCATGTCCTAGACCATAGGTTACCATGTAATTCATGTTACCATGTTACCACCCGCATGCTTGGTGTCATTGGACTCAGCTCAACGTGTAGATGCTAATAACATGTCAATTGTGTCACAATTTCCTATCGGGAAGCAAATGCAATAGCTGCTCATTATTGATAAGGCCTCCAATTTCGACAGCTAATTACTACATTAAACATGTTCGAATATGCTCATGTGTGGCACCGTTGCAATCGGCCTGGAAGCGTAGATGTTAAGGACACCTTGTTCGACCCCTCTTACGCCACCGTGAAGATATTTACATACTTCTGATTGACTAATGAATTGATTCAGCTATTCCCCCAGAAGTCTGGGGTCAAAAGGTCAAAAGGAGCCGGCACCACGCCACTTATGAGATAACAAAAGTGCATGTGTATTTCTCTCATAACTTTTTGTCATTATTAAAGAGAGGCCTGATTCTCAGATATGCATGTTGGATGGCTAGGGTGTAGTCTGGGAAGAACTTCAGGCCAAAATCTTGCAAGCGAGCCGCTGGGTGCAGGTGCAACGAGATGGAGCACTTGCTGAGTCATTTTCCTGTAGGGCTGGAGCCACAGGTTGAAGCGTATGAGTCCTTTGAGACCCCCTTTGATAAAGGGGTTCTCAAATGTTGACCCTCAGTCACCTATTGCATCACTTCCTTTAGGGCTTCGGCCTCCTAATTATCCATTATAGTATAATTGAATGCCCTCTTTCATATATATGATACCTCCACCACTGGGACGTGGCAACAGTTCTCCAAATCCATATGGGGAGGGGGGAGGGATGCTTGTGGACAGTAGTGGTGTATCCTCGACATAAATAGAAGCAAACTCAGGAGAAGTAATGACATCTCACAAATATTTATTTAATCAATTGTTTCAAATTGACCCTGCCTCGTTAAATCAATGAGCTTGGTGTTTTGCTTTCCAAAATAGGTTATAGTAGAAGTCTAAACTGCAGAAAATAAAAACATCCAAGCTGCCTTTTAAGGATACCTTGGAATATCTGCCTTATCTCTAACCATCGGACCCTAGTTTACGACAAAAACAACACAATGGACGGCAGCTCCTTTGCCGCGTGGTTTTTAGAGCCATGTAAGGATTAGAGGGGGCGGTCGATAGCAACCACCATAGTAACCATAACGGTCAAGTGACTGGATGCAGCCCCGTTGAAAGAAATTGAATACCACCCTACACACTCAGGATATTAATGATGAGTCTTTATTTGCATGGGTTTACATTTCGTTCTGTGTAGCATGAAAAAATCAGAGAAACACTCTCATTCAGAATGCATTGGTTTACATTTCGTTCTTTGGAGCACGGTTATTTTTATATATTTATTTATTTTCAGTTTTTGAGGAGTTGCTTCAAAGATGCAAATGTTTCAGCAATAATCCAAAATCCAATGGCAAAACCCGTTGGCTTTTTGTCGAGGGAATCCAGGGCGACGCTCACTTCCGGGTTGGCCAACATACGTCATCCCTCCACCACTCTACTGTAAAAACACATGTTCAAGTTGAATGAGAATAATAATAATAATAATAATAATTCTGCCATAGTATTTATTTAAGGGGGGGGGGATACAAGTCTTTTGGCCATTCGTAGTGTTGATCAGCAGAGAAATAATTTGTCCGCAAAGACGGTGACGTCGCTTAGCAACGGAAGACGCTGGGATAGACAAGTCACCGGACTACTACCCATGAACGGAGCGTTCCACGGCATTGAGAAGACCCGTGTTATAATGGCCTATAATATTTCTGTTTATGGCATAGATTTCTCCTCAGATTAGGCCAATAAACCAATGGTAAAATAAAAAGAAAACGCTCGATCAAAGGCCCGGCCCGAGTATAGTGGTGGGAAATATCGGGCAGAGAATCTAAACACTGACTGGAACTACTTAGCAGGTGTCTGTAGGGCTATATCAGGAGTTAATGCACGCACTGCAGCCAATCAGAATCAGAGTATTCCCCCAGACCGTGGTCTAAACAATATTATTCACGAATTATAAACAACCCCTACGCATCAATATTAATGATAACCCTGTGGAAATTGCCATAAGTGAGAGATACAATTTCGCACGTTGAGCACACAGTTGTGTGACTCGTTTATTTAGTAAGAGAGAAACAGGAAATCAAAACGTGCTGAAGGTAAACAAATCCAGCATGGGCTCTGACGTCATGAGACGCTCGTAATCCTTAAAAGGGACAGCGATCCCTGAACCACCAAGATAGTAAACGACATGCCTAACACAATTGAAAGAACAACACATAACAAAATACTGTAGGTGAATTATGTTACACTCACTACAACCCATTAAATACGGTATGATTTCTAGATGTCATGGCAACATCCGCTCGCGACACTGGACTTGCGATCGAGGCATCGACGCGGACGTTCATTCACATAGCCAAAAACAAGAGAATAGATGGCTAGATAAAATAAACATCAAGACATACAATTCTAAAAAGAACAGATGAAGCAGCTACCCTTTTTCCTTCGCGGTTTGCCTACAGAGCAGCGCACCTGCATTTAATATATCCGTGTATTGTCAACAATTTCTCAGTATCAAAGGTGAAAGTAGAAACGGGTGGCCAAAAGCTGTCGTATTGTTAGTTATCACAGACAATTTTAAGTAGAAACGGGTGGCCAAAAGCTGTCATTTGTTAGTTATCACAGACAATTTTCAACAATGAATGATCTGTACGGAGCTCCATAAGGAAATGCGCCAACTTTGGCTCAGCCTGGCTCTGCCTCTTTCGCTACGTAGCTAAGATGGCTGCCGTTGAGTACGGGGAGTTTCCTTCGATCCACACTTCACGATTAGTCCGTTTTGATTACGGCATCCGGGTCCTTGAAGTATACTTCTTTTCGCCGGATCTGAATTGGAACGTACTGCGTACTCAAATTTTGGCTAGTAAGTACGGACAGTACGGGTATTGGAACACGGCACTGTACTTACGTGACACAAACCAGCACATCAAACGTTCTCTCCCGCTGAGATGACGTCTTTCTTTATAGGTTCATAGGTCTGATTCGCCGATTTCCCATGCTGATATCCCCGGAGATTCTCGGGCATCTTCGACAGTTTGGCTATAGATTGTCTCATTACACGCTAAATAATATGATTATAGCCTAATTATATATATAGCCTATACATATATATAGGCAATATATATAATTAGGCAATATATATATATATATATATATATATATACATATAGCATTTGTGGTTTTGGCATAAACTTAACTAGGTTGCACTGTACTTTCTGCGCACACCCTTTCTGAAGCCTCTCTCTCGCTCTCTCTCTCTCTCTCTGTCCCTCCCTCTCTCTCTCTCGTAGCGTTTTGTGGAGCACGTTCATTGTCTGACAACACTCCCATTCAGAAAGCATTGGTTTACATTTCGTTCTGTGTAGCACGCAAAAAGTCGGACTATCGTACTCTGGAACACGCTTCAATAGATTAACGTTCGTGCGCATGAGCACGCAATCGCGTGATACCGTGTTGTCTAGTGAAGTGGCTAGGAAAAGAGTAATCTGAACACGGGAAGAGGATCCATTTTTTGTGGACTTTTTCTATGGCCAAGCCAAGGTCCGAAATGACCCGAACTTCAACCTGTCAATCAACAGCCAGCCATACAGCAAAGGTGCGAGAACTCAGTTTAAGCCCAGTGGAATCAAGACTGCTATAGCTGTGCACAAGACAGATGTGTCTGCCACTGTTGACACAGGCTACACAGCATATATAGACAATGACCCAGCTTGATACTGCCCTGTGCACAGAAAAGCTCATCCCTAGATGCAGGTCATTCAGAATGAAAACGTTGCAAGAGCGGAAAACCATCTTAAAAGAACACAAACGCTGTTTCAAGTGCTGCTCCCCAAGCCACCTGGCTAAGGATTGCCAGGCAACACTGAAATGCAGTGAGTGTGACAGCGAAAGACACTGCTCTGCAATGCACCCAGACACCTCTTTGCCTTCCCATCCATTGCCCACTCCACAAAGAGATACAGCGACACACACACAGTTCCCCACTCGAAGTGATGTCACGATGCACCAAAGTCTGCGGCAAGGGCAGCCTCCCACGCTCCTGCTCAAAGGTGTGCCTGGTGCGCGTCTTCCCCCAGGGTCAGCCAGAGCGC
This sequence comes from Gadus chalcogrammus, assembly GCF_026213295.1. Taxonomy (NCBI): domain Eukaryota; kingdom Metazoa; phylum Chordata; class Actinopteri; order Gadiformes; family Gadidae; genus Gadus; species Gadus chalcogrammus. The sequence continues at coordinate 2,569,803 of NC_079412.1, read as the reverse complement.
TCCATCAAGATGTACGCCATACTCGACGATCAGAGTAATCGCTCTCTGGCCCGTTCTGAATCTTTCCACCTGTTCAAAGTCGAGAGCAGCCTCTCTCCTTATCTGCTGAAGACCTGCACCGGCACCATGGAGATGACTGGAAGAAAGGCGGCAGGCTTTCAGATCGAAGCAGTTAAAGGAGGTGTGGGCCTGGACCTTCCACCTCTCATTGAGTGCAAAGAAATAATGTCCAACGAATCTGAGATTCCAACTCCAGAGGTAGCCCCCGCACACACTCACCTGAAACACATTGCTCCCCACATCCCCAAGCTGGATCCCGACGCTGAGATGATGATCCTGTTAGGGAGAGACATGATACGCGTGTACAAGGTGAGAGATCAAGTCAATGGACCTCATAACGCACCCTTTGCCCAGCGTCTAGACTTAGGCTGGTTGATTATAGGTGAAGTGTGCCTTGAACAACGCTCACAAACCAACCCTGAGCGTCTTCAGAACACACGTGCTCCAGAATGGACGTCCGTCACTCTTCACTCCTTGCCACAGCATCATCAGCATGAAGGAAAAACTGTGCTATGGCGGGGAGCCCAGGTATGGCCACTCCACACACACACTGAAGCCTATGCCAGCCGAGGAAAAGCTCGGGCTGACTGTTTTGAGCAGAAACGCTGAGATGAAGCAGCAGTTCTCCTCCTTCATGGGAAAGCTGTTAGAAAACATGCACCAGCCGACACAGTTCCTATGCGTCGATGACGCACAGGAACTCTGGTACTTGCCCTTTTTCGAGGTATATCACCCCCAGCAGCCTGGGCAAATACGAGTCATGTTTGACTCAAGCACCCAACTGCACGGCCTCTCCCTCAACTCAGTGCTGCTCACAGGCCCCGACCTGAACAACGCTCTCCTGGGTGTGCTGCTGCGTTTCAGGAAGGACCTCGTCCTCCCTCACATCCAGCAGATGTTTTATGGATTCCTGGTGAGCCGTGAACACAGAGACTCGCATGCACGTACACGTCTTTGGCAGTACAATGAGCATCGTGAGAATAAAAAATTATTCTAAAGACACACTTTCATTTTGTCAATGTATCCAAACCTCTTGTAAAAATACAAACTACAAAATATTCCCAGTGCTGCATGACCGAGTTCTAAAAAGAAAAGTCCTGAGTGGTGAAAGGAAGCAGGGCTGGATGTGAACAGACTTTGTTGAGTGTTTCCACTGTGCAGAGCTTCTCCTGAAACACAAGGAGCTGCTGATCCCGATGGAACAAAGCACTTACGTTAGAGACCGCAAAGGAGGTGCCACAGCGATCCAGCGCTGCAGGGGGTGATGGGGGGGACAGGACGGGGGGGGAACTGAATGCATGGGCCAGGCATGTAAGCTGGCAGGAACTTGTGTACTGAATGTGTCCTGGTCATCACATCATCGTAGTACAGGGCAACAGGGAGAGAGCGCCCCCATCACCACAGTCATGTGCTGTGTTGGGTTTCAGTCACACGGGTAAATATAGCGCTCTGGTGTGGGGCCAGACTATCCTGCTTGCCACTGTTTTACGGTTTCCTAAAAGCAGTTTTGAAGAGATTATTCATTTGTTATATGATGAATTTGACAATCATAATATAGTTACAATCAAGCAGGTATAGTTATAGTAGGGTTACAATTGGAGTGTCTTAATCAGACAAACTATCCACAAATATCACAAAACAACCAACATAGGCCTAGGTAGGTCAATAGGAGTATTTGATAGGTTTGACAATTCTCAATGAGGTTTTGTATGTGCCGTTTTCCAACATCTGAACCCCTTTTGAATGAGTTTTCCCATCCTGTCACCTGGCTTGGCCTGATGTTAGTGATGATATGTCTCCTGACAGCCTCTCTGGCCAATCCCTCCCACAGCTCACTTCAAAGCCTGATCCTGTTGGTATTTGGGCCTTCAAGGGCCCTAGACCAGCCACTGAGGAAGACGTAGGTCGAAGTGGAGTGGGAGAAAAACAAGAACAATCTGGCAGGCAAATAGCTGGCAGGAGATCAATCCCGTTGTGGCTCTTTGGTTTGACTTGGCCGGGAAACTGCAGGGACACGAGAGAGAGAGAGAGAGAGAGAGAGAGAGAGAGAGAGAGAGAGAGAGAGAGAGAGGTGCATGTCATTTCCTGTTTGTTACAAAGGTGATAGTGGGCGTGGAGACATTTAAATTATTTCAAGAGTGGACGAAACAGAGTTTAGAGCTGAAAGTGAGCTCGCATTTTGGTTGCAGCTCAGTGGAAATGGGAACTATGAACTCCATCTCTTGTGGACTTTAGTCTGTAGTTGACAGGGTAACCCAGGGCTGAACCAAGACTGTTGGAACAGCAGCTGATTTACTATTGGCCCAAACTCAACCCAGCATGAATCCACGCTCAGAGAAGTTAGTGTGTAATGTGCGTTAAGGGATTATTATACAGGGTTGAGGATCTGGGCCGGGAGGACCCAATCACCCGGACAAGAGATACACGCCGACACCCTGGAGATCAGGGGACCAGGTCAGTAGGTCACCACTGGCCTGCAGACCCACCATGCCTTGAATTACAGAACAACCTCCAGCACAGCCGAGATGTGGTGAGGGGTAGATCTTAGAATAGTCCCTAGGGCGCTGTTCACCCTGTAGCATGCTGTCTGGTATAATCCCATTCCCATGGTGGACTATTCTAGAAAGGGGGGCCACAGGAGGAGGCCTGCTTTAGAGAGATCTCTGGTGTGGACGGCGCTGCATGGAGGTTCCTCTCCGCTGGCTCATGCTGTTTATGGGCTCAGATATCTAATTGCAGGTTTCGATCATGGACACAATAGTGTGAGGAAGCCGTTTCCTTTCGAAATGAGATTCTTCCCCAATGCGTCCCCATAGCAACAGGAGGATGCAGGAGAGTCACACAATCAGTGGTTTGATGCCGACACTAGAATAATAGGATGCACAATACTCTCTCTGGGGCCATACATCTACAACATATTGCTGTGATTCAAGGACAAGGACATGGTACAGTGAAGCACTTGGATCAAAGCCTGGAAAACATGTGGACGTCTGTGTCCAGCCCCTTGAGATCCATGCTTTGTGCCAAAAGCAGCGTCCCGCTATTGTTCTTATTGAGACCCCTTTCACTGACGTAGATACACAGCCTCCTTCTTCGCCTCTGGTTTTCTCTGGTGAGCGAGACCTGGACAATGATTTTGTCTGTGACAGAGGCTTCACACGGGAGCCAGGACTATCCCTTTAATTCTAGCGCTGCTAGGTTAGCTCTCTCTTGTACTACCTAATTTGTAATTGCTACGCAGCACTGCACGCCCATTAAGTGGAAATAGACTGCAAGTCTAAGTTCTCTATGCAGACTGGTGAAAGACAGCCGTGGCAGGCCAGGAAGTATCCAAGAAACTGGGCATTTTGGCTTCAAAACATGCCGGCCATAACTGTGAGAGATGAGAGTCTTATGCTTTTTTATTTTGTTCTCTAACACATAAAAGCACAGATGTCTTAAGCTTTAATTGATATGTAAATGTCTTCAATGGACCCCAACGTGTCTGTCAGAGTGGTCACATACTGAACCCTCTCTCTCTCTCTCTCTCTCTCTCTCTCTCTCTCTCTCTCTCTCTCTCTCTCTCTCTCTCTCTCTCTCTCTCTCTCTCTCTCTCTCTCTCTCTCTCTCTCTCTCTCTCTCTCTCTCTCTCTCTCTCTCTCTACGTATATGTATATATATATATTAGGGCTGGGTAAAGTTTAGAAACAATTATCGCAATTAATCGCATAGTATTGGTGAGTTAACTCATTAATCACACTTTTAAAATTACATTTAAATCCACACCAATTGAAGTTAAATCAGATTATCAAATGGAATGACACATTATCATTCATACCAAATGTACTTAATAAGCAAATACTAGACCAAGTCACCTCGAGGGACTTTTATTGACTCAGTCAGAGTGGGTTGAATATGAAACTTACAGAACACCACAGATTTGGGAATTGTAAACAGGCAGTTAATTAGTACAATTGTAATCAGGCAGACACTTACTGCAAGTGTTATTGAATGTAAATTAAGTGGAACTGAAAAAATAACGATTTCTGATATTAATGATATGAAAAAAAACAGAACGTGCGTGAACAAGTAAATTTGGATTAATCGCGTTAATTTGCCCAGCCCCTATATATATAGGGCTGTCAGTTGAGCGCGTTATTAACGACGTTAACGCAAACCAAATTCATATTAAAAAATATATATATTTATTATTTATTTGGCTCAAAACAAAGAGGCAGTAGCCCGACTGCTATGTTCAAGGCAGAATGTTTGTATGTTCATCGTTTAATTGCACTATAGGCTTTTTTTTTGTATCTTCCTGTTTTGATCAGTATATGCCAATGTTGTTATCAATAAAAAAACATTTGCACAAGGCAAGCCGATGCACTTCTCAATGTTGATAAGAGCATTAAAATGAGAACAATTAATGGGACAAAGAAATCAAGGGATATTTAGCATAGAAAAAAGATTTGCGATTGATCAGTGAGTTAACTATGTCAATAATGCGATTGATCGCGATTAAATATTTTAATTGCTTGACAGCCCTAATGTATATATATATATATATATATATATATATATATATATACATATATACATACATACCACCCCAGCCCCCTGAGGCCAGTGCCCAGGAACCCTTGAGCAGGGCTTTACCTGTACCGCGTGATCAATCATGGCTTTCAAACACAAACCTAAAGTGGGTTTAGGATCGTCTGGGCTTTTGGGCTTTTTTTTGTGGTCTGCCTTTTTTCAAAACTTTTCCAGGAGAAAGGCAGTCTGACCCCGTCCCGGTCCTGGTGTAGGACTTGGGTTTGGTTCTGAACACTGAAGCCTTCTGTGGCGTGCCTGAAGGGTTACATTGTGTCACTCTCTAAAGGCCCTGTTCACCGTGGAAAGCTATGAGGTCACGTCTCGTCAGCCGGTGAGTGGACGGGCGTTCAGCCTGCTGATAGACATGGAGAGGAAGAGAGTGAGACTGTCCTTTTAGAAAGAGAGTGAGACTGTCCTTTTAGAAAGACAGTGAGACTGTCTTGTGAGGGAAGAGAGTGAGACTGTCCTGTGAGGGAAGAGAGTGAGACTGTCCTGTTAGAAAGAGAGTGAGACTGTCCTGTGAGGGAAGAGAGTGAGACTGTCCTTCTGGAAAGACAGTGAGACTGTCCTTTTAGAAAGACAGTGAGACTGTCCTTTTACAAAGAGAGGGAGACTGTCCTGTTAGGAAGAGAGGGAGACTGTCCTCTGAGCGAAGAGAGTGAGACTGTCCTCTGTGAGAAGAGAAATGAGACTGTCCTGTTAGAAAGAGAGTGAGACTGTCCTGTTAGGAAGAGAGTGAGACCGTCCTGTTAGGAAGAGAATGATACTGTCCTTTTAGAAAGAGATTGAGGCTGTCCTGTGAGGAAGAGACTGAGACTGTCCTTTTAGGAAGAGAGTGAGACTGTCCTGGGAGGAAGAGAGTGAGACTGTCCTGTTAGGAAGAGAGTAAGACTGTCCTGTAAGGAAGAGAGTGATACTGTCCTGGAAGGAAGAGAGTAAGACTGTCCTCTAAGGAAGAGAGTGATACTGTCCTGTGAGGAAGAGACTGAGACTTTCCTGATTAGAAAGAGAGTGAGACTGTTCTGTGAGGAAGAAAGTGAGACTGTCCTGTGAGGGAAGAGAGTGAGAGTGAGGGGAGAGAGTGAGACTGTCATTTGAGGGAAGAGAGTGAGACTGAGACTGTCCTGTGAGGGAAGATAGTGAGACTGTCCTGTGAGGGAAGAGAGTGAGACTGCGAGCGAGGGAAGAGAGTGAGACTATCCTGTGAGGAGGAGTGTAAGACTGCGCATGTGATGGTCCTGTGGGTGAAGAGAGTGAGATTGATTGGAGCAATCGGTGCATGACTACGTTTACAACAACCACCAATGGAGAGTTTGTAAATCCAGCAGAGTGACACTGGAGTGTTGATACACCCTTAGGTGTGTGTACATGCATGTGTATGTACTGTATGTTTATTTGTGTGTGTGTTTGTGTATGTGTGTGTATGTATGTGTGTGCGCGCGTGTGTGCATATGTGTGTGTGTCTATGGCGGAGGTAAATGGAGGTCATTCTGTAGCAGAAGCCATGAACAAGCGAGGCTCCATGTCTTTGATTGCAAACACAAGAGAGAGAGAGAGAGAGAGAGAGAGAGAGAGAGAGAGAGAGAGAGAGAGAGAGAGAGAGAGAGAGAGAGAGAGAGAGGGAGAGGGAGAGAGAGAGAGAGACTTTGACTTTAAAAATACTTTTATTTCATCACTCTGACCTGTTATACCTCAAAAAACATACATCATCTTTCCCTTTAGTTTCTTTTGCAATTCAAGTTTTCTTATTGAATTTTCGCTTTGGTGCATGACAGTACAATGTTAAACATACAGAGGCATTTGTTATTACGATACAAATTAAGTCTTTGCCATAAAAATAAATAATAATAAAGGAAAAAAATTACTAGTATCTGTAAAATGAATAGAAAACAAGAGCAGCTCTAGGGGCACATTCAAATTGGAGTGACTAGAATGGTTATCCATGCAACAATCGAAAGCATCAGTACATTCCATCAACCTTGTTCACGTTACAGGTTTATCGGTCAGTGTGATATGTCCAGAAACGATCCCATGCTGGTGCTTTATCCTTGTTTATAGTATTCAGCTTATGCATAGGTTCATATGAGGTTATTTTTATCATGGCGTTAGTCAATTCTTTAAATCCTCGAGTTGTAGATGTTTTCCAGTGTTTAAGAATCGTCCTTGCAGCCACTGTAATGCCAACCATGATGACAGAAAACTCTTCACTTGACATGTTATGTAGTAGACTTCTGTTACCTAACAGGCAAAGTCTTGGAGAGACTGGTAGTTTTCTTCCGGCCCATTTGCCAAGGTACTCAAAAACAACTCTCCAAAAGGGCTGAATTTGATGGGCATTGCCAAATACAGTGTAATAAAGTGCCTGCTTCTTTCTGACATTTACAACATAAATTGTTATTCATTACTCCCATTCTATATAATCTTAGTGGTGTAAAGTAGTACCTGTGTATTATTTTTTATTGGTTGAATTTACCTTTTGCTATTCTTATGTACTTTCCATTGTCAGATATCATATTCAACCATGTACTGTCCTCCATTATACATCCTAAATCTCTCTGCCATATTAATTCATATGACAGTCATAGCTAAGGAATTGGTTGGTTTTCCTGTAAAATATAGAAGCTTGTTTGTGCTCCCCAGGTAGTTTGAAGTAATCCATAAATGATGAGGTTCCCATCTCTGTACTTGGAGGTAATACAGCTCCTGATTTGAAAACACATTCTCACTCCGAGCGCGTTCATTTTTGATGAACAGTCAGTGACTTTGGCTTCAGCTTCTGACGCAAAAGGGTACCCTTGTGCTTCTTTTTTCGACGCATGGGGTTTGACCCGATGGCTGCACATAGGGACACTATGAGCATTCATCCCATTGGCTAACGGAGGACCTGGTGCTTCTTTTTTCGACGCAGGGCGTTTTCCACTCATTTGAATGTAATCCCTCCACGGCAATGTATGAAGCTATGAGTATTCATCCCATTGGCTAACGGAAGACCCGATGGCTGCACATTAACGGCGATTTTACAGTGACAGTGATCTGTGACATTACTCAACACAACTACACTAACGTGTCCTTGTTAATTACACAACATGTATGGGTTAAGGCTATGGACATCAGTTGACCTGTTTTGTGCTTTGATTGAGAGAAACAATACATTTTTTTATCAGTGTTGGGCAGCTGAGGTCTTTGCTATAGAGTCCATGTCCGTCCACTTTTTTTGACAACTGACAGAGCAACCCTTTCTCATCAAAATTACGTTCCCAGAGAACTATTCGGCATTCTCAATTACGTTTGTCCAAAAAACGTATTTTGTCCGTGATTACGTTTTATTGAACATATCGTAAATACAAATTCGTTCTCAGCCTATTTTTTGCCATTTATTTACCGTGTTACTATGGCAGAATAAAGAAAGAAATCCTGCATTATCATTCAACTTAAACATGTGTTTTTACAGTATAGAGTGGTGGAGGGATGACGTGTGTTGGCCAACCCGGAAGTGAGCGTCGCCCTGGGTTCCCTTGACAAAAAGCCAATGGCTTTTTTTTGGATTATTGCCGAAAAATGAGCATCTTTGAAGCACCTCCCCAAAAACTGAAAATAAATAAATAAATAAAAATAACCGTGCTCCAAAGAACGATATGTAAACCAATGCATTCTGAATGGGAGCGTTTCTCAGATTTTTCCATGCTACACAGAACGAAATGTAAACCCATGCAAATAAAGACTCCATGGTCATAATCATTTAAATATCATTAATCTCCTGAGTGTCTAGGGTGGTATTCTATTTTTCTCAACGGGACCGCATTCAGTCACTTGACCGTCATGGTTGCTACGGTGGTTGCTATCGACCGCCCCCTCCCCTCTAATACTTACATGGCTCTAAAAACCACGCGGCAAAGGAGCTGCCGTCAATTGTGTTGTTTTTGTCGTAAACTAGGGTCCGATGGTTAAAAAATAGACAGATATTCCAAGGTATCCTTAAAAGGCAGATTGGATGTTTTTATTTTCTGCAGTTTAGACTTCTTCTATAACCTATTTTTGAAAGCAAAACACCAAGCTCATTTAACGAGGCAGGGTTATTTGAAACAATTTATTAAATAAATATTTGTGAGAGGTCATTCCTTCTCCTGAGTTTTTCTTCCTATTTATGTCTAGTGTACACCCCTACTGTCCACAAGCATCCCCCCCCCTCCCCATATGGATTTGGAGAATTGTTGCCACGTCCCAGTGGTGGAGGTATCATATATATGAAAGAGGGCATTCCATTATAGCCTACTACAATGATCAATTAGGAGGCCGAAGCCCTAAAGGAAGTGATGCAATAGGTGACTGAGTCGACAACATTTAAGTAAGCTGTACCTTGGGGTCTCATATATCAAAGGGGGTCTCAAAGGACGCATACGCTTCAACCTGTGGCTCTTGTTGAGCCATTTCCTGTAGGGCTGGAGCCACAGGTTGATGCGTACACGTCCTTTAAGACCCCCTTTGATATATAAAAGAGACCCCAAGGTATAGCTTACTTGTAAATGTAATGGGTTCAAATCCATATGGGGAGGGGGGATGCTTGTGGACAGTAGGGATCTACGCTAGACATAAAAAGGAAGCAAACTCAGGAAGAGGAATGACCTCTCACACATATTTAATTAATTGTTTCAAATAACCCTGCCTCGTTAAATCAATGAGCTTGGTGTTTTGCTTTCAAAAATAGGTGATAGACGAAGTCTAAACTGCAGAAAATAAAAACATCCAAGGTGCCTTTTAAGGAAATCTTTGAATATCTGTCAATTTTTTTAACCAGCGGACCCTAGTTTACGACAAAAACAACACAATTGACGGCAGCTCAGTTGCCGCGTGGTCGATAGCAACCACCATAGCAACCATGAAGTCAGGTGACGTGATGCAGCCCCATTGAAAAGAATAGAATGCACCCTACACACTCAGGAGGAGGATGCATTGGTTTACATTTTGTTATTTGGAGCACCGTTGCTTTTATTTATTTATTTATTTATTGGGTTAGGGTTAGTTAGTTTTTGAGGAGTTTTTGAGGAGGTGCTTCAAAAATGCCAAAAATGTCTGCAATCATCCAGAATCCAATGGAAAAACCCGTTGGCTTGTTGTCAAGGGAACCCAGGGCGATGCTCACTTCCAGGTTTGCCAACATACGTCATACCTCCGCCACTTTATACTGTAAAACCACATGTTCAAGTTGAATGATAATGCATGAATTTATTCTTTATTCTGCCATAGTAACACGGTAAATAAATGGCAAAAAATAGGCTGAGAACAAATTCGTATTTACGATATGTTCAATAAAACGTAATCACGGACAAAATACGTTTTTCAGACAAACGTAATTGAGAATGCCGAATAGTTCTCTGGGAACGTAATTTTGATGAGATAGGGTTACTCTGTCAGTTGTCAAACAAAGCAGACGGACGTGGTCTCTATAGCAACGAACTCACCTACCCAACACTGATCAAAACAATTATTGTTTCTCAATCAAAGCACAAAACAGCACAACTGATGTCTATAGCCTTAACCCATACATGTTGTGTAATTAACAAGGACACGTTGGTTTAGTTGTGTTGAGTAATGTCACATATTTCACTGTAAAATCGCCGTTAATGTGCAGCCATCGGGTCTTCCGTTAGCCAATGGGATGATTGCTCATAGCTTCATAAATTGCCGTGGAGGGATTACATTTTAATGAGTGGAAAACCCCTGCGTCGAAAAAAGAAGCACAAGGGTACTGTGAAAAAGAGCTTTCTTCACGCACATTGTTGTTGTTAAAAAGCATCTCTTTACTTAAAACACAGCACAACTGTCGAGTCACTTGCACAACTCCAGCCAAAAACTCTGGCCCTCTAAAAGAGCACCAGAATGGGTGTGGCTCAATTAGCCTATGAGCTACAGCTGCGGACTATCACGGCTAACCAACCAGACAGGAGCACATGAATCTTTTAAAACATGTTTAAAAACAGTGAAGATGCCATTCACATCTCACACTCACACACGCACACACACATATCGTGTGCATCGAACCATTAGACAAGATGGTCGCAGCGTGAGGGAGTGCAACGCAGGCAGGTCTGCCCTCTTAAAGGGCAACTTCACCCATTTCACATAAAATTTGTATTTTTAGAACCCCCCTCATATTTTTGAATGGTCTAGCATCATTCCCTTATTTTCTGAGAGACTGGAAGAGATCCGTATCGATCTCCAACACTTCCTGTTTTACAATGACGCAATATGACGATTTTTGCGTACAAGAAAATAGGAAGTGTAAGAGGGGATGATTCTCGTAAGACTACAACCACTAGTCCCACCCACCTCTAGGGGGTGGGACCCACTGACGCTACAGACCTATTAGAGCAGTGCAAGTGGGTGGGACTTCACCAGCAGAAACTAACATCCACAGCGTCTGAAGCTAAGATAACAGAGGCTGTTGATAAAACTGAAGTACATTGGCGGAGGGTACTGGATCTGACATAGAAGATGGCACCATGCAAAAGTTCACCATTTCGAAAGAAATACAAACGAGGACTACCGTATTTTCGCACTATAAGGCACACCAGATTATAAGGCGCACCTTTAATGAATGGCCTATTTTAGAACTGTTTTCATATATAGGGCGCACCGGATTATAAGGCGCATAGAATAGAAGATACTGCAGTCAAATGTTTGACTGGGGTTGCGTTATGCATCGACTAGACCAAGCTGTGCTAAAGGGAATGTCAGCAAAACAGGCAGATAAAGTCAAACTTTATTAAGCGTTCTGACAACTCCGGTCACTCCCATGGTAACGATGTTCAAACGTTAATGTGCATATTAACAATATCGCATAAATATCTGATCAATATCTCTTAACAATAAGCTCACTTTTTCAGTTAATTCCCCGCCTACGAATCCCTCGAATTCTTGTGTGTCCGAATTGAACAGTTGGGCGAGTACGGCATCCAACATGGTCCCTCTCGTCATTATCTGAGTCAGTGTCGCTGCTGTTGCCTGGCAGTTCAGTGATTATTCCTGCCTTCGTGAAAGCGTGGACCACAGTTGAGACTGGTATATCAGCCCAGGCATCCACGATCCATTGGCAGATAGTGGCATAAGTCGCCTGGCGCTGTCTCCCCGTCTTGGTGACGTGTGTTCGCTTTCTTGGCCCCGTCCACACGAAGCCGATTCTTTGGGTGAAACCGCATAATGCTATGGCCACACCAAACGCGTGTAACGTGCCTAACTTGACGCTTGATCTTTGTGTGTCACAAAAATGGTTCAACGCGCCAACGCGCCTGTGGCTGCGCTGGATTTAGGAGTCCGAGGTAGGAAACCCAAACGCCGCCGTGTTTGGGTGCATGATAGAGTTTAGATCGGGTTAGATTAAATAATCTCGGATATAAACAACAATAATCTGTGTGGGGGGACGTGCGACGTCTGGCCTGCAGGGGGAGTATGGGCAGGTTGGGAGAGCACCGGATTGGCTGGGGGGATTGGACCTGAGTGCGGGCAGGTGTCGGCACTCAGGCCAATCAGGGAGTGTTTGTACTTATGTGCCTGCTTTTGTCTTGTAGTGAGGTGGGGAATCCAGGAAGGATTGCGAGGAGAAAGGAGCCGATCGAGAACAGAGATCGCGCCAAGCAGAATATGATTTACGTTCTGTCCAATTGCCTTTGATTTATACGTTTGTGGGAAGCAATAAAAGAACTTCCGTGTGGAAAAAGCACAACCTGTGTCCAGCGCTCTATTGAACCCGTTACAGTGGCACCCAACGTGGGGCGAGCGTACAGAAATGGACCATTCCCCATTGGGAAACGTGCTCGGGCACCTAGCCCAGATGGCGGAGAGACAAGGCCAGCTCCACCAGGCGCAGAACGAGGCGCTCACGGACCTGGCACAGTCCTTGGCCGCCGATCGGGCCGTGCTCCGGGAGCTCCTCGCCTCCGGCGGACGCGGCGAAGGACCCCGGGGGGCGGGACCCGCGACACACATACACGTCCCGAAGATGGGGGAGGGGGACGACGCGGAAGCCTTCCTCGAGACCTTCCAGGGGGTGGCCGAGGTCTCAGGGTGGCCCCGCCCGGAGTGGGCGCACCGTCTCCTGCCGCTCCTAACAGGAGAGGCGCAGCTTGCGGCCCACAGTCTGCCGGCTGGGGCCCAGCGGGACTACGACGCCATCACCAGGGCCATCCGAGACCGGCTGGGCCTCTACCCGGAGGAACATCGCCGGCGGTTTCGGGCGCTGGCCCTCCGTGAGGGCGACCGACCCTTCGCCTTCGCCCAGCAGCTGATGGACCAGGCCAGGAGGTGGCTGGTCCCAGACCGGAACACGGCAGAGGACGTGGTGGAGCAAGTGGCCCTGGAGAGGTTCGTGGAGGGGCTGCCGGCTAGGACCTCCGCCTGGGTCCGATACCACCGACCCGAGGCTCTCTCCGCCGCGGTCGTCCTGGCGGAGAGCCACCTGCAACCACCACCAGCGGGCCAGCGACCACCGACACCGAGCCCACGTACCGGTGCGGCTGCCCCACGGCGGGACAGACCAACCCCGGCGCCGAGGGCGAGATGGGGGGGCGTTCCAGAGCGGGCACATGAGTCGCCTCCCCCCCCCACTCCACAGGCGGGCGCTCAAGCGGCAGGGGAGGGGTGCTGGCGGTGCGGGCGGCCTGGCCACTTCCGGCGGGAGTGCCCTATGATGGAGGTGGGTCAGGTCGTCCGCGTCACCGGTGCCCCATCTCCTCCCCACGGTCCCGGCGAGGCGTACCGTATCCCGGTGAGGATACAGCGGGGTACGCACCAGGCGCTGTTGGACTCGGGCTGCATGCAGACCATGATCCACCAGCGCCTGGTGCGGTCCGAGGCGGTGATAGAGGCATCGAGCGTTTCGGTGAAATGTATACACGGGGATGTTCACACGTATCCCTTGGTCCCTATCGAAATTCGTTACGGGGGGAAAACGCATAGAGTCAAGGCGGCGGTTAGCCCGAGCCTCACGCACCCCCTGATTCTAGGGTTAGATTGGGCTGGGTTTCCAGGGGCGGTTAGCGAGACTACGGGGGTGCGGACACGACAGATAGGGACATGTAGGTCATGCGCTGTGTTCTGCGCCGATGCAAGGGCGTCCGACGCTGATCAGGAATCGGGGGAGGAGGCGGGAGGTTCTCAACCCGAGGTCCGAGCGCCGAGCTTCCCACCGGTAGACGATTTCCCCCTCGAGCAGTCTCGGGATGTTACTTTACGCTCAGCCTTCGACCAAGTGATTGCTATTGATGGTTCGAGGGTACAGCCAGACGCAGTGCTGACTTACCCACACTTTGTGGTCATTAGGGATAGGCTTTATCGGGTGGGTCGTGACACCGAGAGTGAGGAGATTTTTACCCAGTTGCTGGTACCCAGGAGCCGCCGGGAAATGATTTTCCAGGCGGCGCATTACAACCCAATGGCGGGCCATTTGGGGTACGAACACTAAACCGGATAATGGCTCGATTCTATTGGCCGGGGATTCGGGCGGAAGTGCGTAGGTGGTGCGCCTCCTGCCCCGAGTGCCAGCTGGTGAATCCCCCCGCCATTCCCAGGGCTCCCTTGCGGCCCCTTCCTCTGGTGGAGGCCCCATTCGACCGCGTGGGCATGGACATTATCGGGCCATTAGAACGTTCCTCACAAGGGTATCGATTTGTGTTGGTCCTGATCGACTACGCAACCCGATACCCGGAAGCAATTCCATTGCGCAACATCTCTGCGAAGAGTGTTGCGCAGGCGTTGTTTCATGTCATATCGCGGGTGGGAATCCCGAAAGAGATTCTCACTGACCAGGGCACCAATTTCATGTCACGCACGATGAAGGAACTTTACGGGTTGTTGAAGGTGAAGGCCATCCGCACGAGCGTCTATCACCCAGCCACTGACGGCTTGTGCGAGAGGTTTAACCGGACGTTAAAGTCCATGATCCGGAAGTTTGTACTGGAGGATGCTCGAAATTGGCATCAATGGCTAGACCCTCTGTTGTTTGCGGTGCGGGAAGTTCCTCAGGCTTCCACGGGGTTTTCCCCATTCGAGTTGCTCTATGGGCGCAGGCCCAGGGGCGTCCTGGACCTCATTAAAGAAACCTGGGAGGAGGGGTCCAGCGACAGTAAAAACGAAATCCAGTACGTCATGGACTTGCGTGCAAAGCTCCACTCACTCGGGGTAATGTCACGTGAGCATTTGCACCAAGCCCAGGAGAATCAGAAACGCCTGTACGACAGAGGGACTAGATTACGCGATCTTGCACCGGGGGATAAGGTCCTCGTTCTGTTGCCCACCTCTAGCACCAAATTACTCGCGAAGTGGCAAGGGCCCTTTGTGGTCACACGGCGGGTTGGGGACGTGGATTACGAGGTGGCGCGCACGGACAGGGGCGAAAGCAAGCAGGTCTACCACATCAACCTCCTAAAGAGGTGGAACGATGCGGTCCCTGTCGCGTTTGCGTCGACGTTACCGGAGAAGGAGGAGTTTGGGCCGGACGTCCCTAGCCTAGGCCCCACCCCCCCGGTCGGTCAGGGCGAGGGTCTCGTAGAGAGTCAGGCACGGGACGTTGCCGGTCTACAACTCCGGTTCGCCGACGTGTTTTCGCCCCTGCCCGGTCGCACCCCTCTGATTACTCACAACATCGAGACGCAGCCAGGTTTAACGGTGCGGACACGCCCCTACAGGCTGCCCGTCCACAAACAAGATGTGGTACGGCGCGAATTGGCAACCATGTTGGAGTTGGGCGTCGTCGAGGAGTCTCACAGTGACTGGTGCAGTCCCGTCGTGCTGGTGGGGAAGCCGGACGGGTCTGTCCGGTTCTGTGTAGATTACCGTAGGGTGAATGCGGTGTCAAAGTTCGATGCCTACCCAATGCCTCGGATCGACGAGCTAGTGGACCGGCTTGGCATGGCCAAATATTATACGACCCTGGACTGCACAAAGGGCTACTGGCAGATTCCGTTGTCTCCAGCAGCCCGGGAAAAAACAGCCTTCTCCACTCCGCTCGGTCTCTACCAGTTTAAGGTGCTTCCGTTCGGGTTGTTCGGGGCCCCGGCCACGTTTCAGCGGCTGATGGACCGGGTGTTACGGCCCCACGCCACGTATGCTGCTGCCTACATCGATGACATCGTTATCTATAGCGGAACGTGGGAGCAGCATGTGCGGCAGGTGGCGGCCGTCCTTCAGTCGCTGAGACGGGCGGGACTCACGGCCAACCCGAAGAAGTGCGTGATCGGGCGGAGGGAGATTCAATATCTGGGGTTCCACCTGGGGCGGGGGAAGGTCCGGCCGCAGGTCGGTAAGACGGCGGCGGTCGCGGCCTCCCCTCGGCCCAGGACCAAAAAGGAGGTGAGGCGGTTCCTGGGACTGGCGGGCTACTATCGGCAGTTCGTGCCGAACTTCTCCGACCTGGCCAGCCCCTTGACCGACCTCACCCGTAAGAGAGCCCCAGATGCGGTCCAGTGGTCGGAGCCATGTCAGGTGTCGTTTGAGGCTATTAAAACAGCCCTCTGTGGAAAGTCGGTCCTGTGTGCTCCTAACTTTGATCTCCCTTTTTCCCTGCAGACGGACGCGTCGGATAGGGGGTTGGGCACGGTCCTGACCCAGCAGGTGGAGGGGGTCGACCGCCCGGTGCTGTACCTGAGCCGGAAACTATCAGACCGGGAGGGTCGGTACAGCACGGTGGAGAAGGAGTGCCTCGCCATCCGGTGGGCGGTCGGCGCCCTCCGCTACTACCTGCTGGGGCGCGCGTTCACCCTCTACTCCGACCACGCCCCCCTCCAGTGGCTCCACCGCATGAAGGACGTCAACGCGAGGATCACCCGGTGGTACCTCGCGTTGCAGCCCTTTCATTTTCAGGTCGTGCACAGGCCTGGGGCGCAGATGGCCGTGGCGGACTTCCTCTCCCGCTCTGGGGGGGGGGAGTGAGTTGGCGGCCGGATGTGACCCCGGCCTGTGTCGGGCGGTGGGGGTGTGTGGGGGGACGTGCGACGTCTGGCCTGCAGGGGGAGTATGGGCAGGTTGGGAGAGCACCGGATTGGCTGGGGGGATTGGACCTGAGTGCGGGCAGGTGTCGGCACTCAGGCCAATCAGGGAGTGTTTGTACTTATGTGCCTGCTTTTGTCTTGTAGTGAGGTGGGGAATCCAGGAAGGATTGCGAGGAGAAAGGAGCCGATCGAGAACAGAGATCGCGCCAAGCAGAATATGATTTACGTTCTGTCCAATTGCCTTTGATTTATACGTTTGTGGGAAGCAATAAAAGGACTTCTGTGTGGAAAAAGCACAACCTGTGTCCAGCGCTCTATTGAACCCGTTACAATCTGGTTAAATAACTTCACATTGTGTGTCTGGTGTGTTTCCAGCATTCGTAGTGTTGATCAGCAGATAGTCCGCCAAGACGTTGAGGTTGCTTAGCAACCAGAGACGCTGTCCATGCAAGTGAATGGAGCGTTCCCTCTTCGTCATAACTATCAAACCAAACATCCTTCACATTCAACGAGCGAACATTATGAAAGTAAAATGCACATTTCTCGCAATTTTTTTTTACATAAACGCATTTAATGGCGTAACTATGTTACTATTTCCACCCAGAATAAAGAAAGATGTCGGCCGTATGCTTCTTTGCAAGCGTCATTACTCTCTGCCAGTGACGTCGGGTCAAGCTCCACGCTGATTGGCTATCGTATTTTTTCTGTGGAGAACCAGCACCTTGAATATTTACTACAGCGTTTCTACAGCTCGATTTTCAAGCAGTCTTGCGGTATCAGCCTAGTAGATGGAACAAGGAGGTGTCCGATAGGCGGAGATTATCAGCGGGAGTGTCCAGCGAAGCTGTGCATCGTGGTGCATGGTGGGAGTTGTTGTCTTCAATCCACAAGCGCCAAAAAGTCACTTTCTGCCTTTTCTCGGTCAAGACGGCACCAAATTAGAATTTTATTTTATTATTCGACTACATATAGGACCCAATTTCAATACATATTCATGCCTCTGTGGCGGAATGGAGAGAAGGGGGGGGGAAAGTTGCTCGACAACGCCACCTGGGGAATTGCACCCCAGGAAATACAACCTTGGCCCTGTACTTTGGCCAACCAGAGGTCACACAGATTCGTTGCACGTTTTGTATAAAGGACGAGAGACGGACTTACAAAAGATATAATTTAATTTATTTACAGTAAGCAGAATTAAAAGAGCTCAGGGATCTCAACAACCACTGAAGTGTCAAGTCAAAACCCCAAAGTAGAAATAAATACAACAGGCACAGAGCTAGGCTGTAGCGAGGCGGTCAGACTAAATCAACTCAAAACCACAAAAGAACCACTACAAACCAAGCCTGCCGCCCGCTGCACCAGCTCCTGTCCTGGAAACACAAGAAAGAAACACAAAAATTACCCTACTGTTGTGGCGAGACACTCAGGTTGTTACGACAATCATTTAAAACAGAGGACTATAATAAAACTGTACTTTGATGTGACGTAGTGTTATAACAAAACAACACATGAGGAAGACAAGAAACCCAATCCCGCTTCCGGGAGACTGGCAAGGTTCGCAATAAGTCATGGAGCGTCCGATTAAAGTGTTCGACCTGTCCGTTGCCGGCTGGATGGTAAGGAGTGGTTCGCGATTTGTCAACCTCGTACAAGCGGCAGAGCTGGTGGATCAGGAAACTCTCAAAGCTCCGACCCTGGTCGGAGTGAATGCGGCTTGGAACGCCGAACTGGAAAAACCATTCGGTCAGCAAGACCTGGGCAACCGTCACAGCACGCTGGTCCCGGGTTGGGACTGCCACAGTGTATTTACTAAACACATCGGTCATCACTAAAACGTTCTCCAACCCGTTCTGTAATGGTTCTAGCAATGTAAAGTCGATGGCGACAATCTCGTTCGGCCGGGACGCTAGCACGTGACCCATAAAGCTGTGGGGCACTGACCCTGAATCTTTGGCAACTTGGCAGCGTTCGCAGGTCTGGACCCACTCCTTGATGTCAGCAGACATTCTCGGCCAGTAACAGCGCTGTCGTACCAGTTCTGTGGTGCGGGGGTCTCCTTCTTAAGGACAGCAGGCAGAACAAGCTGGAAACACCCTTCCCCCCCATCTGAACGGAAAGTCCGGCGGTACAGTACACCACCTTGTTCGACCAAACGGTCCCATTCTTTCAGGAGCGTCAAAGCTAAGGCAGGGAGTTGTTGCCTCTCCTCTTGAGTCGGTTTAACCCGCCTCCGCCAAAAGCGCAGAAAGTTGTCACCCAAGAGAGAATCTGCCTCCTGTAAGGAACGAAGATCAGATGGAGAATGGCCCCAGAAGACAGACACCGCGGCCTGGGGTGCAGGTACCACTGGAGCCGAGACTGAAGCTGACTGGGGGAGCAGTGGGATCGAAGTGCCAGGTAGCACCCGTTCAGCCAGACTGGACCCTGACAGATACTGCCGGGAGAGGGCATCAGCATTCCTATTGACGCGTCCCGAACGATACCTGATCTCGAAATCAAAGACAGCCAATTGGGAGGCCCACCGCTGTTCTACGGCCCCCAACTTGGCAGAATTCAGGTAACTCAACGGGTTGTTGTCCGTGAAGACCACACTTTTATGCCCCAACAAATACTCCCGGAACTTCTCTCCCATCGCCCACTTGAGTGCAAGGAACTCCAGTTTCATCGAACTGTAATTTTCCATGTTGCGCTCCGTGGGTCGAAGCCCTCTGCTTGCGTACGCCACTGGCCGAACACCATCGTCAGTCTCCTGTGAAAGGACAGCTCCCAGGCCACTGTGACTTGCATCGATTTCCAAGATAAACGGGCGTGCAAAATCTGCATAGGCCAGCACTGGGGCCGAGACCAACTTCGCCTTCAAAGCTTCGAAGCTTTGCTCACACTGGGGTGTCCATGCAGAGCCCAAATCCCGCCCAGAGCCTCGCTTGGACCGGGTACCTGCATGCTCTGCCACCAACTTATGCAGGGGGCCTGCCAGCTTAGCGAACCCCTCCACGAACCGCCTGTAGTAGCTGGCGAACCCCAAGAACGAGCGCAGCTCTGACACATGGCAGGGCCGCTGCCATTCTGCCACCGCCTCAATCTTGGCAGGGTCCGTGGAAACGCCTCGGCTCGAGATAATGTGCCCCAGGTAACGGACCTCCCTTTTGAAAAAGGCACACTTCTCAAGTTTGACCTTCAAGCCTTCCCTCTGAAGCCGACTGAGGACCACCTCCAGTCGCTGCAAGTGTTGAGAGACAGAAGATGAAAATACAACAATATCGTCCAAGTACAAGAGCAAGGATTGACACTGTTGATCCCCAAACATCCTTTGCATTAATCTCTGAAAGGTAAACTCGAAGAGACCGAAAGGTGTACAAAAGGCTGTCTTCGACTTGTCCTGCTCTGTGACGGGGACCTGGTTGTACCCACTCGCTAAATCGAGGGTGGTGAACCAGCGAGCTCCAGCAAGGGAGTCAAGGCTTTCCTCGATGCGAGGTAAGGGAAATGCGTCCTTCCGTGTCTTGCGATTAAGCAGGCGGTAGTCAACACACATCCGGAGACTACCATCCTTTTTACGGACCAGGACAATGGGGGAAGCAAAAGGGCTATTGCTTTCCCGGATCACCTTAGCTTCAAGTAACTGGTCAATGTGAGCCTTCACCTCCTCGTACTCCGAAGGTGGTATCCGTCGGTACCGCTGTCTCACCGGAATCTCGTCCAGCAAGGGAATCTCGTGAGAGATAAGGTTGGTACAACCCAAGTCACCGTCGTGATTCGAGAAAATTGTCTGGTATTTCTGCAGCAGAGCATACACCTCACTCTGCTCTTGCTCGGCTAAAGCGGACAGGTCCCCAGCTTGTACCCCACCCGTTGTTGTGCCAGCAGCTGCATGGGATGAAACTGAGGCTGTAGTGAGCTTCACCTCAGTTACGCCAGCTGGTAGACTGACAACCTGCGCACTACTTAAAGCGCCAAGACCAACACGTGGGTAGAGAAGGACATCAGTCGTCCCCACATTGACCACTGGGACGTAAACTGTACCACGGGTAACCTGGACCACACAAGGAAAAGTCAGCAGCCCTGCTGGCAGGCCAGACTCTGTTTGTTCAAACAGCGCAGCCTGACCAGCCCGCTGCTCTGCACAGGTAGTTGCCACAAGCTTCAGTACTCCACCAGGTATTCGTATTGCCCGTCTCCCACGAACCCGGGCGGAACCAGTGATGTTTCTCTGATGTTCTGTGGTGGCCTGATGGCACCGTTGCAAGGCTTCAAGGACTGGGCCTGGGGCTTGAACCACCGACGGCGCATTGAAGAGGGCAGGGCCATACATGGCAAAGAGTTCACGATAGCAGCGACGAATGATGTTGCTCCCCAAGATCCCCGGGGAAGCAGATGCAGCATCAGGAGGGTCTCTCACCACCAGAATCCCACAACCAGGGACCACTTTTCCACACAAGGTCACATCCAGCTCCAAGTAACCGATGTACGGGATACAAAGACCATTAGCTGCCCGCAATTGCAGCCAATAACAAGACCGAAGGCGCTCCTGGCCCCATGATGCAAAATGTTCTACAAAGAAACTTTCAGGGATCGTAGACACCATGGAACCACTATCTAACAAGCATGAAACCGTGACCCCACCCATCAAGACATCAATATGGGGACACGGTGCCATTATCCGATCAATGAGGTCAGGTTGCGAGCCTCTAGCCTCCCCAACTGAGCTTTGGCTCCGCAGCTCAGTGGGCGTCAGTTTTCCGGCTGAAATGCAGGGCGGGAAAATCCAGCCCCAGTAGTAGGTCGACCAGTCAAAGAACCAGCACGGGGACGAGGGGGGACTCGCTCCCCATCACAATCACTGGCATAATGACCTGGCTGTTGACATCTTCTGCAGATCAAAGGCCCATTGCGAGGGGGCCGAGGTGGAAAAGGACGAGCCTGCAAAGAAGCCATGGTCTGGGCCAGTTGGTCAAGCTGTCCTTGTTGACGTTTCAAGAGAGCCTTCACTTCGCTCAACTCTGAGTCATGGGGTGAGACAAGAGGGGCGGGGCGAGAACTACCCTGCACTCCATACTGTAAACCGTGGGCCAAAGGAAGAGAGTGGCTACGTTCCCTAACACCCCTTGGAGAGCCCTCCCTCTCCCATCTAATGGCCTCTCCACGTGTGTCAAGCAGAGAAGCAGTGGGGTCGCGACGAATGAACTGCTTCAATTCCCTGCGAAGGGCACCATCAAGCACATGCTCCACGAACTGGTCGCGAAGAAGGATTTCTGCATTAGGCAGAGCATCAGTTGCTGACTGCTTGACACACTCCATCAGGGCCATCAGAGCCAAGGAAAACTCTAACAATGTCTCCCCGTCCTGCTGCTTCCTGGAGAAGAAAGATTGCTGCAGGGTCACATATGAATGTACACAGCCATAAAGCTCAGTCAAGATGGTCAAAACCTCGTCAGGATCCTCCCTCTCCACACGGGGGCGATACTTTATCTCTTCTCTGGCCTCCCCTTCTAGGTGGTCAAAGATGAAGAAAGCCTGATCACGAACAGACAGGTGGCGGGCACGCATACACACCTGTAGCTCCTCTTTCCACTCAGCTAAGCCTACACCTGTTCTGCCATTGAACATGGGACATCTACGATCTCTAGGTATGACAACCAGCCGTTCAGTGACCCTGGAGCTGGCACCAGCAGCCGGAGCAACAGGAGCGGGGTCAGCCCTACTGGGACCGGCCTGGGAAGCATCTCTCGCTCGAGACAGCTGCTCGTTATCTGTTCTAAGCTGTGCCACTAGCTCTCTGAGCTGCTGCAGTTCCTCCTCCATAGCAACCGCAGAAACCACACTCACCAACTCAAAATGGAGACCTGATTTTACCAACTGGTAAAAAACTTACTCACCACTGCCTCAACACACCACCACTTAATCCAACAAAAGCAAAAAGGGAAAAAAAAACTCAAACTAATAACACAAATGAAAGTCACGTCTCTGTCCTCTAACAGTGCGTCCTGCCGACAACGCCAACTTGTGGCGGAATGGAGAGAAGGGGGGGGGAAAGTTGCTCGACAACGCCACCTGGGGAATTGCACCCCAGGAAATACAACCTTGGCCCTGTACTTTGGCCAACCAGAGGTCACACAGATTCGTTGCACGTTTTGTATAAAGGACGAGAGACGGACTTACAAAAGATATAATTTTATTTATTTACAGTAAGCAGAATTAAAAGAGCTCAGGGATCTCAACAACCACTGAAGTGTCAAGTCAAAACCCCAAAGTAGAAATAAATACAACAGGCACAGAGCTAGGCTGTAGCGAGGCGGTCAGACTAAATCAACTCAAAACCACAAAAGAACCACTACAAACCAAGCCTGCCGCCCGCTGCACCTGCAAAACACAAGAAAGAAACACAAAAATTACCCTACTGTTGTGGCGAGACACTCAGGTTGTTACGACAATCATTTAAAACAGAGGACTATAATAAAACACACACATACACACATACACACAGCACTCACACCCACACACAGGAACAGAACTAACTCATAACCAAATATTTAAACCCAAATACAATTAAACAGAAACCCAACTAATTCTTAAGACAAGTAATAAGGAAACAAACGAAATCTAACTGTGGGTGGGGGCCAGGCGTATTTAACACCCCAAACACAAACCCAACAGCTATGTTAAACTAAACAGAAAATAATCAGTTGAACCCCAAAGCAATAGATCAGAAATAATAAGAAAATATTGATATGCTTAACCCCAAATGGGTCAACAAAACGCAACACAAAAATATATGTATGTATAGGATTTAACCCAAACAAATAAACTAAAGAACACAAACACAAAAAGATGAAAGGAAAAGCAGACAATTAACCAAACCAATAAGAGTTGTGGTGGGACTGAAAACTTAGCGCTGCGTGGGAATGCAACCGCCACATCGGACTGTGTGGAAAAAGGCAACCGTGCCGGAGCAGCCGAAGATGATGAAGACGACGGAGGGGATGGAGAAGCGGAGCGGCTGGCGAAGACAGAGCGGCCGCCCCAGGACCGGAGGCGTGGATGGTTTACGTTTGGGATCGCCAGGTGTAGGCTACGTCACAGAGCCGTGCAGGGCAGCTTCACCAGAGCACAGGAGGAGGAAGAAAAGCAAAAGCACCGCTGCGGCTCCAACAGCCGAACGAAGAGAGCTTTACGCCCCCGAAACGGATCACCGGCTGCGGCAACAGTACAGAGCGGATGCCACACTCCCCTCACTCTTCACAATGCCGCCCCCGAACAACACGGCCAACAACGCTTCAAGTGACTGAAGCACGCCACACCAACCGACAACAAACCAACAACTAACAGATGCCACACCGAGTCTTCGCCACGAGTGCCAGGCAGCAGTGTGCGCGCCAGAGAAGGCGCAGCACTTATACAGGTGAAACTACTCTGCAATCTGCCCACCAGAAATCACCTGAGTGGAGGAGGAGCAACACTCAACCTGCCACACCTCCACCGGTGAAATGCTCCTTTAAGATAGCTCAACAGACAATCCTACTTATAATATTCATACCTCTGTCGCATCGTAGTGTTTATGTCCCGTTTTCTCTCCTGCATATTGTTGTTTGGCACAACATTGCTGATCAACAAAGCCAGATCTCCCTACAAACTGCTGGGATCACGCTAATTAGGCGTAACATATAGCTTGATTTATTTCACTTTTTAACGACTTATTCGCCTGTATGGATTATCTTCGCTGGCATCTTTTTCATTTTTTTTGGAACTGCCGTAAACTGAAGCTGTTGTTTACATCCAGCTGTCATTCGGTAGTCGTAAAACTGAACTGTCATAATGCCAGTTGTTTTCAGTTCCATTGACAGATAACAGGTGCAGAGCTATCGTATCACTTTATTTTTTATTTTTCCTTTGATGCAGACCGACCTGTTTGCGGCCTATTTTTGGTCTTCGTCTATTGATTTAATTTGCCCCCTCACGGAGATGCCTTGGCCTATGATGGCTGGGTCATCATTAATGTTTTTTGTGTTACTGTCTTTTTTGTACTGTGTTTGTTTCTTGTCAGATTTGTGTGTTTGTGTTTCAGGCCTAATTTTTTGTGTTATATTGTCACAACCCTCTACAACTTTTCTGATGATTTAATCTGCCTAGCCCTGAACATTGTTATTATCCATATAAACCTAAATATCCCAAATGAATAATAGTAAAGGTTTAAAAATCATTCATCTGAATATTCGAAGTTTCGTGCCAAAAATTGATTTACTTCGTTCATGGGTAGCCCAACACAATCCCAATATTATTACTCTGTCCGAAACATGGCTCAATAGCAACATCTCAGACAATGAAATAAAACTAGAAAATGACGTATTATATAGAGCTGATAGAGGCTCCAGGGGAGGTGGTGTGTCTACCTATATCTCTTCTAATTTAACTGCTGAGCTAATTACACCTACAGTTAAACCAACACACTTTGAATGCCTTTTTGTTAAAATTATATTTCATCAGAATAAATATATTACTGTTGGTAATGTATATAGACCACCCTCATCCCCGGCAGAGTCCTCCAAGTGCTTGATGTCTACCGTTGATGCTATCCCATCTAAAAATGAAATGATCATTCTAGGCGATTTAAAAAAAATTGGCTAGATAAGTCCTCTGGTAAAGATAAAAAGTAAAACTAAATTTAACACAAATCATTAAAGAACCCACTCGAATTACTCCTAAATCCCAGTCCATACTTGATTGGATACGTGTCACTCATCCTGAAAGATCTGTTGAAGCTGGTATATTGTCAGACTGCCTCAGTGATCACTCTGTTATATACTGTGTATGGAAAATTAAAATCCCAAAAGCACCACTAAAATTAGTAAAAATCAGACAACATAAGAAAATGAATATAGACCTATTTATCAATGATTTAATTTCTATTTATTGGGACAGGTATCAGTTAATTCCAACTGCGCAGGATGCCTGGGACTTTCTGTACTCTGATTTAACTCAAGTAGTGGATAAACATGCTCCATGGAAAATTTCAAAGGTCAAGGGACGACATCTTCCTTGGATAACTGCTGATCTTCTAAGCCTTTTTAGACAGAGGGACAAGGCCTGGGCCAAATTTCGGCAAACAAGGGATAACGCAGACTGGGAAACATACAGGAAACTAAGAAACCTTTCTAAGACAATGACCCGCAACGCAAAATCTGATTACTATAAGGAATGTCTCTCCAACAAGTTAAAAAATCCTAAACAATTCTGGAACGCTTTAAAATCCATAATAAATACCTCTGATAAAAGCCCTATTAATAAAATACGTGATGATAATGCGATAATTCATGACCCTCTCTCAATTGCTCAAGTGTTCAGTCAGCATTTCTCCACAGTCTGTTCTGACTCAATATCAGATTTCTCTTATAATCAGTGTTCTAATAATATGTCTGCCTGTCGTAGTACCTTCTTATTTAATAAAATTACACCTCAAGAAGTCCAGAACGCCATTAAACAACTTAGTCTGAGTAGTGGTGCTGTCCTTGATGGGATTGAATCAAGATATATTAAATTGGCCTCCCATGTCCTTATGTTTCCTCTAGCTGATTTGTTCAACCTGTCTTTTTCTACCTGTGAGATACCAACAATGTGGAAATGCTCACGTATTACGCCAATTCACAAAGGAGGCGACGTCCTTGATCCAAATAATTATAGACCAATATCAATAATCTATACTGTCACAAAAGTCTTTGAAAAAATATTTTTCAATCAAATATCACATTATCTTAAAATAAACAATGTCCTCTCACCTTTTCAGTCTGGATTTAAACCTAATTACTCAACAACCACTGCACTTGATAAGTTGACTAATGATATATTTTCAGCATCTGACTGGTGATCTCACATGAGCTATTTTTATTGATCTGAAGAAGGCTTTTGATGTGGTGGACCATTATTTACTTTTAGACAAGCTTTATGCAATTGGTTTTTCGCAAAATGTACTTCTCTGGTTTAATTCTTATTTTCATAATAGAAAGCAATGTGTTGTTCTTCAGGGATGTAAGTCTGATTTTTTTGTACAACAAAGGGGTGTGCTCCAAGGTTCAACACTTGGACCTCTTCTTTTCTCCATTTGTATTAATGATCTTCCTTTGGTTTGTTCTAATACTTCAGTTCAACTTTATGCTGATGATACTGTCCTTTATACCTCTAAATCTAACATCTCACTGATACAAAATGCTCTTCAATTGGACTTTGATATCGTTCAAAACTGGCTCTCATCTAACAGACTTCTGCTCAATCAAACAAAGTCGTTTTCCATGGTCTTTGGTACAAAACATAATCTAAAAACAAAATCTAATAATTTAATAATAACATGTAATGATGGTATGAATCTGCTTAGAGTTGAACAATTTAAATATCTAGGTTTATGGCTTGACTCAGAACTTACCTTCAAACCTCACATTGACTATATGCTTCGTAAAATCAACTTTGGTATTGGTGTATTATTTCGATCCAAGAACTGTTTTACATCTAATGTTCAAAAGAAACATGCCTTACAACTTATTTTACAGTTTTTTGATTACGCTGATGTAGTATATCTAAATGCATCTAAAACCAATCTTCTACCTCTCAACACAGCATTTAACTGTCTTTGTAGATTTGTTCTTGGTTGTTCATTTTACACTCATCACTGTATCATGTATAACACACTCAAATGGCCCGCACTCAATATAAGAAGACATATCCACTGGCTACAGTTTATCTTTAAATGTATACACTGCAATTATCCTGCTTATTTACAACAATTTTTGATTCCATATTCCTCAACATATCAATTACGACACTCATCTCAGTACTTCTTTTCCATTCCTACAGTGTATAAAACAATTGGTAAAAAAGCATTTATGTTCAAAGCGCCATCGGACTGGAACAATCTCCCTTCAAACATACGATCACTGACATCTTCTCATAATTTAAAAAATGCCCTGTCTTCTTATTTTGAGTTAAACTGCATGTGTTTCAGATAATGTTATATATATATATTATTTTTTTTCTTCTTACAATAGTATTATGTTACTTCTTTCAGTCTTACTATGCTAATGCTATGGACAATTTGTGGTCATTGAGAGGTTGTGATCAGTCTTGTACCCATTTCTGCTATGTTTGTGTTGATGCCTGCTGTCTTTGTTGTTGTATATCTGTAAATTGTTGAGTGTTTTTTGTCTTGTAATGTACCTTTAGGACCCCCTCGAAAACGAGAGGATTCCTCTCAAGGGGTTTATCCTACGCAAATACAATTTCTGAATGAATGAATCTTCACATTACCTTCCACCTCTTTTAAGCTTGTAAAACACAGTTACAAGCACATGAGATAAAAAAGGCAAAATATTGTGCAGGACAGTCATTTGTGCTAAATAAACAGTTCAAAAAGTCTCTGGTGACCGCCCATCTCCATTCCAAGATCCCTCCTTCTTGGTGAAACACTTCACTCTTCGCAGTAAGTCCTCCGCCACTGCTGTTCTGCCAAGGCTTGGCAATAGCTCCCCACATGGCTCACGTCAGCAACAAGGAGTTACCGAGCTATTCCTCCTTCAGGCTTTGGCCAACCCCACAGGACAGCAGTTCAACTTCCCCAGTGATCTCCTCTCCTAGCAGGACTCTTCGTCTACCTGCTCTTCTTCACTGCGGTCCACCATGAAGCTCCTCGAACAATGTTTTTCGAAATGTGGGTCCCCTCCACTCGGCTAGAGGAATATCCCACCACTGCCACCAAATGTGAAAAAGAGCTTTCTTCACGCACATTGCTGTTGTTAAAAAGCATCTCTTTACTTAAAACACAGCACAACTGTCGAGTCACTTGCACAACTCCAGCCAAAAACTCTGGCCCTCTTAAAGAGCACCAGAATGGGTGTGGCTCAATTAGCCTATGAGCCACAGCTGCGGACTATCACGGCTAACCAGCCAGACAGGAGCACGTGAATCTTTTAAAACATGTTTAAAAACAGTGAAGATGCCATTCACATCTTCCCACCTTTTGCGTCAGAAGCTGAAGCCAAAGTCACTGACCGTTCGTCAAAAATCGACGCGCTCGGAGTGAGAATGTGTTGCCCTAAATCCTTCCCATTGCCCTCCTCCTTCTCAGTCTTGTGGTTTTTATAGATTGCCAGTTTTGCCTGACCGAGAAGGAAATTTGCCAGTGTACATTTTGCTTTTTTCTCCCCACTGTACCTCACTGAAAATAGTAACAGATTCTGATTAAACAGAAACCCAAGTTTCCCCAACAATGTCTGCAGAAGAGAAAACAAAGCTAACAATCTGGAGCATTCAGTTAAAATGAAAGACCATGTTTGGGGCTGGGTAGAAAGGGCAGGTTGGCATGACGTCAGGGTTGAACCTTGTGACAAATTGCGATAGGTGGGGATGGCCACACGTGAAGGACGCGCCACTGCAAGTCCCCCACTCTTTTGGAGATGGGAGGCTTGTACAGCAACCGCCATGTGGGAGAGATGTCTGGTAGAACCTGTCCATGTTCCCGCCACTTGGTGTCTGGATGACTGGTCAGCTGCCTGTCCATGTTCCCGCCACTTGGTGTCTGGACGACTGGCCCGCTGCGTGAAAAACCGGGATTTGCTGCAAATGTGATACAGTGACTTTCAGTCAACTGAGTCAAAAACTAAATCAGTAAGACCATTAAAGGACAGCAGGTGTCCCTCTCCTCTAGATACACACTTGGGAGGCACACATTATTGTATTCCAGCTACCACGCTGATTGCTGCAGCACTGAGACTGGTCAGGAGCGAGACTCTGAGCCTGCCCAACAGGTCAGCCACCAGGCGCAAAGACCTCAATCCAGTCTGGGCACTGACCTAAAGTTCCAACTTCTACCTTCCATTCTCACGGTCTAGCAGGTGTCCCAACTTGGTCATGCCTGCTCACATGAAAGCCGAGATCAAGCTATCCCCGACTCTCTCCTGGGTGGGCATGAGAAAATAATATTAAGGGGCGCTTCTGTACCATAATGTTCTTCTGGTTTTCTAGACACAGTTAGAATATTCCATGCTTCCAGGACAGATTTATAGAAAAAAGGGAGATGAAACCCTTGTATCCATCGATTGTTTCTCATCAGAAAAAATGTCTGTCCAGTGAAAAGGCCCCAATGCCATGCATCACTGACCGCGCAAAGGAAACCCAAAGCACACTGTCGGGCGCTTAGAGGAGACATTAGGCCGTCTGTAGTCTCATAGAAGTGACCTTACTTGCTTACTTGAATCAGTCCCTGCCCTCCTTCAGCCACTGGCAGGCACAAAACCCCCGGGGCCAGCCAATGATACCAATCCCAAAAAGAAATGTACAAAAGTCTTCTGGAGACTACACAGGAGGGAGACAGGGGGGTCAACTACGAACGCTCTGTGCCACAACATCGATGCTGCCAGGTTATTGAACACCACCCGCCCTATATACGAGAGCTGTAGTGATATCCACCTCCACCGTTACAACCGACCTGCTATCTTCTCTTCCATCCTCTTCCAGTTCTTATCCATATAGGCAACAGTTCCAAGATATACCTCCAAAAACTTAAAACCATCCAAATTCCAGACACAACGTTGTGGCAATACCGGTGGTATCGAATCCTGCCAGTCTCCAATTAAAAAGGACGAACATTTCTCCCAGTTAATCTTAGCAGACGCAGCTCTTTGGTAGGTTTGTAAAACTTGAGAGAGCACCTTCACATCCTCCTGCAACTGCAGAATCACTGTTACATCATCTGCATGGGCTGTAAGTGACACAGTAGAGGCCTTTGGAATCCCTGGTGCAGCGATGGTGCCCAGGCGTGCCCTCAGCATTACAAGGAGAGGTTCAATAGAGATAGCATAAAGAAGCCCAGAGAGGCCCCACCCCTGCCGTATTCCTCTGGAAACTGAGAAAGATCTGGTGAGTGAGCCGTTTATTTTAAGGATAATAAAAAAGTCTTTAAATACTAACTAGATGTGGCCTATGAAAACTGGACCAAACCCAAATGCCTCTAAAGTCCTAAACAGAAATCCATGGTCTACCCGATCAAAAGCCTTCTCCTGGTCTGAGGAGAGAAGGCAGAGGTTCAGCTTATGATAGAAAGCTGTGGTTATGATGTCACGAGCCAGAAACAGGCTATCAAAAATCTATCGATTTGGAATGCAGTATGTGTGATCACTATGGATCATTGAGCCAAGTATCCTGAATCCCCTTTTTTGGGCAGCAAAGACAGGACTGACCTACGACAACTTAAAGGGAGACTTCCTGGTCCAATAGACTCCTGGAGGACGGTATGCAGGTCTGGCCCTAAAAGAGACCAGAAAGCCTTATAGAATTCCCCCGATAGACCATCTAAACCAGGTGACCGGCCAGAGTTCTGTTGTTGTTCTGCAACAAAAAGGTGAAAGTACTCACAAACCCCTGATCTTGAAGTAGCTTAAGGTTAAAACACCATTATAGGCTTTTCGGTGTGGTGGCAATTGACACAGTGATGGTCAGACGGGCCCATTGGGGTGATACTGCTCTTAAAAAAAACGTCCCCCTATCTTGTTTTCTAACATAAATACGGTCTAGCCCTGCCCCTGAAAACATGTTTCTATTTGTTTTTAACCAGGTGTACTGCCTAGAACCTGGAAACTCCTATCTCCACACATCCACAAGCTCTCAGCTCATTGACTGATTGAGTATGAGGCTTGTCATGGTTACGATCAAATTTGTGGTCCAGTGTGGAGTCAAAATCCCCACTTAGAATAAGTACATTATCTGGGGGGCAGCTTTTCAATGCGTCTGACAGGGCTTTAAAGAAAACACATCTCTCCTGGCCTTCGCACGGAGCGTAGATATTCAAAAAAGAAAAAGCCATTACATCTACGGAGGCATGAACCCTATGTAGGCGTCCTGCTATATTGCTCACATGAGGCATACCTTGCCACGGTAGACCAGGGGAGAGAAGAGTAGCTACTCCAGCACTAACGCTAGAGCCATGACTCAAGAACACTGGTTCCTTCCATTCCAATTCCCACTGCGGCTGATTATCTTGGTCGGAGTGACACAAAAAAACAACAGAGGAATGTTTAAGGTTAATATAGTCCAGTAGTGCTCTTTTCTTTTCATTTCTACAGCCATTGATATTAAGGGTCCAAAGAAAATTAATTCAGCCCGTACTGTACTCTGCAGTTTCTTTACGTGGAAACGCTTCTGTATAGTAAGCTCTGTCATAGTGGCATTCCTTAAAGCTGCAGTAGGAGAAGGAGAGAAGAAACAGATTATAGTCAGGGAAGAAAGATGTGAGGCTTATCTTACGCTGACCTTTGTGTCGTCTAGGAATTCGTCGAGTCTGGTAATCGAGTATAAATCATGCCTAGAAACTTCCCAAGAACATCCACACTTTCCCCCTCTACAGGCTGCTGCACATTCTCCATGGTAACTTATTGGTATTCATTCAAATCGATTTCAGATTAAACTTCAGAAACCGCCCCACTCCGCATCAAAGAGCGCGTTCTGTGCCCTGTTTCCCCCCCCGCCTGGCTCACACTGCTCTTTGCTTTGCATTTGCCGCTGCTCCGCTATGGTTGGCTAGCTGGTTCGGCTGCTATAGACCCGCCGTTCGGTGTGCGTCCTACTTAGCGTCGGCCTCCAGCGAAGAGGCGATTTCTGGGTCCTCCAGCTGCGCTGGTCGGTGGCTGCTGAGGTGTTGGGGAAAAGTGTTTTACCTGCCACCTGAACGTCCTCTTTGCTCCAGCACAAGAAGGACCGGGTGTCTGGGAGTCCAGAACAGGTCCCGGTGGTGTTGGTGCGGGACCGGGGGACTTTAAATTCGCAACAGGTCCCAGTAGTGTTGGCGCGGGACCGGGTTTCTGTAAACCCGCAACAGGTCCCGGTGCAGGACCAGGTGTCCGTAAACCGACAACATGTCCCGGTGGTGTTGCTGCGAGACTGGGTGTCCGTAAACCGACAACAGGTCCCGGTGGTGTTGCTGCAAGACTGGGTGTCCGTAAATCCACAACAGGTCCCGGTGGTAATGGTGCGGGACCGGGTATGCGCTCTCCCTGCGCCGTATTTGGGCATGATCTACTGAAATTCCTGTGTTCTCCACATGCAAAACGTTTGATGGTGTTTAAGGAAATGTATATCACATAGTCCTTCCCCCCCCCCCTGCACCAGTTTGATAGCCACGTCCAGGTCCTGATGCTGTTCACTCAAAATCATGAACGTTTGCATCCTGAAACGCTCCACATGAACTAATTTGAACTTTTTAATGCCGTCTAGAATTGGCCTTATCGTTGCCGTTTGTTTCCCGTATCTGGAGAGGATCCTCTCAATAATCTCGTTTTTGAAGTACGGGGGTGCATTAGAGAGAACAACTCTCTTAGCTGGGGACAATAGAGGCAAAACTTGAACAAATTAGTCCATAATAACAAGCCCTTCCTCAATCAGCTTATCCACCATCGCGGTTTCAGCATAGGCGTCGATTCCAGTTTTCATGAAGATTCCTTTTGTACCACCACTTGTAAAAAAATAAACAAACTTGAGTTGAATTATTATGGATTATTACACGGGTCTTCTCAATGCTGTAGAACGCTCCGTTCACTTGCATGGGCTCTTCACAACTTCCGGCGGTGAATTATATTTGATAATTCACCGCTGTCAAGGAAAAAAATGACTTTTTGCCTCTAATGACGTCTTTGGTATTACTCTGCAAGTAGTCCGGTAACTTGTCAACCCCAGCGTCTTCGGTTGCTAAGCGACGTCAACGACTTTGGCGAACCATTTCTCTGCTGATCAACGCTACGAATGATAACAAATACATTGGAAAATGACACAATGTGTGAAGTAATTTTTTCGTTTTGGCTAGTAGCCATTACTAATAATACCAATACTCTTTGAATGGGATGATGAGGCATCAGACAAACAAGTCATTTTAGCCGGAATACATAAAAAGCACCAGAGCAGGTTGCTAGTACCATGGACAGTATCAGAACGATAACCTGTTTAACTAAATGGATGTGTAGGCTACAACACGGGATGCATCTGCAGACCACTGACACATAAATAAAGGTAAGACGCGATATGTATTGCTTAAGATTTGCTGGTGCTGTGGCGAGGTCTTTTGTGTTTTTTGCACTCAAGTGGTCGGCTGTTTTAACTTGCAATTGATAGTTGGTGGAGTCAGCTTCTTGTTTACACAAAGTGACTTTTGGTCATTCTTGCCTTGCTTCAATTCTGGAATAATAGAATTGGATGGAAGAATGGATAGGCTAGATTGGATGGAATGCGTGTTGTGAATTGAGAACAGCCAGCTCATGATGTGATACAGCGTTCAGCTGTGCATCAATCTTGATGACTTTTGTAGTTCTGTGTGTAGCCACACGTTTGCCCCTTCTGAACTTAAACACACAGTTAATTTCCTTTCCTAGCTCCTCTTGTTAATGTTGGTAGCTTAGCCATGTCATGTCATGTTGTCAACATTGGATACATGGAGCAGAGCATAGTGGGTCATATGTCCGATGCTTTTTGGAAACGATTTCTTCATAAAAAGTTTTTGTATACATTTTATTCCGTTGTAATTAGCTACATGGGTATGCCGTCTTTCAGAATCTTTCATTACCGGCACTAAAGAGAGAAAAAAGGTTGCATCTTCCTCATTGTACCAAGCACTTCTGAAAATGGAAAAGGCATTTCCGAATGCCTCTCTGTCCCCAGCACATTTCAAACCAAACTAACGCCCATGGGTTTCAGATAAGAAAACCACAATGCCTGGTAGTGAATTGTGGCTTGGTGGGTTCAGCTGGCTTGGCCATCCTACCCCGCGGCAAATGATTGTTTGCAGCAAAACTGCTGTTGGCGATGCGCCAAACCGGTGAAAATCGCCATTTTTAAACAATGTTACACATGGTTCTAGACAGCTACTCGATTAGAATCCGTCAGAGAGAGAAAGAGAGAGAGAGAGAGACACAGACAGACAGACAGACAGACAGACAGACAGACAGACAGACAGACAGACAGACAGACAGACAGACAGACAGACAGACAGACAGTTTGGATTTAAAGTCTGCTTGGATGTGAACCTGGCATGGGCTTCTGTACTTTAGTGGAACCAACGGTTTATTTTCATGTCCATTGTCCCAGCTGTGTGTGAGTGGTTTCAGTCCAGGGATTGGATGTCCACACTCCCAAAAACCAGGGATGGGCCGCAGAGACTGATGTAAAACAAGTGAAGAAACAACGTTCAAATGGGCTCGGGAAAGTATAAACATACTCTTGTGTTGTAATGCTAAAGAAACACACATGACAATATGTGGAGTGAAACAGTACATCATCATGTTATGCAATATTTTGCCTGAAATTATAGGTCTGATTTGTGGATCATTGCTACATTCAGTTCGGAAATAAAAGGGCTCTCACTGGACTTTGAGAAGCAAATCACCGGTCAATTCACCAGAACATTGCACCACTCTGGAGTATGTATGTGTGGACAGATTCTGTACACCTATTAGTTACCAGATTGAGTAATCCTCTAACTGCTGTGTTACTGCTTGTATATTTATAGGTCCCATGGCATTCTACTTTATGGATGCTTATATATAGATGTTAGTGGGCCCTTAATACAGTATTTGACGACATTCAACGTTCAAGAAACTCAATCTTGATGCAGAATTACAGCCACTACGAGCCAGTCCACAATGAGCTTTCCAGAAACGTGTCGTTCTTTAGAGGCGTGTCAAGGTTGAGGGTGGGGGTGTGGCCCTGAGCAGCTTACGGCCACGGAACCATGCGCTAGTGTTTAGAGTGGATGTATCGCAATGGCTCAGATTCAAAATAGAGGCGCACACAGCTTTTGGCCGTGTTCTGAAAATATTTTAGAACACTCTGGGTGCTCCGGCGGGAGTTCGGGAGCTCTATATCAAAATGATATAATATAATATATAGATATCTATGTAATGCACTATCAAGGCCAAAAGCTGCGTGCGCCTCCGGATGATATAATGAATCTCAAACGATTGTGTCGGGTTGTCCGACGTCTCTGGATCTTCCAACTCCACGTCAATCTGAAGCACAGACTGAGCGGCGAAATGGAGGGGACAATGGGATTGTTGCCGTTTGCGGACTCCGGGTACTTCCACAGTGAGAAGTACCCGGGGGTTATCTCGGCCATGGTTGAGAAGGAATTGGGGTGAAGGAACTTTGGATTTGACATGCTGAAGTCCAGATTGAGCAGGGACATGGAGGAGAAAGGGATTGTTGCCCGGGATTGTCTCCTGTCGGAGCCCTGCTGCCGGTGACCCGCTGCCGGTGCCCCGCTGCTGGAGCATCACCACCTCAGGGAACCACCACCTCAGGGCACCACCACCTCGGGGCACCACCGCCTCAGGGCACCACCACCTCGGGGCACCACCGCCTCGGGGCACCACCGCCGCAGCCCGGCAGCGGAGCTCAGGCGGGAGACAATCCCGGCAAAAAATCGCGGGCAACAATCCCTTTCTCCTCCATGTTGAGGTTAAATCTTGACTTCAGGGAGACAAAGCCAAAGTTCCTTTCCCCCCAATTCCTTCTAAACCATGGCCGAGATAACCCCCACTACAAGTCTAGTTGTGGAAGTACCAGAGACGTCAGAGAACCTGACGCAGTCTTGTCTTTTCACCAAATGGGAGCTTTACCTTACCTTATGCTGAGTGTTATGCGCCATAACACTAACAGCAAAACGGTTATCGAACGGTTAGAGATACAGAGATTGTATTCACACACACGCACACGTGGCGCCCGCAAGGTCGTAGCTCATTGTCTCATTGGCGGGCCAAATTCTCTGGGCAGGGAAAGCAGAGAAAAAGTCTTTAGCACCTGTAACTGCAGATTTTGTATGCGTACACTAAAGTCACAAATGTCTAACAGTAATTTTGAAGTCGTTAATATTTATTTTGTATGTGTACTCTAAAGTCACAAATGTGTAACAGTACATTTTAAGTCGTAAATATTTTTTCTACCATTGTAAACACATAATAGTCTACAAGTTCACAAGTCTGTGTTAACGGTGCACAAATCCTATCCTGTGCATCACAATTTCAAAGAGTCATGCAATTGACACTTTTGCTGCAATCATTGCAGCGCAGTTGGTGCAAAACACATTCGCACACCCGTGTTTCATAATCTGAGAACATGCCCAAAATGTGTCCATTCGTAAACCCAAATGTGAATTTATGCATCAGAGCACATCTGTGAAAAATTTCCTCGCAAATAAAATGATATAGAACGCTATGTTGATTCAGCATTTTAATGAGCGAGCACAAGTCCATCGTTACAACTGCTCGAATCTGCTCCTGCAAGTCTCTTTTGCAGGTAGTTTTGAAAAACACGCCTAGGTGGTACATTTGTAGCAAAAGTGATTTGTATCCGTGTGAGGTAGAGCGTTCGTGGGCGGGACAGAATTGCAGCAGTAACCAATGAAAGACTCCGGCAGGGGGTGCATTTTTCAAACTACACTGGGACCATCCAAGCAGACCATTAAAATACATTGAAGGACATTTTCGGCATGTTAATGCATTAGTTTGGGGGGAATTCAGTTGAACTAAGTAATTTCATTTGACATAATGTAAGATACCCAACTCCGTCGTGTAGGATGCCCTCTTGTCTACTTTCAAGACTCCAGAAAATAAGAGTTTGCTTGGATGGTCCCAGTGTAGTTTGAAAAATGCACCCCCTGCCGGCGACTTTCATTGGTTAATGCTGCAATTTTGTCCCGCCCACGGATGCTCTGCTTCATACGGATACGAATAACTTTTGCTACACTTGTACCACACAGACGTGTTGCAAAAGTATCTGCAAGAAAAACAACAGCTGAGACTCGTAGCAGCAGATTCGAGCAGTTGCATCGATGGACTTGTGCTCGCTCATTAAAATGCTCATTGAGCATAGCGATCTATCTAATTTCATTTGTGAGGAAATATTTCACAGATGTGCAACTTCTGATGCATTTGTTCACATTTGGGTTTACCAATGCACAAATTTTGTGCATGTTCAAGATTATGAAACACGGTTGTGTGAATGTGTTTTGCACCAACTGCGCTGCAATGATTGTAGCAAAAGTGCCAAGTGCATGACTCTTTGAAGATGTGATGCACAGGATAGGATTGTAAAATCCTATCATCACCTTGCTATGATAGGCTAACGTGCCGGGGCAAGCATCCTATTACACGATTATACATTTTAAAAGGTTTGTGTGGCATAGGATAGGATTTCCCCTTGTTCATTTGGTTTGTGTAGAACCAGTTGCTATGGAAACGTGACGTCACACTTTAGTATATTGCCAGAGCATGGCTGACGCCTCATGCCCACTACCTCCGTCTGTTGACTGATCCCCAATGACTTTGAATGGGGACGGACGCGCAATGCATTGTGGATCCGTGCGCTGAAGGCTCCGTCAAAAAGTTGAAAAAAATGCAACTTTTTCGGCAGCGACGGATCCGTTATCCAATCAGAACACGTATGCAAATTTAAGCACTGTGACACTACTCGGGCTCTGACAACCCTGAAAACCTCCCCCATCCGTCAGCCACGCCTTCCGAGTCCTTTGACTGACGGTGCAGTGGGCACGAGGCGTGACTCTGACCGCTACGCTAGCTGACGCTATAGCCCTTTCAACAAATTGTAGTAGAGCCACCGGCTATTTACCCAACTCTGCAAACGCACTTAAACAGAGTAGAGTACCGGCAGCCTGTGACAAGTGCCGGTACGCAAGAAAAAGTGCCGGTACGCCAAAGGGCAAAATGTAGAAGTGCCGTTACTGCGTACCGGTGAATACCGGCCCACTTAGAGCACTGCATTTGTGACTTTAAAGTACACATGCAAAATAAATATTTTGGACTTCAAATTTACTGTTACACATTTGTGACTTTAGTTAGCGCATACAAAATCTGCAGTTACAGGTGCTAAAGACTTTTGCTACAATAATACCTTCATAGTAACATGTCCCCGTATGAGTACATATGTGGAAAATTCCAAATCGCGAGTCTGAGCTTTGTTTTATCAAAGGCAGAGCATGATACCTAGTGCTCGTTTTACACCTAACGCCATTTCTAGATACTGGGGGACCATTGGCAGGATAGGGGAACTCATATTAATGTTAGAAAACCTCATAAAGATACATTATCATGCCATGGGACCTTTAAGAACTGATCGTATCAATCCTTAAAACAAGGGGATTCTTCCATCCCTCTTTCCCAGTTGCTTATTTTTCCATTTGCTATTCTGACTGCTGAATTTCTAGAGGCCTTCAATAACTTTTCTTAGGAATCTGTACCCTACAGAAAGTCAGAAAAGAGTGTTTGGACTGTGCTACTCTTCGTACAATTCACTCGTTCATAATAGCATACCTGTAGGCTGTGTCTGTGTGTGTGTTTGCGTGTTAGTGTGTGAGTTCGTGTGCACGAAAAAAACATTTATGTCTGCTTCAGGAATCACTATATCCTGTATGATATTCAGAGATTTACTCTAAAATGGAATTCATTAAACACTACATATCAATGCCATCTCTCCTCCTCGTTCTCTTCTCCTCGCTCTCTCCTCCTCGCTCTCTCCCTCTTCTTCTCTCCTCCTCGCTCAATCCCTCCTCCTTCTCTCCTGCTCGTTCTCTCCTCTTTATTCTTTCCTTTTTGTTTCCTCCTCCTCTCTCTCTCCTCCTTGTTCTCTCCCATTCCTTCTCCCCCTCCTTCTCTCCTCCTCGCTCTCTCCCTCTCCTTCTCTCCTCCTCGCTCTCTCCTCCTTGCTCACTCGTCCTCATTCTCTCCTCCTCGCTTCTCCTTCTTGTTCTCTCCTCCTCGCTCTCTCCTCCTCATTCTGTCCTCCTCACTCTCTCCTCCTCGCTCTCCAATTCATCCCGATCAACACATCAAAAGTTTGAATTCTAATATAAAACTCAAAACAGAAGTAAAGGAAACATAAGTACAAAACATTGATCATTATATTTAAGTGATTCTCTTCAAAATGCATGTTTGTTTATCTTTTTTGAAAATGTATGTCAAGAAAGAGATAAATCAAGCAAATACAACTTCATGAATCGATTGCTGTTTGCACACATTACTCCTTATGTCCAGTGCATGTAAAATAAGTGTCTGCTGTATCAGAGAGCATGCCATCCCTGTGCTTCACAGCTCTTCCTCGTGTGTCTGTGGGCCAAGGTAACCCTGGCTCCTAACCCCCTCCTTAAGTATTCATCTCACTGTGAAACACATCCCCCATGCTGCACATGTCCCCCTGGAGCCCCGGCATCCATAAATCCCACCGCCGCTTTCATCTCAGCTGCAGCAAGCAGAGCCAAATTGACAAATGTTTTCCCCCTTTTTTCCGCACTCGTCCTCCTGCTCATATCGACGGAGGAGGCCTTCCGTGGGGCTGAGAGCCCAGAGGAGCCTTGTTTATGTGCATAGGGGGAGACTCTCTGGCTGTTTCCCAAAGTGAAGGCTGCAGCCTTGCTAGTACGCGTCCTTGCTAGTCGCGTCCTATGGAGATGAGACTAGAGTGCTAGCTAGAGTGCTTCCTAGCGTTTGTAACGTTCAGACTTTGGAACGACTTGGTAGTGTGGAAGCGCTTCCGCTTTTTAATACTGCGTGTCCGCTTGTAAACACATGTGCGCTTATGAATAAAACATGGCAGCATTCAAGCTGATCGATATTTATTTGACTTTTGTCTGTTATGAATGCGGTCATGTCTCCATCGCATGGAGCCTCTTTGGGGAAGTCACAAAAGCTTTGTTGCGGTTGATAGAATCGTCTTTATTAAAAGGAATATCCATTCAATTTTTATAAAACTAAGTGAAATTGTCTGAGAACTTAATTCATGCATCACATTTACAGTACGTTTGATTACTATTATGCAGGGGGGGAAAGACAAAGAAAGAGATGATAAACATGTATTTATTTGGATATATTATTTAACTGATCTGATTCATTCATTCATATATGCCTACAATCTACCAGTGGTTTGAACACATAAGTATATCATATAAAATACAATTATATACGTTCATTAAAAATTACAAACATTGCAAATGATCGGTTGTGCATTAATTTTACAACATTGGATAGTGGCACTATCCCTTCCACCGGAAAACAAATGTTTGCGCGCCACCCGGCGCACAAAAGCCTCCGTTTGCTGGGCTGACCCTAAAAAAAACGATTCAACACAAACATAAATAGGTATACATAAATAATGTAATCTTGTGAGCGAGTAAATTGGCATTGGTGACAGTGGTGTTTAACACCTGCTACCTGATTATTTGCATTGACATGATGAATCTATAAAAAGCAA
Source organism: Gadus chalcogrammus (assembly GCF_026213295.1). Lineage (NCBI taxonomy): Eukaryota > Metazoa > Chordata > Actinopteri > Gadiformes > Gadidae > Gadus > Gadus chalcogrammus. The sequence goes on along the minus strand of NC_079412.1, from coordinate 2,528,914 downwards.
TACGGCACAAAATATTTCTGAAAACTAATATAACTTCACTTCATTTGAACGTGTACTGCGCTGCCATTTTCAAGAACCCGCCCAGTGAACGCAGAGGATTGTGGGTAGTTTTGGCTCGTCTAGGATGCAGCGATGCATCCTTGAAAAATCTCGGAATTCTCAAAAACAAAGGACGCAAAAATGGCGCGGCTTTCGAGTGTCCTCAACATTGGAACAGTGCTTGTCGGCGTTCTATGACGTAGCGTCCTTAAAAGGGCGGCCGTTGAGCATGCTTCCTTGACATTGGGAAACAGCCTCTGACTTTGAGGAGCCCCAGCCAAAGGGGCCCCTCACCACTGGCTCCGTTTTCTTCCTCTCCCTGTCCAGTCCGGGCTGCCTGGCTGGCTCTCAAATACCACGCACACATTCTGGCTCTTCTTCCCCTACATTGAGACAGCCTTTGGTAACATGTTACAAAAAAGGTACACTAATGAACCATTCATTAACATTAGGTAATGCAGAAATAAGCATGAACGAACAGTTAAATAACAGTTAACTAATGGTGTTCGTGTCTGTGTACCCTTATTGTAAAGTGTGACACAACATCTTTTAATTTGACATTCAGATTACACTCACTTCGAACCAACTTTAGTTTTCTGTTTTTCTTTGTCCTATATTAATGACATTAGCATTTCTATCTTACACATACAACGATGTGTTGTACTTAGTTTGAGTTTGTTGTTCACGATGGATATGAATGAAAAGCTTACGCCTCGTTTCCACATACGTATGTTTTTCGTATCCGTGCTTCCGTAAATTTACGGAAGTGGTCGCTAGTGTTTTACGTACGGACAGGAATTTATTTATGGGCAGCCAAAAAGATGGGGGAATGTTTGATAATGGCCGTTTTTAGGAGACCGGTTCTTTGGAACATGAGGATCGACATATACAGAGATAAAAACAAAACCAACCAGGCTTGGAAAGAGATCGGCGAGAAGTTTGGCCTGCCAGGTACTTACATGTTTTGTGAAAAACATTAAAACCTTCATACGGTATCTCCGTAAAACGACGGCGAAAGTTACATTTTTTGAACGTATATTATGGACATACCGACAGCCTCAGACTTACCGCCAGCCTCAGACTCAACACCGGACCCGCCAGCCGCGGACCGACCGGAGCCATCCGCCGCATCAGCGGAGCGAGCCGCCCCCTGCGGTCTATGTGGACACGCAAAGCGTTTATGTCCCACATCTCCACACTAAAAACATGTCCTGAGCTGGCGTACACCATATAAAACCCATCACGTGCTTCACTCTGAACGATACATCGAGTGTTTGTGTCGGCGAGTCCAGGAACATAAACACCTGCCGTCTCAGAGACTGTACGTGCTTCAGTTTGGGATCCTTACGTCCCAAACTCACTGTTTTATATCCACCGGCAAACTTGCCAAACCTACGGAGCTCGTTCTCTAACAACTCGTTCGGTATAAACGGCGGAACACCGGACACGGTGATCCGCGTGGAGGGAACCGACAGCGGGGAGACCTGCACAAATAGGTCCCTAATAAACACGCCACTCTCTACCAGCTGATACACAAGGGGCTCTTCTTTCAGGAACACAACCACTGCTTTATTCATTCTCGATGCAAAAGATAATTTAACATGACCCACCTGCTCACCGACAGCCAAAAGAACTTCCTCCACACTAACGCTACTATCCGGCGGGACTATCCTAACTCCCTGCCGAATAGACGGAGGTGGTGTCTCGGGGGACGCCATTCCTCCCGAAAACCTCCCGACACAACCACTGATCACTCGCCAACACAGTAAAGATATTAATAAATCTTACCTGATCATGCACATAGAACAGACGGAGAAACCAGGGAAAACCGTGAAAAAGGGACAGCAAACAATTCAAAACTCCGCGCCACTCGCACCCCCACCACCGCCGCTCACACTCACACACCGGAAACGGAGAGGAGAGGAGAGGAGAGGAGAGGAGAGGAGAGGAAAGGGAGAGGAGAGGAGAGCAGAGGGAGAAGAGAGTAGAGGAAAAGATTGGAGAGGAGGGAGAAGAGAGGAGAGGAGAGGAGGGAGAGGAGAGGAAGAGAGGAGAGGAGAGAGAGAGAGGAGAGGAGAGAAGGAGAGGGAAAGGAGGGAGAGGAGATGAAATCTTCCAAGGAGCCCTGGGGAACCTCTCTGGGTCTGTTCCACAAGCGCCGTCTTTAGGCTCCAGAAACGTTGTGTGAGGTAACTGCTCCCCCCCCCCCCCCCCCCTCACTAAAACAGGTAATTGTTGGGTGTACATTCTCTTTTCCATCGGCTGCTTATGGAGCCAACCCAGTCGCCAAGAAAATACGTTGACGGTGTACGTTTCCATGAACACTGGATACGTAGCATTTCAACGTAAAAAATAGCGTGTTATACCTACAGTATCCACGCGTGCCGCTGTGGAGGCGGGTTTCGGGGTTTGGGTTTCACGGTTTGGGTTTCACGGCTTTCGCGACAAATTGCGGACACGATTGTTTAGGGGGGGGGGGGGGGAGGTAGACTGTTGTTGACCGGGGAGGGGGGAGACGCGTTAGTTGAGGGGGACGACGACGACACGTTTGTTGAGGGGGGGGGGGGGGGGGGAGTCACGTTTGTAGGGGGGGGCACGCTCGACAACGAGAGTTGGTTTTTATTGAACGCTCGACAACGAGAGTTGGTTTTTATTGAACGAGACTTCAACACGGAACAGCTGCACGAAACGATGGTCACGTCACTCTCGGTGACGGTGTCGACAACAATGAACACACGAACAATGTTAATAGAACAACACACAACCACATAACATCCCGAACCCATTAACCCCACTTAATCCTAACAACAAAACAAGTTAACAAAAACCCCATTTGTCAACTGACAACCCCAATTCCCAGAATCCCCCGCGGCTCCGGAACACGGCGTAGCTTATATTAATCTTTATTATCTGAATGGGAAATGCAATATTTTAGGAGCGATACACCATTAAACGCGTTTCTAATGACATTTCTAGCGAGAAATGTACATTTTCCTTACATAATCTTCAGTCAGTGAATGTGTATGATCTTTATTAATCTTTATTATCTGAATGGGAAATGCAATATTTTAGGACCGATTCACCGTTAAACGTGTTTCTAATAACATTTCTAGCGAGAAACATACTTTTTACTTGCATAATCTTCAGTCAGTGATTGTGTCTGATCTTTAGTTTTATAGTTATTAGGATTTGATCGGCTCGCTCGCATGTTTCAACGACGTCAGGTTGTTAGGAATAGGGACGCTGCTTTCGCCAAACTAGCAGCTCACATGCTTCCTGCGTTTGTGTTATTAAACTGTTACTTTATGTAACTTTTAATGATATCATCTTGTTAGAAACACGTATATCTGAGAGCCAACCCAGTCGCCAAAAGCATACGTTGACAGTGTACGTTTCGTGAACACTGGATTACGTCGCATTTCAACATAAAATAGCGTGTTATACACACACGCACGCACACACACACGCACACGCACGCACAGACACACACAGACACAGACACACACACACACGCACACGGTGTATTTCGCTGATAAAACAACAACAAAATTCCCTCAAATATTATTACTAAAGAACCGTTTTCCAAAGAACGAAATGTAAACCAATGCATTCTGAATGGGAGTGTTTCTCAGATTTTTCCATGCTACACAGAACGAAATGTAAACCCATGCAAATAAAGACTTCATGGTCATAATAATTTAAATATCATTAATCTCCTGAGTGTGTTGGGTGGTATTCTATTTTTTTCAACAGGGCTGCATCCAGTCACTTGACCGTCATGGTTGCTATGGTGGTTGCTATCGACCGCCCCCTCTAATCCTTACATGGCTCTAAAAACCACGCGGCAAAGGAGCTGCCGTAAATTGTGTTGTTTTTGTCGTAACCTGGGGTCCGACGGTTAAAAAATAGACAGATATTCCGAGGTATCTTTAAAAGGCAGCTTGGATGTTTTTATTTTCTGCAGTTTAGACTTCTTCTATAACCTATTTTTGAAAGCAAAACACCAAGTTCATTGATTTAACGAGGCAGGGTTATTTGAAACAATTTATTCAATAAATATTTGTGAGAGGTCATTCCTTCTCCTGAGTTTGCTTCCTATTTATGTCTAGTGTACACCCCTACTGTCCAAAAGCATCCCCCCCCCCCATATGGATTTGGAGAGTTGTTGCCACGTCCCAGTGGTGGAAGTATCATATAATATGAAAGAGGGCATTCAATTATACTACAATGATCAATTAGGAGGCCGAAGCCCTAAAGGAAGTGATGCAATAGGTGACTGAGGCGAGAACATTTAAGTAAACTGTAACTTGGGGTCTCTTATATATCAAAGGGGGTTTCAAAGGACGCATATACGCTTCAACCTGTGGCTCCAGCCCTACAGGAAATGACTCAGCAAGTGCTCCATCTCGTTGCACCTGCACCCAGCGGCTCGCTTGCAAGATTTTGGCCTGAAGTTCTTCCCAGACCTATACCCTAACAGTCCAACATGCATATCTGAGAATCAGGCCTCTCTTCAATAATGACAAAATGTTATGAGAGAAATAAAGATTCACTTTCTGTTATCTCATAAGCGGCGTGGTGCCGGCTCCTTTTGACCTTTTGACCCCAGACTTCAAAGACGTGGCCACAGGCCAGCTGTGTCTACACACATTAAGCCACAAATGTACACCTCCATCCCGCAAAAAATGGGGCCTAGAAACTAACCTCTGTCTTATGTACAGTGACTGTACTGTTGGAGGTCACGCCCCTTTTCCGGCCTTTTCGAGATAGCTAGGGATGCTAAAATGTTTACACACATTTCCCGGGGCCCCGAGAACGACATATCCAAGATTTGTAGTTCTAGCCCATAGAGAAAAAAAGTTTTCCCAAATGGACTGTCATTTGGACAAAGCCCCTTCAGAAGTGTTGCCTGCGAGACCTAATGGTTCAGAATGTGGTGGAAAAACAGTTTTTGAGATAGGAAGGTCCTACCGCCCTGAAATTTGAATACCATATTCTAGGGCCTAACTGGGACCCCCGCACCGAAACCTGGCCCGGTCGGACCCCGAGTGCAGGAAGGGGGGGCCTGGACTTTCATAATCTTCGCTCGGTGAATGTAAAGGATGTTTGGTCGGATGTTATGACGAAGAATCATAATGTGAATGGGAATATTCTATTAATGTCTTGATATCATCTTTCGTCTCAACACTTCTGCTGCAGCCGCTTAAAGTCTCAATCCGAGAACCTTAAAATATGAATTAATCCATTAGAAGTATGAAAATATCTTCCCGGTCGTGCAACAGGGCAAACAAGGTGTCCTTTGACATCTACGTTTCGAGACGATTGCAACAGTGCTACACATGATCATATTTGAATATGTTTCGGGGTAGTAATTAGCTGTCGATTTTGGAGGCCTTTATCAATAATGACCAGCTATAGATTTGCTTCCCGATGGAGATTTTTGACAAATTACATGTTAATTAGCATCTACACGTTAAGCTGAGTCCAATGAGATCAAGCTCGCCCCCTTGCTACACCGAGATCATGTCCTAGACCTAGGTGTACCATGTAAAATACATGTTACCATTAGCTAGAGTGTCATGCTTGGTGTCATTGGACTCAGCTCAACGTGTAGATGCTAAATAACATGTCATTTGTCATAAACATTTTTATCGGGAAGCAAATCAATAGCTGCTCATTTTTGATTAAGGCCTCCAATTTCGACAGCTAATTACTACCATTAAACATGTTCGAATATGCTCATGTGTGGCACCGTTGCAATCGCCTGGAAGCGTAGATTTTTAAGGACACCTTGTTCGTCCTCCTACGCCACCGGGAAGATATTTACATGCTTCTGATTGACGAATGAATTGATTCAGCTATTCCCCCAGAAGTCTGGGGTCAAAAGGTCAAAAGGAGACGGCACCAGCCCCGTTGAAAAAAATAGAATACCACCCAACACACTCAGGAGATTAATGATATTTAAATTATTATGACCATGAAGTCTTTATTTGCATGGGTTTACATTTCGTTCTGTGTAGCATGGAAAAATCAGAGAAACACTCCCATTCAGATTGCATTGGTTTACATTTCGTTCTTTGGAAAACGGTTCTTTAGTAATAATATTTGAGGGAATATTTTTTTGTTGTTGTTTTAGCAGCGTGTGTGTGTGTGTGTCTGTGTGTGTCTGTGCGTGCGTGTGTGTGTGTGTGTGTGTGTCTGTGTGTGTCTGTGCGTGCGTGTGCGTGTGTGTGCTTGTGTGTGTGTGCGTGCGTGTGTGTGTATAACACGCTATTTTATGTTGAAATGCGACGTAATCCAGTGTTTACGAAACGTACACTGTCAACGTATGCTTTTGGCGACTGGGTTGGCTCTCAGATATACGTGTTTCTAACAAGATGATATCATTAAAAGTTACATAAAGTAACAGTTTAATAACACAAACGCAGGAAGCACGTGAGCTGCTAGGTTAGCGAAAGCAGCGTCCCTATTCCTAACAACCTGACGTCGTTGAAACATGCGAGCGAGCCGATCAAATCCTAATAACTATAAAACTAAAGATCAGACACAATCACCGACTGAAGATTATGCAAGTAAAAAGTATATTTCTCGCTAGAAATGTTATTAGAAACACGTTTAACGGTGAATCGGTCCTAAAATATTGCATTTCCCATTCAGATAATAAAGATTAATAAAGATCATACACATTCACTGACTGAAGATTATGTAAGGAAAATGTACATTTCTCGCTAGAAATGTCATTAGAAACGCGTTTAATGGTGTATCTCTCCTAAAATATTGCATTTCCCATTCAGATAATAAAGATTGATATAGGCTACGCCGTGTTCCGGAGCCGCGGGGGATTCTGGGAATTGGGGTTGTCAGTTGACAAATGGGGCTTTTGTTAACTTGTTTTGTTGTTAGGATTAAGTGGGGTTAATGGGTTCGGGATGTTATGTGGTTGTGTGTTGTTCTATTAACATTGTTCGTGTGTTCATTGTTGTCAACACCGTCACCGAGAGTGACGTGACCATCGTTTCGTGCAGCTGTTCCGTGTTGAAGTCTCGTTCAATAAAAACCAACTCTCGTTGTCGAGCGTTCAATAAAAACCAACTCTCGTTGTCGAGCGTGCCCCCCCCTACAAACGTGTCTCCCCCCCCCCCCCTCAACAAACGTGTCGTCGTCGTCCCCCTCAACAAACGTGTCTCCCCCCCCCCCCACCCTCCGGTCAACAACAGTCTACCTCCCCCCCCCCCCCATAAACAATCGTGTCCACAATTTGCCGCGAAAGCCGTGAAACCCAAACCCCGAAACCCGCCTCCACAGCGGCACGTGTGGATACTGTAGGCATAAAACGCTATTTTTTACGTTGAAATGCTACGTATCCAGTGTTCATGGAAACGTACACCGTCAACGTTTTTTCTTGGCGACTGGGTTGGTGGAGCCCATGGGTCCGGTTAAACATACGGTTTCCAAAGGTGATCATATCATGTGTGAGTGGTCTTCTGTGTGTGTGTGTGTGTGTGTGTGTGTGTGTGTGTGTGTGTGTGTGCAGGTGTGTGTGTGTGTGTGTGTGTGTGTGTGTGTGTGTGTGTGTGTGTGTGTGTGTGTTTGTGTATCACTTTGTCAAAGTTCTAAGCCTATAGGTGTCCACAGTGGCTGTTCCATCGTCCCTAAAGCGCTGTGCAGAACAGAGCCCTTTTTGACAGCTCCTCCTCCAGCCTACGTCTACTCTGTGTGTTTGAGTGTCTGTATCACACACCCGACTATTCACACACCCTCCATATCTCCAGTCTGCTAATATTTAAGACGCGTTAATCATGGTGGCACTGGTCAAACACTGGGAGGAGGTCGAGTCTCCGTGCTGCCCCGCGGTGGACGCTCCTCACCGTGGGTCTCTGCTCAATTGACCCTCTGTGGACCAGAAGACCCGAGGACGATGGAAATAGACAGCCAGTCAACAGACGGGGAGCTTCACGTCCAGGCGGAGCCGACATCAGTGGGTCTGCCCGGGACAGAGACAGACGGAGGAGGAAACAGAGGAGGACCCTAGCATCATGTTCTGGTGCAGTGGGCCCTGCACTCCCTCTGAGGTCAGACTACAGAGCCACCACAAGGGGGCATGGGGAGCTGAATTCATGTGCTGCGTGGACTACACACAGCTGCATACACATGCATATACACACACACACACACACACACACACACACACACACACACACACACACACACACACACACACACACACACACACACACACACACACCAGCATGCACAGACATATGTACACACACAACCACACACTCCTGCATACATACACAAACACCACACACACACACACACACACACACACACACACACACACACACACACACACACACACACACACACACACACACACACACACACACACACACACACGAATATATGCTCACTCTTTCCTTGCAGACATGCACGACCAGACAGACACAAACACAAATGCATGCAATACACACATTTGGTCGCTGTCTTGATACAGGCGCGCACACACAAACAAACACACACAGACACACATACTCCTACATACATGCAGACGGTACCTAGATGAATATGAAAGATGCAAGGGACTCTTATTAACGGAGCTGGGTTCTATTTGTATGTGTGCGTGTGTGTCAGCAGCAACCTGGTGCCAAGGTGAACATGGCCGGCTCCAGGCCCACTTTCCAGGAGCGGAGCGCAGGGCCAAGGAGGCAGCTGACCGCTGGCAACATAGCCCCCCGGGCCCCTGACCCCCATAACACACACACACACACACACACACACACACACACACACACACACACACACACACACACACACACACACACACACACACACACACACACACACACACACACACACACACACACACACGCAGACACAAACTCACCCACACACACACTCACATGCACATACAAACACACACACACACACTCACACATGCATGCACACCACACACACACATACACCCACATGCACGCACCCACATGCAGACACAAACAAACCTACACAAACAACATACGCACACACAGACAAACACGCACTCGCACACATACTGAAATAATGATTTCTGTTTCAAGAATCTGTAATTGAATCTCATAATGAGTTCAACGTCCTTAGCCTTCACTCCATTTATCATTCTCTGATTCATTCTCTGTTTTACTCGGGGCATTGGATCAAATTGTGGTTGAATGTTTTATAACATACGTACATTGTTAATACATTGGTAATTAATATTGTCCAATATTTCCATGATTTCTATCAAAGCAGGGTCTTGACAGCCTGTTAGGGTGCTTTAGAGACACTTTGTGCACAGGCATGTACACTGTGTGTACATGCCTGAATGTGTGTGTTGTGTGGGAGAGTGTGTGTGTGTACGTGTGTGTGTGTGTGTGTGTGTGTGTGTGTGTGTGTGTGTGTGTGTGTGTGTGTGTGTGTGTGTGTGTGTGTGTGTGTGTGTGTGTGCATGTATGTGCGTGTACGTGTGTCTCTGTGCGTGTGTGTGTGCGGCTGTGTGCGTGTAAGTGTGTATGCGTGTGTACAAGTGTATGTGTGTACTGTGTACGTGTGTATGTGTGTGTGTACATGTTTGCGTGTGTGCTTGTGTGTGTATGAGTGTGCCTGTGCGTACGTGCGTCTGTGTGCGTGTGTGTCTCAGGACAGGTGTTTCAGGTTATTCTGGGAGTCTGATGAAGGACGTGCTGCACTGCATATATTTATAGCTATGAATGTCCACCATTGTGGAGCCTGAAATTTGCCTGGAGATGATCCCCAGACCCAGTGGCGGAGCCTGAATAATTGTACAGGGGTGGCCAGACTGGGACCAAAATTCTCATAGTGGTGGCCACATAAATCAGAAACATGATTGTTTTCATTAAGCATCTAAAGTCGGCTTTACCTGATAGTATTAGGCCTTTTCATACCGCTGACATACCTGGCAGCGAAAAAAACGACTAGTTTAGTCCATTATTTTAGTGTCTCATTTTTGCGATTTTCCCTGGCTACAATATTGTATCTGTCAGTTGTCAAATTTGCTGAAGAAATTGTTAAATTTCAATAATTGTTCATAGTCAACTTATATAGTGCATTTATTTAAGCTCTCAACAGCATAACCATACAGCTTTGCCTTCGCCACATCGCCGGGAAAACACGGCACACGCTAAGTACATCCATGGAATCAGCCGTTCAAAACCAGTCTGCATGAATCGTATGACAACTGGATGGCAGGGGATGCGGACAAGGAATAAACCGCAGGGGAGAACATGAGAGCCCCAGCTCGCCGCATAGTAGCCTGGGTGCTTTAAGCCTGGAACAAGCTGGATACGGAGTGGGTGAAAAACTATGTGTTTGTGTGTGTGTGTGTTTGTGTGTCACTCTGTTCGAGCCTGCATGAGAGTTCAATGTTGTCATTAGCTGTTACGTCTTTCTGACCAATCGCAGTTCAAGGCCGACCTGGGCTGTATATTCGGGAGGGGGCGCTCAGTTACTCCCCTCTAGACAAAATCGAATTGGTTGCGACGTTGACCCGGCGCCCCCCGAAAAGTTAACGGATCACAGTGAATTCTCCCAACTCTCCCGATTACCACACAGGCACGCACTGCGTGTGCGTGCGTGCCTGTGTTTGTGTGCAGGGCAGGCGTTATTCAATTGCCTGGTAAACATGTAGGCCTACGGTAATATTCATACTGTTTTTAATAATGCATTTGATAGGCTATTTCCCATCGTTGCTGAGCAAGAGTTTTGTTCGAAAGTTCAGTGATAGAAAACAAATAATAGCCCGGGCTATTTACGTTTTACGGTAGGCCTACCTGTCATGCACCTACCCGATGTCAAGTGGACCGGGTTGAATTCACTGCGGGTCTCTCTTAGATCCATCTTACCAAAGATATTTTGGTACTGTCCTTCTCAACACTCTGATCTCACTAAAAGGCTGGCAGCACGAAACAGCATAATCGACGAGATGCGCTATGCATAGAGAAGAAAGAATACCGACGTTGAATTTGCAACATTTTGCAACTAATTATTCTAAATCTGCCCATACATGGACACGGCAGAATTTTGCGGTTTTCACACACTACAATGTTGCATCTGTGGCTGCTGGTAATTCAATCACAAAGAAGTAAACTCTACTCGCATCGGAAGCTCCCGTTTTGTGTTGCAGTAAAATGCGTCCTTAAGGGAACGACAGCTATGGCGAAAATAGCGTTTCGATTTTTTTCACTGCCCAGACCCCTGGACCAGCCACACACCACTGGACGGGCCAGCAGGACCAGACCGGACCAGGTCAGACCTGCCCTGCATGATAATTCTCCACCAGGCACTCAGGAACCGTAGCATGACACCGCCCACCTACCTACTTCCGCTCAATTTTCATTTCACTTCAGTACTAGGTCTGGGTCTGCTTCATATGCATGGGTTCCTTGGAAGCCCGATTTTTGGCGGTCCAATCAGCGAACAGAGGGAGTGGCTGAGAACGATGACGTCGAGGTCGCACGCCAGTTTCAGTTGTAGTCAGATGAAGACCAGGAAGACAATGAAGAAGGATACAAAATAAGCTATTCGGTCTGTTGTGGGATTGCTGCCGAATATCGATCAATTAAAGCCGGAGCAAGAACAAGCTTTGCTGAGTTCTGTTGGTGGCCATGATGTTGTGGCGCCTCTCCCCACCGGGTTCGGGAAAAGTTTGATTTTCTAGCTGGCTCCGTTAGCGGTGAAGGAGCCGGTCCCGTCGCATGACATACGTCAGGACCAAACGCTATGCGATTGGTTATGGCAGATCCAGAGTGGCACTGGGCAGATCCAATCATTTTAAAACTTCAACAGACACCCGCCTCCAAGTGAGTGAACGTTTGTCAATTGGGCAGTTCGAGACGTTCTGTACAAAGGTGGTCTGGTAGATGGTCTGGTAGGACCAGGCTACAGGAACAGTGCATACTTCCGAAATCCACCAGTGCTCAGCGGCCAAGCCTGGTATTGCAGCTGTTTAGCAGGCTGTCAACGGGTCCGTCAACTCACCGGGTCCCAGAAGTAGATATCTCCGTTCACTCTAATACAAGTGGGGAACAGGAATGTGTCTCCACCAAAAATTTCTGGATATCAATCAAAGGCTCATAATTATATTTATACCATGTTCTAAAAAAAAAGAAGTTTCCTCTTTTCAAAACACCTCCTCAAACGTTTTATTAGCCGTTTTAGGTATTTCTTTTTTGCTGGAGAAGGAGGGATGGGCAGCTGAAAGGAATCGTAATGAAACAAACGGCTCAGTGCCATGGACCTATTAAAGAAGCTCCTTTAACTTCTCGTGTCCGAGGTTTTTCCTTTTACTTAACATTAATAGCGTTGAATGCGTTGAACGTGTCATTTTTTTTGTAGTTTAGTTTATTCATCTACTTTTATTTTAAGTATATTTTGTGTGAAGGGAACTTGCAAATTAAGAATTTCATTGCCCAGTTTTACGACCCGGCTCGAGGGAAGTAACATGAAGTCGACAAAAAAGGATTAAATATAAGAAAACCGGGTTTATTGTTACAAAGTTTAAACAGACTGGGGAATGGGAACCATGCTGCTGGCCCTGGCTGGAGCCCTAGTGAGTGAAGCCTCCAGGCTTTAAAGGCAACAGCAGGTTCCAGGTAACGAGGAGAAGGAGGGGCTGAAGGAGGAGCTCCGGGAGCACTAAAAAACATGGAGCAGATCTGCACATAACACCCCCCCCCCCCCCTTAAAACGGTTGCTCTAGGCAACCGCCAAGTTACATAGATCAAAATAACAACAAAATAAATGAAAAGCTATATCACATTTGCTTATGACACTCATGACCTTGACAGGGCATCTGCGAGCACATTGTCCCTTCCACGGATGTGCTTTATTTCCGGGTTAAAGCTCTGCAGGAACAAACTCCATCGCATCAGCCGGTGGTTGGAGTTCCTCATTCTGCCACCCTACGCTCAATCACATATGGACCGCTAAATCGAGCTTGCAAAGCAGACCCTGGAAGTGGCAGCAGCACCAACCCCTTGTCACCAGGAGAGAACGCCCGATGCTTTGCCCTTTGGTCATACCACCCCTTCATCCGTCCTTGGGCTTCCCCCAAGTTCTGCCTCGCCAGCTCACATGCCTTGTTCAGCTTTGACCGAAAATGACAAACAAAGTCTAGCAAATTTGTGGAGGGGAACTGGTTTGCCAACCATCTCTCTTTCAAAAGGTTCAAAGGGCCCCTCACAGTATGACCGAACACCAGTTCAGCTGGACTAAAGCCAAGGGACTCTTGAGTGACCTCTCTAGCTGCAAAGAGGAGCAAAGGGGTTCTCTCATCCCAATCTCTCTCAAACTCCTTACAGTAGGCTCGTAACATGGACTTTAGGATCTGATGAAACCGCTCAAGGGCTCCTTGAGACTCTGGATGACAAGCAGATGAAGTCTGGTGCTCAATCGACAACTGCTGGAGAACCTGAGAGAACACACGGGACATAAAATTCGAACCCTGGTCGGTCTGGATAACTCTTGGCAGGCCAAACACTGTAAAGAACTGTAAAGAATAAGGGCCTTGGAAATGGTTGAAGCGGTGATTCTACGTAGAGGGATAGCTTCAGGAAACCGGGTAGCTGTACACATGATTGTCAATAAGTGCCGGTTACCTGACTTGGTACGAGGAAGGGGACCAACACAATCGATCAAGATACGCTCAAAAGGCTCTCCTATGGCAGGGATAGGATGTAAAGGAGCTGGAGGAATCTTCTGGTTGGGCTTCTGAAGATCATCTGGGCGTTTTGACACTACAGGAAAAGGGACAACCTCAGCACCCTACCACCGGCTAGGTCATTTCCCAAGATGAAGGACAACCCTTTAATGGGAAGGCTTGAACACACAGCTACAGCTACGAGGGCACTGGAACCCAACTTAGACTGGTCAGTAAACGGTAGGAGGTCCTGTAGAATCAAAGACTGAAAAGCTCCACTATCTCTCCAAATCTTAATCGGTTGCTTGGTTGAAGGATCAGTGACAAGAGAAACACAACCATCCATAAGGAAAGACGAAGAACCAGGCAGCTCACTCTTTTGAGCGGGTTGGTCCATGTTATGGATGACAGCAAAATTGTTCACAGTTTTTAGTAAGGCAACAGGCTTATAAGACTCTTGTTTCTTACTCAAGACAGGGCAATCGGCAATGAAGTGACCACTGTTCTTGCAATAAAAACAAGTCTTCTCTAACGGAGTACTCACAGTAGGCGATCTATCTATCCCTCGCTAGCCGATCTAGCGAAAGTTGTAGAAGCGGTGGGAGGAGGTTCTGAGCAGGTGGAGGAAGTGGTTGGAAGCCGAGTTCTACTAAAACCAGTCCTTCCTTCTCGCTCACCTTGGTCGTTATCAAAGTTTACCTTGAGCGTCAATACAAACTTGTCTGCTAGGACAGCAGCCTTATCAAGAGTGGACACTTCTTGCTGATTGATATAAGTACACACGGCAGTAGGCAGACAATTTTTAAATTCCTCCAGCAGAACTAATTGTTTAAGATCTTCCTTAGTTTCCGCCTTCTGTGACTTGCACCAAGAACTAAAACTGATCTCCTTTTCTCTTGCAAACTCAACATAAGTTTGTTCATCCAGCTTACTGAGGCCTCTAAAACGCTGGCGGTACGCCTCAGGAACGAGCTCATAAGATCTTAGAATAGCGCCTTTAACTTTTTCATATTCCTTGATAACCTCAATGTTCAAAGCAGTGTAAGCGTCTTGTGCTTTCCCCACCAAAACGCTTTGCAAAAGCGATGTCCAGGCATGTATTGGCCAGTCTGAAACAGTAGCCACTCGTTCAACATGAGCAAAGTACCTCTAAACATTTTTCTCAGCGAATGGAGGTACTAGTCTGATGTTGCTTGCTACATTAAACTGAGCCGAGGCAGAACTGGATGAGCTCAAAGCAGCATGCTTAAATTCAAGCTCTTTCAGGAAACGCTCATGTTCTAGGTACATTTGTCTTTCCTTAAGGATACGCTCTTTTTCTTTATCCTCTAGTTCTAATTCTCGAAACGCCAACTCCTTCAACCTGAACTCAAGCACAGCATCTGACATTTGAGGAAGAACAAGTTGATGCTGATATGCTGGTAGAGCCGACGTCTTTAGGACGCCTCCTTCTGCTAGGCTAGCCTTAAGTGCTTCTCTTAAACTATCTTTAAGACGTTTATCACCACTGGCAATCTCAATATCATAATGACTGGCAAGGCTAAGGAGCTGCTCTTTAGTGAGCTGATAAAGCAACTCCTCCGAGGGTGCACTAATAAAGTCATCGATAGCCGCCATACTAGATAACTTCAGTAACCTGTTAGATTTCAGCTTATTTCTAAACTGTTCGGACAGACTCTGCGTTGTGTATTTTCAGTCGTAGTAGTAATTCTTGAAGTCGAAAATCAAAGCAGCTTGACAGGTTGGATTAGAGGGTTGAATAGATGGTTTATTTTCCAGGAATACAGTGAGATATAGACTTAGGTTGAATAATCTATAGTGGACCCGGTGGTCGATGACTTGTTCCTTGGCTGTCAAAACCCTCTACTCGTCGAACCAAAGGGTTGGGGCGAGTATTATACAAAAAGGGGATATATGAATAACAAGAGAACAGACGCACTCTCAGCATTGATAAGGTATCTGGCCCTGGCTATGTCCCGGAGGACCAGGTCGGTTCAACCTTGTTGGACATAACAATGGCAGAATGTTGGGGATAACGCCTTGTATCAGTATGAGAGGCCCTTGCCTGTTCCTAGACTAGAAATGTGAACAGAAAGAGAGACACTAAAATACACCAACATTCTACATTCCTCACTCTTGATCATACTAAACATAGTTTAAAGATCACCCAAAAAATGAGAATTCAGTGTATTTACTGGTGACCCATTAATAATTAACTAAATCAATGAAAGAAAGCATCAAAGGCAATAGACAAGTAAATTCAAATCATACACAAGTAAACCAGGTGTAGGCCACTATAATAAAGAAAATAACAAACTCATTAGGTTACACATGATTAAACCAAAACAGATACAAATTTTAAAGAATCAAGAAGGTCAACTGTCCAGGCCCCTCCCTCTGCTTGGCAGTGAAGCTCCACCATTCTTCAATAGCTTCCACTGTTCCCGGCAGAAAAAAGTGGTTCCGTTCCTCTAAACAAAATTAAAGGCCTCAGTGGAAGGCCTAGCCTTAGAAACGTTGCGAAGTTTGGGGCACCAGACCTTACGATGGGGTGGGCTCTCTAACACAGCCACCCTAAGGGGGGCTAACAAGATCGGGGCAGTCCCCGGGGGGGGCGGTCGGGGGGCGGTCATTCGGTGAAACACACAGAGAGCTATCTTGACGACCACATAGAGCATAATAACGGGAAGGACAAACGGCTGTAAGATTTGGACTATCTGAGAAAACATGGACCCACCCAACCCACTTAGCCATCCTCCCAAAGACCAACCTGCCGTTTCCGACTTCAGCCTGGCCACATTATCATAGATGTCATGAACATAATTAGACACATTCGTAGACGCATCGGGGACGTATGTGCAACATCTCTGGTGTAAATGGCACTTGATAAAGAAACAGTACCCTCCAAGATGCACAGCAAGGAAGTCCAATAGATACTGATGTTGGAAAATCATTGTTCTAAGCCCGTACAATTCATGATTAAGATCAGTCAGGCCATGGCCGGAATCGTTCGCTATAGCGTCAATAATATGTACCAAATCTCTAATCTCATCAAGAGCAACTGTGATGCCATAGTTTGGAATGATAGCAGCAAAGACTCTCTGAGTTGGTGTAGCAACTGCACTCTTAGATCTAATTGTAGCATTACCCTTCAAATGTTCCTCTGACACAATCTCCAAAGCAGGCACTATATAGGCGATATAACATGAACCACTCCAATTAGGAGGCAGATATGAATAAGCGTCCTGTCCACACACAAAAACATGGTCCCATTTACCGCAGGTAAGGCATCAGTGGCAATCGTTTGGCCAGGTGAATCACCAGGAACGCGGGTTACTGGGGGTAGGGGGACATTCACCAAAAGATTCTTCTCTGATATGGAAACCTGTTTCTGGCCCACAATAGCTGAATATGAACACACACTCTTACCCATATCCCGCCCCTTTCCTTCATTGGTCCAACAAATGACACCCTTAGGAGCATAGCTCAATTTGATCTTAATTGGGGGACCTGCATCCATTGGGACAGTGTAATAGGAAACCTGTGGTGCTGCTACAGATCCAGATCTAGGGTTACCTCCGATGACATCATGTTTATAAGCTGCAACATACTCGGGGATGGTGAACGGGACAGCGAGGTAAGGATATACCTGAGTTGAAGCTGGCATAAGCCCATAAACCCAACATGACTGCTCCCCTTTAGCCTTAGCTAACCCATGGGCAGTTTGTAAAAAAGTGTTATCTTTGTGGATTACATCATGGCTGTCAAATGAACAATTTCCCCCTGTAAATAAATGGCACAACAACATCCAAACAATACTGGTAACATCATGACTCAGTTGGTTTTGAGTAGCAGTTGCAACAGAGTTCTTTTCAAGTTGATGGCCACCGCAGGTGTGATGGGGGATGAGGATGAAAGTTCGTGGTAGGGCGTCAGGACAAACACTCCTGGACAAAGAAAAAGTGCAGTATCAGTCATGGGGGAGGCATTGTCTCAGCCTCCAACAGTAATAATAATCAACTATGGTTTGTAATTGTCTTAATGATTCGATAAACAATGAGAAAAATTATCATACAAAAATAAATCGCTTGATTCGAAAATGGTTATATCAGTAATCAGTAATCAGTCATCATAGTTCTCCATAAACCTTGTGTGAATGAATGAATGATTGAACCTTTGTTCAAAAATAAAACAAAACAAACAAAATGTTCTAAAGCTGAGCAGTTGTGTCAAGAAGGAACCAACATGAATTCTCACTTAGATCTTTCGAAGACTAACCTCTCGTGAAAATAAAGGAATGAAAACACTCCCTACTCTTCACCCCGTATCAGTTAGTTTGCGTGCCAAATCTAACGAGTGTCATTCCAAGTCGGTGAATCAACTAATTTGCAGTGGCTTGCATGTATCCACTTCGTCTTCTTAGCTACACGAACAGCGGATCGAATAACTAATAGAATTTGGTATGGCCCCTCATATTTAGCCTCTAATGCTAATCGTTGTGGTTTGTGGATCATAACCCATTGTCCTGGCACTAACGAGTGTCCTCCTTCTGGGGGCTCTGCCCAAGCTTCCTTGACCTGGTTTGATGTCACCTGGAGAGCCTCGGAGAGTTGGATGCAGTAGTTCATCAGTGCGTCCGATGTCAGGTGGACGTCTGCAGTCCGCAAGTCAACAGAGCCTGGGAAACTGAAGCATCGGCCAAACACGACCTCGTAGGGGGACAGTCCCACGTCTTTGTTGAATGTTGCTCTCATGCTGCACAAGGCGATGGGCATCGCGTCTACCCATGGAGTCCCTTCTTGGTGCATCTTCGCCAATCGCTCCTTCAGTGTCCTGTTGGCTCGTTCCACCTGCCCTGACGATTGGGGGTGATACGGACAATGGAAGGACCATGTTATGTTCAGCATACGGCTCACCTCGGCGCAGACCGCTCCGGTGAAATGGGTTCCATTGTCTGAGCAGATCTGATCAGGCAGCCCGTAGTGTGGAATGAAATCTTTGACTAGTACTTTAGCTGTGTTTGCAGCTGTTGCACGTCGGACTGGGTATGCTTCGATCCAGCAGGAGAATTTGTCAACGACCACAAGGACTTCTCGATATCCTTTACATGGAGGGAGTGTGATGTAGTCTACCTGTAAGCATCGGAAAGGACCCGGGGGTGCGGGGACTTTCAACATTGGCAGTTTCACTTTCCTGTCGTGGTTGTTCTTGAGGCATGTAGCACATCTCCTCACAATGTCTTTTGCCGCAGCATTGTATTTGGGTGACCACCAGACTTGCCCAAACCTGTGACGCATCTTTTCCACGGCCACATGCCCGAGTGAATGAATCTGCGTTGCCAGATATGGCAGTAGGCTCTGCTGTGCAACAGTTCTGTTCCCGTGTCTCCATAAGTTGTCGTCGTGGAGTTTTGCTGCATTCTCAATCCATGTCCATTTTTCTTCTCGACTCGCGGCGTCTTGCATCTCCATGATGCTTTTCAAGCTTTCCTTGTGTTCCTCCTCTGTTGTATGTTGCTCCGTTTTCTTCAGTCTCATACATTTGCCATTGTCGTTTTCAGTTTCGTCTTTCTGTCTTGCGGCTGTTCTGGATACCGCATCTGCCAGGGCGTTGCCTCTTGCTTCGTGCGTATCCAATTTTGTGTGTGCTTTTACCTTCACTACCGCCAATTCTCTGGGAAGTAGCATAGCATCCAATAGTTCTGCAACCAGCTCGCCATTCTTGATTGGTGTGCCTTTGGCCGTTACGAAACCACGTTGTTTCCACAGAATGCCAAAATCCATTACAACACCCAATGCATATCGGGAGTCACAATAGACTGTGGCAGACTTCCCTTCTGCAATTTTGAGTGCTTGGGTCAATGCTTTGAGTTCTGCTTGCTGTGCTGACGTTCCAGGGTCCATTGATCCGGATTCCAATACGTCGTGCTCTGTTGTAACCGCGTATCCCGCTCCACGGATCCCATTTTCGACCAGGGAGGACCCATCGGTGAACAAGACAAGATCCGGGTTGTGGAGAGGGTCCTCCTTGATGAAGTGCCCCTCTTCCATCAGCGTTACCAAGTCCTCGCACACATGGTCCTCCACTTCATTCGTTGCATCCGTGGGGGCGATCATTGTGGAGATGTTTGAGACTGATGCTTTCTGGAGTGAAATGTTAGGAGATTCCAGCACGGCTTGCCAGTTCCCCCATCGGCTGTCTGAGACGCATGGTACTTTCCTACCGGCCAGCAGGGCGTTGACAGAGTGTGGGCAGCGGATGGAGAGTTGCTGATCCAGCACAAGATTGTTCACCAGCTGGATGGCGAGGTACACAGCTTGTACCGCTCTCAAACATGGACCAAAGCCCAAGGCTGTCGTATCCAATTTTGCAGAATAGTAGCCCACCGCTCTCAATAGTCCTCCGTGTTCCTGCGCCAGCACTGACGTCACAAACCCGTTGTACTCGTTGACGAAGAGTGTGAAGGGAGTATGAAGACATTTGGAAGTCCTAGCGCTGGTGCTTGTTGCTTCAACTCCTCAAAAGCTTTTCGTGCTTCGTCTTCCATCTTGATCTTATCCCTGGAGTCTGGTCGTCCTTTCAGCAAGTCGTTCAAGGGTTGGGCAATCTCAGTGTAGTTTTCCACCCAATTCCTGTTGTAGTTGCATACTCCCAAGAATGCTCGTAGTTCTTTGACTGTTCGGGGTTCTGGCGTCTTCCTTATTGCTGCAGTGTGGTCGTGGGTGATTTCCCGTTTGCCTTGTGAGATTTTCTGTCCAAGGTAAATTACCTCTGGTTGAGACATTTGTGCCTTGTCGTAGCTCAATTTGTGACCTTTCACATGGAGATAGTCAATCATTGCCCTTAAGTCTTTGTCGTGCTCTTCCTCGGTCTCCGAGGCAATTAGGATGTCGTCCAAGTACGTGATGACTGCTGATGTCATTTTGGGGACTTCTGGCAGGGTCAGGTGTCGTCGCAAGGCCTGGTGATGGATGGTGGGGGCCGAGGCAAGTCCCTGAGCCAGTCTAGCCCAGGTATACTGACATCCATCGTAGGTGAAAGCCAGCCAAGCTTGACACTCAGTGGCCAACGGTACTGACCAGTAAGCGTTTACTGCATCAAGCACTGTGAAGACCTTGTGCGCTGGTGTGATGTCTTGCAGGAATTGATCGCCGGAGGCAACCACAGGGCTCAGATGTGTGATGCATTGGTTCGCCAGTCGATAATCCACTGTCAGTCTCCATGAACCATTTGGTTTCTTCACAGGCCACACCGGCGCGTTAGAGGGTGATTGAGTCTTGTAGATGATTCCCTGGTCATTCAAGTCTTTTATGATTGGTCTCAGTCCATCCACGGCAGCTCTGTTGAGTGGATATTGCTTGACACATGGAGGTATTTTTCCTGTTAACTTCACTGGTTCCATGTCCAACAAGCCACAGTCGGTCTTTCCCTTTGCCCAGACGGGGTGGTCCTGGAGGTCCTCCCTCTTGAGGGTCCTTATATTCATCGTCACCTCTCCATCCTTGAAGTCGAGGCTAGCATCCATGCATAGTAGCACATCCATCCCTAGAAGGGCTTCCTGGATCTCTTCTCCTGTCCACAGCTGTGTTGTTATCTCGGTCGGTCCAACAGCAAAGTTGATGGGATTTGTTTGTGAAAGCTGGAGGCAGTGTCCTCCTGCGCTGCGGCCCGTCTTCTTTGTTTTTGACATGGGGAGGTTGAGGGATTTCAAAAGTCGTAGTGGAATTGTAGTAAATTCGGCACCCGTGTCAATCAAGAAATCAATTTCAAATTGGTGCTCAAGTAAAGCAGTTACGTAGAAGCTGTTTTTGTCTTGTCGGATGGCCGCGGCGATGGCACGAAGAGAGGGGGTTTCTAGTCATTTATTGTTGGTTTCCGGCATTGAATCGCATATGCGGCTGAGTTCTTCAGCACTCTGCGACTGTAATTTCTTCCATAGTTCCTTCATTTTGTCTGAGCGGTTTTCGTCCCCTGGTTTCTCGTTGGGGCGCTCACGGTACATCTTTCGAGGGGCTTTACATTCTCTTTGCCAGTGTCCAATTTGTCCACAGTTGTGGCATGGTCGAAGTTCTTTCTTTTTGTCTGGCGGGAGGAATCGTTCTCTATCTCTGTTGGGCTGGGGGAATCTTTCTCGTTCCCTGGCCATTCCCTTCTTCTCGTCAGCCAGGAATCGAATCCTGACTTCTTCATCTCGATCCACCTTTTCTCCGAATTCCTTGATCTCTGCCATTGTGCTGCTTCGGTTGTCCCAGCCGGGAAACCTTGTCTTTACTCCCCTTCGGATCTCCGGCAGTACCTGCTGGAGATACATGGTCTTCAAAGGCAAGTCCTGTGACTGGTCGATGGTGTCCATATCATATTCAGTTTGGCCTGAGTGCAGCAAATAACATTCGAAGAAGCGCTCATTGAACTGGTCCAGACCCTCGTCTTCCTTCTGCAAACAACGAGTGATTGTTGTCCAGTTGACCTGTGCCTTGGAGTGCTTTTGGATCCACGCCTTTATGGCCTCCCATCCCTTCTCTGGTCTCATTCCGTCTTCTCCAATGGCATCTTCCACCTCGTATCGAATCTGGGTGCGCTCAGTGCTGCTCAGGTGTTTGAACAATATAGCAAGCCCATCGTAGGGGTGGAGTTCGTACAGAAACATCAGTTGTTTCAGCCGACGTCTTTAGGACGCCTCCTTCTGCTAGGCTAGCCTTAAGTGCTTCTCTTAAACTATCTTTACGACGTTTATCACCACTGGCAATCTCAATATCATAATGACTGGCAAGGCTAAGGAGCTGTTCTTTAGTGAGCTGATAAAGCAACTCCTCCGAGGGTGCACTAATAAAGTCATCGATAGCCGCCATACTAGATAACTTCAGTAACCAAACATAAATAACAAATACACCAATCGCTTTTACCCAAGGTTTCAACTTACACCAGTACGCCCAGTACACACCTCATCCAACACTACAGCTTATCACAAATCGCTTCTACTAAATGATTCTTGAAACCATGAGAAGAGGGATAGGCCTAGTAACTCCCATCTAGCTACTAAGTAGCTAGATGGGAAGCAAATACTATTATTTGTAGACTAGTATTTGCTTCTGCCACAGAAGCAAATACTATTTGAAAAAACCCAACACAAATATGCACACGATCGATGGATCAAAGTCGAGAAATGGACTGACCTGAATAAGATCCAGCTACGTAGGATAATGCTTAGTAAAAATCAATTTCATCGCTGGATCGACAATTGGGCCGGTCCAGCAACTCCCAACGGCTAGCCGTTATAGTAGGGTGACCAGACGTCCTCTTTTTCCCGGACATGTCCTCTTTTCGAGACCTAAAAAATGCGTCCGGCAGGGATTGCAAAAACGTCCGGTTTTTTGCCTCGTCGCAAAAAAAAAAAAATATATATATTATTGTTATTATCTTTTTTTTTTTTTTTGCCTCGTCGCATATTTGTGTTTCTGGGTCTTTCACATAACCTACTAGTTATTACCATTGTATATGTCTATGGTTATTACGGCCTTCCAAGTTCTGGAAATGGTATCTCCCTTACGTTCCACCTTCTTGCGCGAGCTGACTGTAGAGAGAGTCTGTCATTGGGCGACCGATCTCATGTGCTCGTTGAGAAGGTGCCGTGTATAGACGGAATGAAACCCCCACTGAAGTACGTAGGCTCACGATACAACACCCCCCCCGTCAACAATCTTGCCCGGGGCGCAATTGGACCTAGGATCGCCACTGCCTGCAGCCATGCCTAAACGTAAATGTAAGTTCACGGACGAACTAAAGAAAAAATACCCATGTTTTCGCCCCCCCCCCCCCCCCCCCCCCCCCCGCGACGAAGTGTCCTCTTTTTCAAAAACTGAAATCTGGTCACCCTAGTTATAGTAGCATATAACTGTACTGTAGCACAAAATATTATCTGCACATAACACCAGTGTAAACTATGTTTCCATTGTTTATATGTCAACAAACAATATTGTATCTTGTATCTTGAACACGGATACACAAAACACACATATTGAAATAGCTGTAACAGCAACCCGGTATCACGCGATTGCGTGCTTATGCGCACAAACGTTAATCTATTGAAGCGTGTTCCAGAGCACGATAGTCCGACTTTTCTCGTGCTACACAGAACGAAATGTAAACCAATGCATTCTGAATGGGAGTGTTCTCAGACAATTAACATGCTCCACAAAACGGTACGAGAGAGAGAGAAAGAGAGAGAGGGAGGGACAGAGAGAGAGAGAGAGCGAGAGCGAGGCTTCAGAAAGGGTGTGCGCAAATAGTACAGTGCACCCTAGTTATGTTTATGCCAAAACCTCAAATGCTATATATATATATATTAGAGCTGTCAGTTAAACGCGTTATTAACGGCGTTAACGCAAACCAATTTTAACGGTGTTAAAAAAAATATCGCGCGATTAACGCAATTGTTTTATTAAAAGAATATATATATTTTTTTTATTATTATTTTTTTCTTTGGCTCAAAACATAGAAGCAGTAGCCTGACTGCTATGTTCAAATGACATTTATTCAGAGCAGTCGTTTAATTGCACTATAGGCTCTTTTTTTGTATCGTCCTGTTTTGATCAGTATATGCCAATGTTGTTATCAATAAAAAATCATTTGCACAAGGCAAGCCGATGCACTTCACCATGTTGATAAGATAATTAAAATGAGAAGAATTATGTGACAAAAAAATCAAGGGATATTTAGCATAGAAAAATAATTTGCGATTAAACGCGATTAATCGTGAGTCAACTATGACATTAATGCGATTAATCACGATTAAATATTTTAATCGCTTGACAGCTCTAATATATATATTGCCTAATTATGTATATTGCCTATACTGTGTATATATATATAGGCTATATATATAATCAGGCTATAATTATGTTATTTAGCGCGTAATGAGACAATCTATAGCCAAATTGTCGAAGATGCCCGAGAATCTCCGGAGATATCAGCATGGGAAATCGGCGCATCAGACCCATGAACCTATAAAGAAAGACGTTATCTCAAGCGGGAGAGAACGTTTGCGGTGCTGGTTTGTGTCACGTAAGTACAGGGCTCTCATGTCTCATGCATTCGGCGTGAGACACATGCAATTCAACCCATGCACACGCTCGAACCTGGGGCCGGATTCACAAAGCATTCTTAAGAAGAAAAAAGTTCTTAAGTAGCACTTTTTTCTTAACTATGTCCTTAAGACAAAATTTAAGATTTGATATTCTTGAAGAATTTCTTAGTTTTTTCTTAACTTTTTCCTCAACTTTCTTCTTAAGTTTAAGTCCTAAGTTCCTACGTTCTTTCCTAAGAAAGTATTTAAGAACAAATGAGATTCTTGAAGAAAAAGTTCTTGAATTTCTTCTCAAATTTCTTCACAACTTTAAGATAACCCTTCACCAGTCTTAAACCAGCTGCCGTGAAAAGGTAAGTCTTTCTTTAAACATATCTATATGACATTTTCATTAATATATTGCTTAACCCAATACTATGTGTTAAACAATGTTGTGAATTTAAGCTTGTCATACTAGTTTTATTACATAAAAAAAGCCTATTTTGACAATATTAAATGAAATGGGCCTAAACTATGTCAGTTACTATTGATAATACCAGACAGTGTTGAGAAGTAATAGTTATCAAGGATGTTTGATTATACTTAAATTTTCTCTTAAGTATATCAAGAAGGCAGTTGTATTTATTTAGATTATTAGATAATTTCAGTAGGCCAAGTCACTGAAAACATATGACTTTTTTTTTTAGATGGAAGTTCTTTGGGTGGCAGTTAGGGAGGAAAATCCACCAAGGCCATTGAGAGACAGAATGGATCCGCTTATACTCCCTGATCACATGTTGATTTGACAATATAGGCTCCCTAGGCCTGCAATTATTTATTTAGCAGATATGCTATCAAATGACCTGAAAAGGAAAACAAGGCGATCGTCACCCCTTCCAGTTGTAACGCAAATTATGGCTGCCCTGAGATTTTTTGCCTCTGGGTCTTTTCAAATGGTGGTGGGGGGCACCCTGGGTGTGAGCCAATCATCCGTTAGCCGAGTGGTCAGAGATGTTACAAATGCACTCTGTAGAAGAGCACGGCAGTTCATCAAGTTTCCAGCAACAGACGCAGAATGCATTCGAACCAAACAGCAATTTTTTGAAATAGCCGGATTTCCAAATGTGCTGGGGGCAGTTGATGGGACACATATTGCTATCAAAGATAATGTTATTTATTTTAATTTTTTTGCAAATCTGTTTATGCTGTTTATGAACGTATCAGCTTGAATCCAAAAACATTTCACGTGGTGCTTGAAGCGTTACCTTAAGTATGAATTATTCCATACATTTTAATTCCATAGGCACCAAATGATGAGGAGGCCTTTGTAAACAGGAACAAATTCCATTCGATAAACACACAGGTCATATGTGATGCAACGCTCCGAGTGACAGACCTTGCTGCGAAGTGGCCGGGTAGCACCCACGACTCCTTTGTTCTTATGAATTCAGGAACAGGCATTACATTTAATGAGGGAGAAATGCCTGGTGGTTGGTTGTTAGGTGAGAACTACACATGAATTCTACTTTAGGTTAAAACAAAAACATACTGTATTGCCCTAACTAATGTCCTCAATGACAGGAGACAGTGGCTATGCCTTAAGACCATAGTTGATGACACCCATCCTTCACCCTGCAACAGAGCCAGGGACTCTGTGAGCTGTGAGTGGAACGATTGTAAATTAAACAGCATCAAAATGTATGGTTAGGTAAAACAGTTAGTGTCAGTGTAACGGGTTCCAACGAGTCAGGACACAGTTCTCAAGTGCAAATGGAGCGAACTCCCGTTTGTTTCTCTTTCGGAGCAAACAAACACAATGTCAAATGCGCAAAACGTTCTTTCCTTCCGGATCGTGCTCTCCCAAAGCTCTCTCGGGCTCGCAGAGAGCGTCTTCCTTCTCTCTCTCCCCCGCCCTGACTGAAAGACAAGCAGGCACATAAATACACACTTCCTGATTGGGTCAGATTGCAGACACCTGTCCGCAATAGGACCCCATCACCCCAGCAGACCCGGTGCTCCATGCTCCCCCTGCAGACCAGATGCCGCCCCACCTCCACAGTCAGATACACTTATTAACTTACATTTTGATGATTTGTAAGGGCTTGGGTTGGTTCAGCTGCATTGATTGTGTGGGATTGTTCTGCATCCTGGTTGACTGCTATTACGACCAAAGTATCTAAAGAAAAGCAACAGAAACAGAAAGAAATGTGATGTTAGATGCAGCTGGCTAAAACAACTTACATTAGCAGGGTGAGTGCTTGCTCTGTAAGCTACACACAGTAGCCTACTTGATCAAGTTCTAATATTTAAACAATGAGTTACCTTGCCTGGGTTTATTAAATGGCATAAGGTTTATTCAGTTTATCAAACAATTTTCACAGGACACAATGTTGTTGACAGCTTACAACCCATGGGGCCAATAGCTGAACTACTTGTAACCAATAAATAGATACTTATACAAAGGGGGGCCTAAATCCAGCGATCTGATTGGTTCCTAACTGTTGTATAATGAGCGTATACATAACTGCTATGACGCCCGATCATTTTGTGAAAGTTTGCATATCACTCCGCGCCTGGAAGTAGAAACAGTTACAAAGTAAAACATATGTTGGATGATGGAGAGTGGCACCAAATCCTGGGCCCTGTATACAAGAGGTACTGATGGCCCCCCCCCCGAATTCCCTGCAGCCCCCTGCGCTGAATTGTTGACGGGGGGGGGGGGGGGGGGGTAGAGAACAATTGTTGACGGGGGACGGGGGGGGGACGTGGCCGTGTGCGACTCCTAACACTATGGGCTGGTGGATAATTCAAAAGAAACTAGAACTGCAAGCAGTTATGCAGGGGTCCAAGAAGTGTGCATTTCGCCGGCACAACGCGACAAGAAATGTGAATTTCGCCGGCACAACGCGAAGCATGTGTTCAAAACGCTACCCTGAACTTGTGGATACAAAGGATTCGACTGTGGTAGGAGTAGCGAGAAGTCAGTGTAGCGTTTTCGCGGCAAAATTTTGTAGAAGATATACAATTTCCTCGTTTATTGCGCCCTCTAATGGCGAAATTGTCCGAAATTTTTATCGAACGTCATTAAGGTTAGCACCAACATGTGTGTAGAATTTGGACTCGATCCGATTTCTAATTTTGGATTTTTTTGTATTTTGGATTTTCCACGTCTAATTTAGCTAATATACCAATATTCAAAATGCTACCGTTTCGTCGTCGAAGGTCGGATCAAAAAACTGTATACGATTCCTTTGCGTGTGCGTCTGAAGATGTCGTGTGCAAAGTTTGGTGTCGATTGGTCAAGAAATGTGGGAGGAGTAGGGAAAAAACAGTTTTGCGGTTTTCGCGATTTAGCGAAAAATATTCATAGACGCAAATGGGCGTGGCCTAGGCCAAAAGATGCAGCAGACTCCAGTGCATCTGTGTGTACAAGTTTTTGGACTCTGGGAGGTTCGGTGTCGGAGTTATAGCCCCAAACGCGTATTCCCTGGTTTAGCGCCACCTAGTGGCCGGCGTGTCTGGATTTTGTCGTCTGCGTAGTCCGAAGAGATCTGGATCTAGTCATGTAATTGGCGTGTGTGCACCATTTACGGTTTGGGCTGTGGTACCACTTTTAGGGGGGTAAGTATAACAAGAAATGTGCATTTCGCCGGAAAAACGCGAAGCATGTGTTCAAAACGCTACCCTGAACCTGTGGAGTAGCGAGAAGTCAGTGTAGCGTTTTCGCGGCGAAATTTTTGTAGAAGATATACAATTTCCTCGTTTATTGCGCCCCCTAATGGCAAAATTTTCCGAAATTTTTATCGAAGGTCATTAAGGTTAGCACCAACATGTGTCTAAAATTTGGACTCGATCCGATGTCTAATTTTGGATTTTTTTGTTTTTTTAATTTTCCACGTCTAATTTAGCTAATAAAAGAATATTCAAAACTCTACCGTTTCGTCGTCGAATGTCGGATCAAAAAACTGTATATGATTTCTTTGCGTGTGCGTCTGACGATGCCGTGTGCAAAGTTTTGTGTCGATTGGTCAAGAAATGTGGGAGGAGTAGCGAAAAAACAGTTTTGCGGTTTTCGCGATTTTGCGAAAAAAAATTATAGACGCAAATGGGCGTGGCCTATGTCAAAAGATGCAGCAGACTCCAGTGCATCTGTGTGTACAAGTTTTTGGACTCTGGGAGGTTCGGTGTGGGAGTTATAGCCCCAAACGCGTATTCCTTGGTATAGCGCCACCTAGTGGCCGGCATGTCTGGATTTTGTCGTCTGCGTAGTCCGAAGAGATCTGGATCTAGTCATGTAATTGGCGTGTGTGCAGCATTTACGGTTTGGGCTGTGGTACCACTTTTAGGGGGGTAAGTATAATAACTAGCACCGACATGTGTGTAAAATTTGGACTCGATCCGATGTCTTTTTATTTATTTTTTTGGATTTTGGATTTTCCACGTCTAATTTAGCTAATAAACAAATATTCAAAACTCTACCGTTTCGTCGTCGAAGGTCGGATCAAAAAACTGTATATGATTTCTTTGCGTGTGCGTCTGAAGATGCCGTGTGCAAAGTTTGGTGTCGATTGGTCAAGAAATGTGGGAGGAGTAGCGAAAATACAGTTTTGCGGTTTTCGCGATTTAGCGAAAAATATTCATAGACGCAAATGGGCGTGGCCTAGGCCAAAAGATGCAGCAGACTCCAGTGCATCTGTGTGTACACGTTTTTGGACTCTGGGAGGTTCGGTGTTGGAGTTATAGCCCCAAACGCGTATTCCTTGGTATAGCGCCACCTAGTGGCCGGCGTGTCTGGATTTTGTCGTCTGAATAGTCTTCACGGACCTGGATCTAGTCATGCAATTGGCATGTCGGCACCATTTACGGTCTGGGCTGTGGTACCACTTTCTTGGTAGGAAGTATAAAAAGAATAATAATCGCTACAAAAACAATAGGGATCCAACCTGTTGGCTTGGACCCCTAATAACTAGAACTGCAAGCAGTTATGCAGGGGTCCAAGAAGTGTGCATTTCGCCGGCACAACGCGACAAGAAATGTGCGTTTCGCCGGCACAAAGCGAAGCATGTGTTCAAAACGCTACCCTGAACCTGTGGATACAAAGGATTTGACTGTGGTAGGAGTAGCGAGAAGTCAGTGAAGCGTTTTCGCGGCGAAATTTTGTAGAAGATATACAATTTCCTCGTTTATTGCGCCCCCTAATGGCGAAATTTTCCGAATTTTTTATCGAACGACATTAAGGTTAGCACCAACATGTGTGTCAAATTTGGACTCGATCCGATGTCTAATTTTGGATTTCTTTGGATTTTTGATATTCCACGTCTAATTTAGCTAATAAACCAATATTCAAAACGCTACCGTTTCGTCGTCGAAGGTCTGATCAAAAAAGTGTTCCATGCATTCTTTGCGTGTGCGTCGGAAGATGTCGTATGCAAAGTTTGGTGTCGATTGGTCAAGAAATGTGGGAGGAGTAGGGAAAAAACAGTTTTGCGGTTTTCGCGATTTAGCGAAAAATATTCATAGACGCAAATGGGCGTGGCCTAGGCCAAAAGATGCAGCAGACTCCAGTGCATCTGTGTGTATAAAGTTTTGAATGTGGGAGGTTCGGTGTGGGAGTTATAGCCCCAAACGCGTATTCCTTGGTATAGCGCCACCTAATGGCCGGCAGGTCTGGATTTTGTCGTCTGCTTAGTCCGAACAGATCTGGATCTAGTCATGCAATTCGCGTGTCGGCACCATTTACGGTTTGGGCTGTGGTATCACTTTTAGGGGGGCAAGTATAGGAATAACTAGAACTGCAAGCAGTTATGCAGGGGTCCAAGAAGTGTGCATTTCGCCGGCACAACGCGACAAGAAATGTGCGTTTCGCCGGCACAACGCGAAGCATGTGTTCAAAACGCTACCGTGAACCTGTGGATATAAAGGTTTTGACTGTGAGAGGTTCGGTGTGGGAGTTGTTGCCCCAAACGCCTTGTCCGCTACCGTTTTGATTGGTTTGCTTTACCAGAGCCCCGTTGGCCAGCATGTTTCCAGGTCCATCCAGACAGCGTCTTGGATGGACCTGGAATACAGACACACTGTTTCCGCCTCTCACGACGTGGACGAGGGGTTGGGTTTTGAGAGGCAAATAAATTAGGAAAAATCAAAAAAATTCAAATGGTATTTTAAAGATTGAATAAAAAGGAAACCTAAATCCATGGTTAACATACTACAATGAGGGTACATCATATATATGTGGACTAATACTTACGTAATGTTATCAATGGTTTGTTAATGCGTATTTAACACTATTTAATGTGAAGTAATGATTGGTTAGGCATTAAGTATGCTTAGTTAACTATACTTACCATAGTATTAACTAAGCCTAACAGTTAGTTTTACTTAGTTAATGCTAAGATAAGTATTAACTAAGTAAAAGTAACTGTAATTCTTAGTTAATGCTAAGATAAGTATTAACTAAGCATTACAGTTAGTTTCACTTGGTTGATGCTTAGATTAGCATTAACTAAGGATAACAGTTAGTTTGACTTAGTTAATGCTAATCAAGCATTACGCAAGTATTTAGAAATGGTTAGTTAGCTATGAGTTATTAACTAAGCATTAACAAATAGCTTATCTATGTACCCTTATTGTAAATTGTAAGTTATAGATGAATAGGGAAAAAATGCTGAAAAGGGCCAAAATAGCTATGGCTTTTATTAGAGGGGCAAATAAAAAAAAATAAAAAAAAAAAATGGGGAGTAAATGTAAAGTTAAAATCCAAAAAGTAAAAAATGGATAATATGTATTATTTATTAGAAAAAATTGAAAAAAAAAAGGTATAATTGATAATATTTATTATTGATTAGAAAAAATAGAAAAGACAAAGACAAAACATTTAAATCATTGGGTAGTGCTAAAAAAAAAACCATATCTATGGCTTTCATTAGAGGGGCAAATCCATAAAAAAATTATGGGGAGAAAATTCATGATTTATTGGAAAAAATAGAAAATGTAAAAAAATAAAAAATATATAATATTTAATATTTATTATTTATTTGAATAAATAGAAAAGACAGACAAAACATTTAAAATATTGGGTAGTGCTAAAACCTGCGAGCTAAACGAGCTAACCAGTTACAGAAGGAAATCTAAACAGAGGCACTCATGATCGGAGTAGTAGGTGGACAGAATTTGCACTTTGATATCAGTGGGACTAATGTCACGAATGTAAACGTGATCAATTGTTGTGTCGTTTTCTGTTGTTGGCGAAGAGACAATTTGGGTGTAACCTTGTTGTTGCATGAAATTTTCTGCAGATTTAGAAACAAGGGCATTGTCGTTGAAGTCACCCATAATTACCTTTCCTCCTGAAAGTTGGTTAAATTGTTGCATTACCAAAGCGAGATTTTGTTTGAATAAGGCGAGTTGATATGATGGCGGTTTGTACAGCACAATGAAATTGTAATTCAAAGGCTGAACATTAAACATGATGGCTTCCAAGTCACTGCACGGCATGTGTATAATGTTACAAGTGATGTGGTCTTTGTGATAGTAGCCCACACCACCGTGCCGTTTGTTTACCAAGTCTTGGAATTGGGTCATGTTATGGTAGGATTGGGACCGGAGTTTGTGATTAAAAGTCCAACCTGGCATTTCAATGGAACTGACTGATGTGCTTTGCTCCAGCCATGTTTCTGTCACGCAAATGATGTCAGCACTCAAGATTCTCTGGTCATGTTTAAGGTCTTCCATGTGTTGACATAGACCTTGAATGTTGTGGAGGCATATTTTGAGGGTTGAAGTTATTTCTGCTGGTGGAGTTGCAATGAATGGTTCCATTTTTTGCAGGGAAATGTCGATGTCTGGTTTCGAATAGAAGGCTTTGGCTGCGTAGTCTTGAATGATAAGGTTTTCCTCACACGTTACTCGGCTTAATGCTACATATGCTTGGCCAGCTGCAAATATCCTTTTAAGGGACACTACAGCTCTTTCTAAAGTTAAACCTTGAACTTTGTGTATGGTACAGGCCCATGCTAGGCGTAACGGGTATTGGCGTCTAGATCCACCAGTCATTACTTTGTCTTCCACAGCATCTATGGGTGTTGCTTGTTGAAATTGAGGCTCAAAGCATATAGACCTACTCCTCAGTTTCCTGCCGATTGTGTCATTGTCAAACTTAACCAAAATGGTTTTGGGAAACTGAACGTTCCCTTCAAAGGTGATTTTGCAAACGGTACCGAATACACCATTGACCAATCCATCTGACAGATCTATATTTTTGATGAGCATTACGCGAGCTGATGGACCAACGATTAACGTTCTGCTTAAACATGTCTGACTATCAAATTTTGGATTATTTTTTCTTGTTACTTGTCCTGTGGTAGGGTTTCTCTGAGAATCTTGAGCTTTAATTTGCACCAAATCCGTACACGTCTTGTGTAACATGGCGGTGTTATGGGCTGCCACTTCATCGTTTGTGGCGAAAATGTGAAGGTCCTGTGTCAGTTCCCCCTCGCCGGTCTCGCGTTGTCTTAGCAAGACTTCATCTCGCTGGTAAAGATTGTCTCCTTTTCTGTGTTTTCTAAGACGATTTAATGTTTCAGCAAACTCTTTGTTTTTTTGTCGCATTATCTTTGTCAACTCAATGTGAGTGAAATGATTGTTCCACAGATCGGTCACCAATTGCTCGTGGTAAAGAGGTGTTCCCTTTACAGGGCCGAGCTGGAAGAAGTCACCAACTGCCATGATTGATACATTCCCAAACAATGCATAATCTCCTTGTTGCTTTATTTGTCGTAGTCTGCCATGGACATACGTCAGGATTTTATGATCAACCATACTCACCTCGTCCAAAATGAGTATTTGTAAGTCTTTCATGGTGGCTCTTAACGAATTGATTCTTTCATCTCCTAGAGGTTGATATGGCAGTTTGGCAGTGGTAGTAATAGCAAAGGTGCTGTGTATTGTGCTTCCGTTGATATTATATGCTGCTACTCCTGTAGGAGCAGCTAGCAAAACATGAGTGTCGTCTGGATTAATGGACATTCTTGCAAAGAGTCTGCATGACTCGTAGTACACAGCTTTAATCAGGTGCGACTTTCCCGTGCCTGCTCCCCCTGAAATGAATACGCGAAACGGGTCTGGGTTTTTGCCATTGATTTTGTCAAGGCACCATGCGCGGATTTTGTAAAAAATTTGAGTCTGTTGTTCGTTTAACGTGCGCATAATGGACAGACCTTCAGCTCTTTGTATCGAGTGTGTGGGAAATTCTTTAGACAGCGTTGCCTTTGCGTCCGACTGCAAGTCCGGTATGGCTTCTCTTTCATTGTGATTTGTGTCGTTGTTGTTAGACATCTCCTCCTGACATTCTAATCGCTCCAACTCAGATTCAGGGCAAAGGTCTGCCCATGCCTCGTCGTGAGCCCCGCGGTGCCCTGCAACCTCTTGGCATCTGTCGAGCTCATCTGCATCTACTTCAAACAGGGATCTATTGAAATCTACAACTTCCTTAACACTTTGCGTTGTATTGCTGCTGTTAGTGATGGAACCGGTCCTGTAAAACTGCTCATAACTGTTGTACGGTGGAGGTTTTAACTCATCTGTTGAATAATGAGGCAAAAACAATTGTAGCAAACTGTGGTAGTGTTTTTCTGGATATTTGGTTTGTGAGAAACGAGCGTATTTAGCAACAGCATCAGGTCCCCTAGTTCTCATCTTAACAAAGCCAGTGTTATTTTCCAGTTTAACAGAGCCCTGGCTGTGCTGCTCTTTCCCGTACAGAACTCTGTATTTTGAAGCAAATGTGGCTATACAAATATCATGAAAAATTGCGCCCTGGGGGCGGTTTTTATAGCGGTCCGTTATGCTCGTCATCCATATCGAGTCTGTTGATGTGTCATCCTGTTCTGCTTTGCTTTGAATGACACTGAGAGGAAAACTCATTCTGACGGTATTTTCACCAGTAGGGATAAATGTGACCAGTCTTGAGCATTCGTTGAGATGCATGTTTGTAACTCGATAAACACTTTCTTGAGCTGAGACCTCGCGATTGTGGAGAAAGACACTTCCCAACTTATTGAGTGTTTGTTTTGCATCTAAATTTCCATGTTTTTTCATTTCATTTTGAGTATGTTGTAACAATAAGCCCATGTCTTGTTCTGCTTTTGAGATGTAGGATATTATGTATACTACACAAGCAAAAGCATCGCAGACATATTGTATGTCCATGTTGGCATCCCAGCAACGCAAAAGGTCTTTGTTGTATTGATTAACGTAAACATCTGATGGGTTGCGTTTGTGTACAACCGCGTTTTTATTGGTTGTCAATCGGTAGGCATTTTCAAACATTTCCTGGGTGATGTTAATGGAAGCAAATAGCTGATCCACAGTGTCGAAGGTTAGGTCTGGACTTGAAAGAGCATGTTTGACCCTTGTCATGACACTTTTAGCCACCTCTTTTTCTTTTCGCATTTCTAATATAGAGACGTCTATCGGATCAGCGTCTGTTACCTCCTGGTCCTCGTCTGTTTTACTTCTACAAAGAAAGGTGTGGTTGCTTGGAGGACGTGGAAAGTTAAATCTGCATGTTGTGCCTTTTTTCCTACAACTCTTTGAGTGCTTGGAGCTGTGTTTTTGAACGCTGGAAACAACTTCATGCAATGCGTCGGTTGCTGGCGGGAGTTCACAACTGATGTATTTATCAATAAATTGTGTGACTTCTTGGTCTGTGTTTTTGCCTATTTTCGGTGCATTTTCTACCCAGAACAGACAATGAGTATGGGGTGAGCCGCGTTGTTGGAATTCAACTCTAAAAAATGTGTCGATAACTTTACCAATGGGGTTAGCTGGTGACTTGATGACGTCATTTAGGAAAGTCTGAAACCTGTGTTGGAACATTCTTGCCGCGGTAACCGGATTAGTTTTGAGTAAATTGCACCTCTGTGACCAGTCCAGGTCGTTGACATTTCCCTGTATTTTCTGTAGTCTCATGAAAACATCGATGAGTTCAGTCCAGCGTAAATCAGCACATGAAAATGAACAGAACCAAGTAGGGACACCAAGCTGACGAACCATAGCAAATAGATTTTTCTGTACACCTTGCCAAAAAACTGGAGTCCCTCGGATCGGTTGAAGGAACTTGTAACCGAGATCGGTTTTTAAGACATTTTGTACATAGTCTTTGTTTGAAAGCATGGCGGAAGTTATAGCCAATGATTCCCCTGCATGGTAACCTTTTCTCAACGCTATGGAAACCTTGGAAACAACCTGATTGACCTCGGATAAATATTGAGCATAGAAAATGTAGTCCAAGTTGCTGCTAAACCTCCCATCAGCATTTAGGATTCGTGTGTTGATGTATCTACTGAGAGTGAGCCTGTGGGGCCGTGCATCATGGAATGTACCTGTCCCTTTGGGGAAAAGAGTTGGAAAACATTTTGCTTCATTGCCCTTATCTGTCAGCAGCCTAACAGGACTGTTGCCCTCAGCTGGAGCTATTGATAAAACACTTTCGAAATGCTGATCAAATATTTCCTGTGCGATATCAATTGGTTGCAAACATGTGTCCAAAAGTAACCCGTGTGTTTGAGTTTCATAGATGTGGTCAGCTTCTTCATCATCCGACACCTGGTCTGATTGAGTTGTAATGTCACTGCTTTCAGGTGCAGATGGAGTGTCATTAACTGGGTTGCATTCTTTCAAAACAGAACATGCATCTTCTGGCAAGGGATTTTCCCATTCTGCGTTAAAGTCTATGTCCTTATACCATTTATTCATGTCCTTTAAACAGGCTATCGCATTTTGGATTTTTTGAGTGTGCACATATTGATACTGATAATGCCCCTTATAAGTAAGTTTTCTTTTCAGTTTTATTCGGATCATTAAATCTTGATTTTCTAGCCTAGGGAGAACCGAAGTGACTACATCGCTGTTTGATGGAACGCAAGTCACCGGCCCATGGACAGAATTCTGAGAACCTCGTGGCAATGCCACAAGTCGCATAAAGGGAATATTCAATGCGCACAGGTGTTGTTCTAATGAGTTCAGTGTGCCTAATTCGTCAGGAATTGGATCCAATGCCATATTGTTAACAGCGCTCTCCTGGGGAACCTTACCACTGAGTATCTTGGAGTTGCAACTGAAACATATCCACAATTTCCCAGCAACTGTCTGTTTTAGTGTGCATGGCGTTAAACATGCGTTATCACATTGATGGAGATATTTTGTGGTAATGCATTGTTTTGCAATTGCTGACACTGTTGAAGTCTTGGATTCAAATGAAGACATGTCACATAATCTAACTTGCTTTCGGAACAATAATCTGTGACATACACAACAAACATGTTCTGGTCCATGTTTGACCTCTTCTTGGAAGAGTTCAATTACAAAGTCGATATTATGTTTTAAGAGGGTTAGATTAAGTCTCTTTTGACAGTTTCTTTCAATTACAGAGGGCTTATAAGCCGGATCTTCTCTGTATTTGATTACAATTCTTTGTATCACCTGGTCACGATGGGCAGGATTATTAGTATATTTTTCAATACTGCGGTTTTTTACTTGTTCTTTGTACTGCTCATTATTAGCATATTTTTCTATACCGCTGTTTATGACTTGTTCTTTAAACGGTTCATTATTAGCATATTTTTCAATACTGCGGTTTTTAACTTGTTGTTTGAATGGTTCATTATTAGCATATTTTTCAATACTGCGGTTTTTTACTTGTTGTTTGAATGGTTCATTATTAGCATATTTTTCAAAACTGCGGTTTATTACTTGTTGTTTGAATGGTTCATTATTAGCATATTTTTCAATACTGCGTTTTTTTACTTCTTCTTTGTACGTTTCATTATTAGCATATTTTTCGATACCGCTGTTTATGAGTTGTTGTTTGAACGGTTCATTATTAGTATATTTTTCGATACTGCTAGTTTTCCGATTTGCTTGATACTGTTCATCACAATAATATCTTTCTTGTGTTTTTAGCTTTTTAACTCGCCTATATTCTGTGTCTTCAGCATATGTTTTCTTTTTCCTTAGATCTTTTAATTTATCACTACATTTTTTACGTGGTGAAACAAGGTCTGCATTGGACATTTTGTGCGACATTTCACAGAAGCTAGTTAAACTAAAGCATGTATGAGAGGTTTTTCCTTTAACACATGCAATTGGTTCATAATGGCATTCGTTGCAATGATTCAGATATATAGCTTTTCTTGAAATTGGCTCAATGTTCGCCGTAAACGTAATCCATTTCTGTTGACTGTATGTGTAAA
The DNA here is from genome assembly GCF_026213295.1 of Gadus chalcogrammus. Classification (NCBI taxonomy): domain Eukaryota; kingdom Metazoa; phylum Chordata; class Actinopteri; order Gadiformes; family Gadidae; genus Gadus; species Gadus chalcogrammus. Next base: position 2,490,891 of record NC_079412.1, on the reverse strand, counting down.
TATCAACACAGAGCAAATCTGCAGAAGCTTGTATTTCCAACTCTGTTGCCCAAGATCCAACATATTTCATTTTTGAGTCCCGGAGATATTGCTCCACAGAATCAAATTGCCGTCTTAGACAAGTAATGTAATTAAGTGGATTATTTGAGATGTGATTCACTACAGCCTTTCGAAAGGCCTTGTGATGTGACTCGCAACCACTCAATACAGACGAAAGAGAACGAAAGAAACAATTACCGTCACCTTCAATGGATGTTGTTTGGCATGGCTCAGGCTGTGCCATATCGAAGGTTTGTACAACAATATTTGGATCTAAACTTGGTACGACATTCAGTTTGTTGCAGATCCAGTTTTTTTCCCTTGATGTCAATCCAGTAAATATTATATTGGGGCTATCTGTTACAGAAATGAAACAGACATCTGATGCACCCTCTGTGTGAATTGGAGGATCACTGTCAATGTTTACAGCTGTGTCACATGTAGAAGTGACACAAGTTTCAAGGGAAAAAGACGCGTATGCAAGGAAATTTCTATCTGTTACCGAAAGGTCACAGAGATCAGAGTCACTGTCAGTGTCCAAAGTACCGTCATGTGCCGAAGTGCTGGCTTCAGGCTGTGCAGTTAAAGCAGTAAATGGTGAGTTTACCTCAACAGCTTTCACACCAGTGACTTCAAACACCTTGTTTGGGATATCAAAAGCATGTGGATGATTTTGATATAAGGAATTGACAAGGTTCTCAATATGGTCATATAACTCATACACAGTAGCATAGTGCGCTACTATGCTGGTTCCATCCGGTGCAACCGAACCCCAAGTACTACGAGAATGAGGATCGAAAACTGCAAAAGCAGTTTCGACCTTGAAAACGGCACAGACACTTCCTTGGATGTTGAGCAAGCATGTGTCTGTCTGCAGCAGTGTCTTCTGAATAGCCTCTTCTAAAGGCATGGCTATGTTTTGCAAAGAAGCGTCATAATCATCCTTTTGATCAAGACTTCCAGTGAGTGTATCAAAATATTCCAAACTAAATAATTTATTGTTTAATTTGCAGTGTCTGGGTAACTCGGAAATGAAAATATGCCCACTGGTTTTGGCTGCACTGATTTCCTTATTTTCTAGCATAGATGTGTACAAGCCATTACCTTGTTTTAGAATATGATGAATGTTCTTTTTTTTCCATTTGAGAACGCTATGGGTGGTGTGGGTCATAATCGCCGCTATGCCATTTGTAGCACACTGCTTACCTGCATTTTCCCCGAATATGTGGCTGCTCTGGTCAAACGATCCTTGAAGACACCCAGGGTTGTCATAAGTCACATGACTCGATGTAGCAGCTCTGGCAGGTGCAAAATCACAGGGTGCCTAAAAACACAACAGTAGTTCAATCAAAAAGGAGTGTAACCAATAGTTTATATCGAAATTAACAAGGAATTCATAAAAAAGGCTAGGAATCAATCAGCTGTAGTTCATGGCTGTGTATGATGGGAAAACGGAATTGTACATGATATTAACATTACTTTAACTAATTTCCCAGATCTAATAAATGGCAGGAAAACTCACAAGGAACAGGGAATAACATGTTAAAAATAAGTACCTTCTGATTGCCAAGTGTTACATGACGATCTTCAAGCTGGCCATTGTCCTCAGGCGGGCTCTGCTGAAATGACAATTCAGTGTTTTTAAAAGCATGTTGGTTCCCAGTAAGTAATTTGAAAATGTACATAGTATAGGCAAATTAGTCAGAACTGCACACTTACACCATATCAATGTTTTAAAATAATAAAGACATCAAAACAAAATGGGTCTCTTAAGCTGTGGCTTTTCCCGTTGGTATACAATTTTTCCACTAGTAATTACATACCTGCTGACTGCTCGCAGTGACCTCAGGTGCTGGTTCAAACGGCTCATGGTCCTCAATGTGTGTCATCTGCAATCACAAACATTACGAATGTTAAAAAAATTAGTTTTACCCCTACATGCAAACTCATAAGCCATAGAAAAGGGGACATTTAGTGTATTGTGGTGAACAGAATTAAGGACAAAGAAAACTTTTATTTCAGTTCAGTTTAAATAATTAAAATGAGCACAACAAGTTCATCAGCCAACCTTCTTGACATTTCCAATTCATAGTGTGTAGATATTACCAAGAACATGTTAAAAACAGTTAAACTATGTTGATTGTAATTATGAAGTAAAAATGTAAATGTTCCTAGATACTGATCCTGGAACAGATTGATTGCTTATTTGCAAATCATTTTTTATATTGTTGTCATTACCTTGGTTGAACATCCCAAGAAGCTGGTCTCATTGGCTGTTGGTTTATCAGCCTGGGCCATCACAACTTTTGGCACCCAAGGTGTTAGCTCCTCTTGTTTTCTCTGTCCAGAGACAACCCGAGGAGTTGGCTGGTTCACCTTCTACAATGAGGTAAGGGAGCAAAATTATCATGAGAGATACAATTGCATGAAAATTGAAAAGTGGGCAGTTCAAAGAACTTACTGCTAATGTAGTTTATTTAAAACAGTAACAAACATAGTGTTGTGCACGCCTGTATTTTGTGGCGCTACATACAAATTTAACAACAAAACCCAAATATTACAAGATGCTCTTTTTTATTTCCCCCATTCCTTTACCTCACAAAACTCTGTTTGAAGAAACGGCCACTCATCAACACACAGAGTCTGGTCATCCCCCTCCGGTTGAGCAAACTGCAATGACATAGTAAGAATTATATGTACAATACAATTGACAAATGGAAACACAAAACTACACTTTCTTAAAGGGAAATATCAAAAAGAATAGAGAACCGCACTCTATTCACTGAATGTGTGTAATCATCACATGTTGTATGCAAATTACCTTGCTCGAAGGCACAAAGACGCTGCCCTCCAGAGTGGCTGGCACAGCAGCTTCTGGAACAGGTCGAGGGGGAGGTACCAGCTTCGAAGGTTTGGCAATCCTTGCTGGAGTTGGAAGTGCCTGGAAAATAATTGTAAATCATTGGCAAAACAATACCTACACAGAGAATGTTGGACTATCTCTTGTGTTAAAGGCGAAATCAGAAAATAGTTGTTCCTGTGTTTCAACCAAAAAACAAGTACATATTTCACTGAGAAATTACCAACCTCAAGGCGGGCCTTCTTTCCTTTGGAGACCACAGCCGTGGTTCCATGTGCCACCTTCCGTTTCTATCATAATGGAAGAGAACGGAAATAATAAGTTAATGAAATATAACACATTTGTTATCAATGCAACTATCTGTACCATACAATGTAAAGCTTGTCATATAGGATTACAGGCGCTATTAATATGTATGCACTCACAAACAGTTAATATTAAAATCACACAAATTACCCTTGAGCGATTCCCCATGGGGACATCAAGGTTGGATGGAACAATGCGATCCATTGCAGCCAACTTGTCAGTGCTAAACCGGATAGGGTTTAGCACGACAAAGCACTCCCTCAGGACCAGAGGAGGCACACAAACCTAGAAATAAAAAACAGAATTGAGCCATTGACCATTTGCCCTGTCTTATAGGAATAGCATTTAAATGAAACAACATATGTACGCATCATTACGGTTTAATTTCCTATCAGCTATACCAATGTACAAACCTCATGAGGAAGGATCCGCACGGAAGACTGATCCCAGTCCTCAGGCGCATCCCAGGACTCAGGTTGGCTGCGCTATAAACACATAGGGGGAATTAGTATTCAATAAATGTGGCCTAACTAAAACTAAAGCTCTTCAAAATTTTATAACTTTTACCTTTCCGCGACGTCCGACGACAGTTTCCTTGAAGGGGTCAAGGGGACGTGGACGGGAAACCTCTCCCTTCACAACCACGGTGGTAGCAAAGGGTCTCACAGTCAGGGGTGACTTGGGAGGAGACACAGGCGGAGGTGTAGCAGGCAGAGGTGACTGTAGCTGCAGAAAGGAGAAGTGCCACAGAAGCTTCGCGAGAAGCGGCATCCCCAGATCGTCACTCAGGTGGATCTATTATAATGAGAAGCACGGGTTATTATTGAATTAAACTGCTTTTGCCATATAAAAATGACATTACATGAATTTCTCACGTGCCAAGTTATAACACGACTTACCCCATCACGACTCCACAAGGCACGCGAGTCCAGCGGAAAGCGGTCAGCTGTGACGCAGTACTTTACATCTGCAGAAGAAAACAAATATTAAACCATACACTATATACATATTTTACACGTGGTACCAAGAGGTGGTGTTGATACACTAAAAGCTTTCCTACAAAGATATTCTATACTGACATTATCTCTTAATCATTTTTACATACCGTTCTTTGCTGCAACGCGACGAAACTCCTCTCGAAGGAATTGTTGCGGTGCCAATTCACTCGCCAGCCGGGGAGGGAAATCGAGCACAAACACCTGATCCGCACAAAAGTTTTGGATTACACACTATACAATTCTGTTAAATAGTCTGCCTTGAAAATACACTTTATTTTGTAACACAAAAACTACCTTAGGCCATCGACTGCGGGCAGCTCTCAGAAGTCCTTCGAAGGCAACTCCAGCCGCTTCGATGCCAGGCGTCGCCTTGAGGTTGTTGCTCGGAGCCAGCAAGCAAACGATGTCGGGGGTTCTGGGGATGTCTGCGTTCAGCAACTCGGTGCGGAGCTCAGCGGCAGACGCCCCAGGCGTAGACAGGAACCCAAACGAAAGGCAACCGTCTGGCATCCTCACGTAACGGTCAACCAACGCACGCAGATGCGAGTCGCCCACAAACAGCACAAACTATAAATAAGGACAAATAAAAAGTTGTCATTCCACTCCAAACATATTCCACAGCTAAATTATACATTATTTTCTGAAAGGTCTTTGACAAGTTTACCTGCTTATCTGGAGACTCAGGGGGGAGATCCAATCGGTTGAACTTCCCAGTGTGGGCAGAGACAGGCCACGGCTCGACACGGTGACGTGCTCCAGTGCCACGCACTAATAAAAAGACAAATTCAACACAAAACTAAAATGAATAACTTATCTCGAGCTGTTGATCTAAAAGTCAAACATCACACATTCATGCAATAGAATTCTGAGGAATATAAATGAGTTGAAAACATGCATCATTGTATCTTTACGACTACATACCAGGCTCGAAGCCTCTGGCCAGAGTCGTCGCCATGGGAAGAATCCTCGTCCACTTCCCCTTGGCTGCAGCCGAAGCGCGCGAAGCACGAGGCATCTAATGATTTCACAATAAGAAAAATAGAATGTTTCAAAATAGGTACAAGATTTCCCTTTACAAATATACATCAAGAAAGGCTGCATGTTGAAAACCCCACCCTGTACAGAGATGTATTTATGTAATTATAACCATGTGTTTTCATATGAAATGAACATTAAACAGAACAGATAGGTGCAATAAATACACACACGCACATGTGAAATCAATATATGGGCTAAAGCACAGCATTTAAAACACATTGCATATGGTGGACAGAGGTAGATTTTAGACTGTTGGGCGGATGTGTGCGTGTAAAAAGGAAACGTAACACGACATTGCAGCATTTAACATTTCCTAATCACAGCCAACTTATAAAGCTTTCATCCCAGGACAAATTTAAAGCCAAATATTTGCATAGAATGACATAGGCAGTACAGAAACCATTTTCCCAAAAAAAATCTATTAATAGACAACTAAAATGCTAATTCAGTCAAAACCCAACCAGCACCAAGTAATTTAACCAGCACCTCACCTTGAGTTGAACGGCGGACGATCTCCTGTTTCTCCTTTCAACACATGACCAACAAACCTACCTTGCTTAGACAATCTGAAAATCAGTATACAGCCACACACGACACAGCCCCACACAGCCCCACAGACAGACAGGCACACACACAAGACAGGCACACACACACACACACAAGACAGGCACACACACACACACACACAGAGACACAGACACACACAAGACAGGCGCACACACACACACACACACAAGACAGGCACACACACACAGACACACAGACACACAGACACACACACAGACACACACACAGACAGACACACACAGACAGAGACGGACACACAGACACACACAGACAGACACACACAGACAGAGACGGACACACGAAACACACACACGAAACACACACAGACACACACACAGACAGACACACAGACAGACACACATACAGACAGACACAGACACACAGACAGACACACAGACAGACACACAGACACACAGACAGACACACAGACAGACACACAGACAGACACACACAGACAGACACACACAGACAGACACACAGACACACACAGACAGACACACGAAGCACACAGACAGACACACAGACAGACACACAGACAGACACACACAGACAGACACACGAAACACACAGACAGACACACAGACAGACACACAGACACACAGACAGACACACGAAACACACAGACAGACACACGAAACACACAGACAGACACACAGACAGACACACAGACACACACAGACAGAGACGGACACACGAAACACACACACGAAACACACACAGACACACACACAGACAGACACACAGACAGACACACACACAGACAGACACAGA